>NC_143014.1:72603447-72909697 GCF_055824585.1 Amblyomma mixtum | reverse complement strand
GTGTGCCTCTGGCTGCCTTAAAAAAATATTTTCTGTAACTTGCATGTCAGCTTTATGGTTTATCTTCTGTATACTCTCTGAAATTCATTTTTCAGGGTCAACTACAGTGTACTCACATTTAACCTGTTATAAATTGGCATGACTCCAGTTAATTTTGAAATTTGTGGGATGGATCAATCGATGTTAGTGATCAAAGATCGATGGTGTTGATCCTGATGGTTCGGTGATCAGACCACACATTGCAGAATCAACAACAGCCTTATGCCCCCCTGTGCAACAACCTGCAGTCTTAACTGCTCCCCACAGTTAGTTGAAATTCGTGATGGTGGAGCGATTGATGTTGGTGGTCGAAGGTCAGTGGTGTTGATCTTGATGTTTTTTGATGGTTTGGTGATCTGGAAACATGTTGCGGAATAGACTAGACGACTTCTTCGGAAAATGTACTTTATTACACGGGCACTCACCAACGATCTGCTCCTGGTCCGATCTACCCTCTGATCTCTCGCTGGAATGTCGCCTCCTCTTCACCTCTAAGCTGCAGAAGCCTCTCACCAGGATGTCGCGTCTGACCTCTCCAATGGGCGCACAGGCGTTGCAACGATCAGCCATAGCTGCAGGGCCTCTCCCTAAGATGTCATCCTCATCTTGTGCCTTATAGTGCCGACGTCCATGTCCACTCTGCAGAAAGGCGCTGGGATCATCCTGTCAGCTGCACCGTTAATTTTGCAATTTGTGGGATGGGTGAATCGATGTAGGTGATGGAAGATTGATTGTGTTGATCTTGAATGTTTCCTGATGGTTCGGTGATCTGGCGACACGTTGCAGGATGGATGACAGCCCAGTGTCCCCCCCGACGCAACAACCCACGATCTTAACTACTCCTTTTAGTGTGCTAGGACTTATAGAGGCGATTTCCCCGCATATAGCCGTTGTGTGTTTGTCTGAAGCCAGTTTTGAGGCAGGCTGCTCACCTGCCCACCAGGTGATTGGACTACTCACCCAAGCATATATATATATATATATATATGTATATATACTGATACTTTTGGGGATAAAAATATGGCTTTTGCGTCATAGTGTTACCAGTGTTGGCGGACACCAGAAAGCCAGTGGATTGTCTCAAGTAGTGAGCTGGTTAACTAATTTCTGATAGCTAACTTTTTTAACTATTACATATAGGCAACTGGTTGCAATTACTGATTTGTAGCTGGTCGTTAGTAATAGCCATATCAGTTTTTAGAATTTTGAAAATGCGATTACCTTCTCTGGTGTGGCTCGACAAAATTTGGCAGCGTCGTGTGAAAATACATGCGCTTTCGAAAGCATGCAGGCAGAGCAGCCCCTCCATTACACGTAACTAGTCGAAAATGCCAAATTTTGTCGAGTCATAGCGCCAAGGGTAATCGCGTTTTCAAAATTCTAAAAACGGATATAGCTATTACTAACGGCAGGCTACAAATCTCTAATTGCAACTAGGTGCCTATCTCTACTAGTTAAAAAGTTAATGATTAAATATGAGCTAACCAGATTACTACTTAGACGATTCACCGGTTTTCTGGTGTCTGCCAACACTGGTAATACTATGCCTCAAAAGCCATATTTTTACCTCAAAAACCCTAGTTTTGAAAATTTTTGAAAGTGTTCACTGAAAAATCTGGTATATTTAACAGATAAGGGAAGGGAAAACAAGGGGCTCGTTTTGCATGCATATGAAGTGAGCCAACAGCCATCAAAACAAAGCATAGGGTAATGTTTCACTTTTGTTTTTAATTTGTGGTGTTCATCATTGGCAGAATGGTACTGCGATTAGTCTGTTGCTTGAAGAAATTAATTATAAAGCAGAAGAAAAAACTGCCATGCTGTGTCCGGTGCTCTACCAACTGAGCTACCGTGACGGCTGTCCGATCTTCTGATTTCTGAGTTATTTATGTTTGCGTGTAACCTAACCTTGAGAGTGTTTATCAGCACCGCCCTCGTCCATAGCGGCGGACGTAGTACATCCTGTATTACGGCGAGTGTGACATGTAACGTCATTGAACGGTGAGGGCGGAAGGTGCACGAGAACACCGGTGGCATGGTTGTTTTTTCTTCTGCTTTATAAGTAATTTCTTCAAGTCACAGACCAATCACAGTACTATTCTGCATTGATCAACAGCACAAATTAAAAAAAAGTGAGACATTCCCCTCCTAGGTTTCGGTGGCTGTTGGCTTCTTTCACACACACACACGCCGCACGCATGCACACGTGCGCGCACACTCACACCTACCCACTCAGTCACTCACTTTACTCATTCACTCACTCACTTACTCGCTCACTCTCATGCACTCACTCGCACTCTCTCGCTCGCTCACTCACGCACTCACTCACACTTGCTCACTTACTCACTTGCTCGCTCTCGCTCACTCTCTCACTAACACTCACTGACTCCACTCACTCACTCACTCTCCTACTAACTCTCACTCACTCACCTTTGCCAAGAGGGATAGGAAGGCTCCCAGGGGATAGCGCACCTAATTTGCATCTGGCCTAACTACGCAAAGCGATATCATTTTTTTTTTTCTGGCGCCCACCTTTCACAGGCCACAGGTTCGATCCTAGCCATTGCGGCCGTATTTCGATAAGGTGAAACACAACAATACCCGTGTGCTGTGCAATGTGAGTTCACTCCAGGTGGTCTAAATTAATCTGGAGTACTTCACTATGGCATGCCTCATAGCCCATGTGGCGCTCCAGGATGTTCAACCCTACAATTTGCAATTTTTTTCTAGAGTTCTTCATTTCAAACTCCAACCCATTACTCATCCAGCACTGTAACATTATTAGGCCTACTGTGCATTATCACATGTAAGCTTGCAGTCTGTCAGATATAAAGTTGCGGTCATTTCAATAACTAAAAAACAAAGAATAGGTGGTTCAGGTCTTGCTGCTGTTGGAGCTTTATAATATTTAAAAAAAATTTATTACCTTTAATTATTTCTGTGTGTTATTTGCTAAGCTGAATTTTGGCATTATTCCTGTCTTATTTGTGACATAATTTCTCAAATGCTGTAATTGCCTGTAATCTTTATTTTTCAGAAAGAAGCCTGTGCTATGGCTTGGGAAATGCTTACAAAAGTGTACCACCTTCCAAAAGAGAGGCTTTATGTGACATACTTTGCTGGAGACCCTGCCTTGGGCTTGCAGCCTGATGAAGAGAGTCGTCAGGTGTGGCTAGACCTTGGGTAAGCCGCTACTATTGAACTTAGCTCTTATCAAGCACTTCATGTATTTGTGCTCAAGAAGTGGCTGTGTAGAAGTAAATTTTCTTGCATAGTGGTTTGTGTGGCTGGAGTATTACAAATGGTATCCATCACATGCCGTCTTTAAAAGCCAGTTTCATGCAAGTAACCTTTTACTGGCGTAAAACCTTGTGCCTCTGTATGGGAACCACAGCAATGGAGCTTTTACATTTAATGACATCTGTTAGAAAGAAAGCTTAACACTGTTTGCAAGGCTCACTTTGGAGAAGGAACTTTATTGTCTTTGCCTCTTTATAATTGTTTTCACTTTTATTATAGTTTAAGTAGAGCTGGAAAATTTATCTGATGAAAATCATCTGCAAGTAAAGACACTAAATTTCTTGTCAAATTCTTGGAATGCCTTCAAAGGGTCCCTTACCAGGTGTGGACATTTCAAATAAAAGAAGCCTAGTGTATTGATAAGGGCTTTATGATGATCTCTGCAAAATATTGAAGCGATATACGCCCTGAAATGTGATGAAAATTAAAATCAGAGCCTGTTTGCACTCTCTTTCGACAAAGCCAGTCTCATCCACTCAGCTTGCTGGCACATAAGGTTTTGCTGCGATGACACAGCAGCATTGCATTTTATTGGTCCTTCGCTTCAATTCATGGATGAATGGTGGATGACATTTTGTCGTCTGCTAGTTGCTGTTGCTCTTTTTTGTGCCATTTGTTTTGATACAAAAAATGAAACATATTCCAGTTTCTTGCCCTGGTTCATTTTTGTTTCTGTGTGGTACGGATACTCTTCTGTTCGTTTATTGTTCACATCGTTCATCTCGTTCATTTCCTATTCTTTTGTGTGCACGGGTGCGCTGTCTCGGCAGAAAACTGTTTGCACTTTTGCGTGCCCCTGCCCTCCAGTGCTGACGATCATGTTTCATGCATATTGCAATTCATCATGAAGTAGTGCTGTAAATACACTGGGGAACAAAAGCCAAAAAAAAAAAAAAAAAAACCTTAGCTGGCGGGGCTGTGACGTAGATGTCTGATGTACCCCACGTCTTGTTGCCTCCATCAGGGCAACAAGCCTGATGGAGAAAAGAAACTGACTCATAGAGGACATAGCAAAGAGAGACCTCTCGAGTTAATGACTTTTTAAAAAAAATTCCGCAGCTGTGTGTTCTAGAGACGATGCCTGAAAACTGCCGGGGTATTGCAAATTTTCAACCAGAGGGTGGTCAGAGGCCCTTCAAATTAATTGCATGCTTGTGTGTTGTGGTAGGCAAAGATGTGGAAGATTTTTTCTTTTTTGCAAAATTCATGGCTTTTCCTTGATGTTTTATTTTGCTCAGTCACATATAACATTGCTAATCCTTGTCTTATTTCTGGCGATGTCAAAATACTCTTTTTCTGAAAATTTACGGGGCCGCTTAAGACACTTTAAGAGGGAAATACGATAGTGGTGTTCTGGATCCATTGTGCACGGGTGGAAGTTGATGAAGATGACAATCCAAAGTGCAGTGTGAGAGACTGGCATTTAAACACGCAGTATGTTTGCTGCGGTGATGGCGTTGTGTTAAGGGAACACTGAGGAGAGCACTATTAATATTTTTTTCTCTGATTCAAACTTGGGATTCTCCTATGACGACACAGGACTAAGTGACGTGAAACATGACGTGCGCATGACGTACCGCAGACTCCGTGATTTCTGGCGGCCAGCAGTGCGGCCTAGCAGCAGCCGAAAAGAAAGCTACCGCCGGCCGCACGTTGAAGGCATCTATCGGCTATTGCGGTCGTCGCTACAGTCGCTTCGATTATGTTTGCACTGGCGTTTTTCCAGCGTTACGATGGGTCTCGTTCTCGAAGTCGTCAACGAAGTTCTCGCAAATAGACACCTTTAGCATACCGTGTACCTTGTTACCGCTAGCGGAATACCGGGAGCCCGCCTACCACCGGAAAACAGGCGCTGATTGGTCCCGATGCTTCAGGAGCGCGCGTAACTGCCGGGCACGTGGCACTATCTGGCGACGTCAAGGACATTTGCGCATGCATTGGCTGCGCCTCAGGGATTTGTGCTTCTCGGGTCCTAGAGTTGCTAGAACCATTGGTTCTAGCAACACTGCTTTGTCCTATGACGTCACCACGCTTGTACTTGCAAGTTTGGCCTGTGGCGGCGATACCTGTATTTTGGTTCTTGCTCTTTTCTACGTTACAAGAGCTTTGTTGTCAGTATGAGTGGCGTTTTTGTAATCAGGAGCTGGTATTCTGTCGATACAAGCCAACTTCAATTTCTCCTCAGTGTCCCTTTAATGCAGTGGTCAGCGAAGCTGATCCATTTGTGCCGTCGTGGGTTCGAACCCCCCCCCCCCTTGCCCTGCTACACTTGCCCTCTTCGGTAGCAATGTCGTACTGCCGCAGCCTCCCAGCTCCTCTGGTGGTGATAGATTTTGAAATTTGGTGCCATTTGTGTGATTGATTCCTTGATGTCACATGATCTTGATGTCACAGCTCTCTCGACCAGTCACAGAATTTCGTGACAGAGAACGCAAGGTTTCTGCCTTGACAACAGCTTAAATGCTATAGCACTAAAAAGCATTCTTTTTTTATTTGGCATCCTGCATGGACTGGCCTGAAATTGCAAGAACAAGCAAGGGCGAGAATTTTGAATGAAGTGTTGGGATCCATTGTTTTTATCAGCTCCCTTGCATTATGTATTTATTTCAACTTGCAGTGTACCACAGACACATGTTCTTCCTTTTGGGATGAAAGAAAACTTTTGGGAGATGGGCGATGTTGGACCATGTGGCCCCTGCACTGAAATTCACATAGACTTAGCTGAGTCAAACTCTGCCTCTTCAGCTGCTGTGCATCGAGTGAATGCTGGACGTAGTGACATGGTGGAGTTGTGGAATCTTGTGTTTATTGAATTTGACAGGTGAGCATTTTCCTGGGAGCCATGGGCTCTATTTTTTTTATTCACTTATTTATTTACAAGTACCACTGCATTTGCCTGCGGGGAGGCTGTGTAACACAGGAAAAAGTCTGTACACACATGTAAGCAGGGCTACATGTAAATTGACAAAACACTAAAAGTTAGGTGCATAAAGAGCTGAACAATATGAAGTGTATTGACATGAACAGCAAAAAATCTAAATTATCAGAAAAAGCAAGAAAGTAACACGTGTATCAAATGAAAGCTGTATTCAACAAAAGGTAATCGAACTCTGAATATCTAAACATTCAGTGAGCGTAAAATGAAAAGGCAAATAAAATAGAGTACTTCTTGGCTAACATAATATACAGTCGAATCTTGATAATTCAGATTTGAAGAGGACCAATAATTTGCTTTAGTTGTATAGTGCATTTTCTACTAAACTAGTACATGGTTGCATTTTGTAAGATTTAAACTCTTTTCCATTTCTGGCACCAGCTTAGTATGCATGAAACATTACTACACTTGTAGGGCTTCCATGGTATTGACGTTTAGGAAAATCATGCAGTCTTCAGTGTACAGTCTGATTTTCGGTGTGTGCCTAATGCCATATTATTAATGTAAGCTAAAAGCAGGAAAGTCACATGGGTATTTCGAAGGCCCTCAAACTGATAGTCTGCGACTCAAAGGCCATTGAGCGCTACTACATGGGCAGTTTCAATCGCTATTGAGTCAACGGAGCAGCTGGAAACTCTTATCGAGAGCGGTGCCAACACACACTCTCGTGCATGATGCGTTCGCATTACAAAACGTCAGCAAACATTATTCTCCTAAACTTTATTGCAAGCAGTAGAATATTAGTTTGTACAATAATTTAAAAATTGTATTGGTCTGGTTCAAAGTGCGTTAATTTTATACTCTCCATCGCAGAAAATGGAAACACTAGTAGTATCAATGTTGTCAGAGCTTTACAAAACTGTGACAGCAAATGGTGCAAAAGATAGTGTCTTTCGAGACAATGCAACTGGCCTTTAATAAAAACTGAAAACCTCTTATGACTCCAAAAAAGTTTATTTGCATTTATAAAAATATTTTTGTTATCTGCATAGAATCGAACGTAGTGATTGTGGCACCGTACAAGCTTGGCGTAAAACACGAGAACCATTTCAATGGTTATTGAGATTTTCCACATAGCAGCAACACAACTCCTTCGAGTTCGATAGCGATTGAGAATCTCGAAGACTTGTGACTCGAGGGCCATTGAAACTGGCTGTGTGACGGGTATAAACTGAACCCCTTTGGAACTCCTGAAGTGACAGGAACAGGCTGAGTTTTCAAGCTATTTAATGCAATTTTTTGAAAGTGATGGAATGGGTAACTTGCGTTCATTTGAGAATGTTATCTGGCAGATGAGTGGATGAAGGTCGGGAAAACAGAGAGGAGTACAGTACTGTGTTGGAAGCTTTTTGGGAGTCAGACATCGTGTCATCAATCTGGGTACTGGAATCGAGTGAGGAGAAGGCAGCATATGCATGCTTGGATAGTTTAGCATTGCAGGAGTAATCAGTTCTGAAGCCATGCTGGTAACTGACCGGATGTTGTTAATTGCAGATGGTGAAACGTGTTTGAGTAAGGAGTGTTTTGAAGTGTTTTGCACAAAATGCTGGTAAGGGAAATGGGTCGGTAATTGTAAACCTTTTCAGGGGGCCGCTATTATATGCACAGGGACAGTGTTTGCCGTTTTCCACTCTTAAGGGGATCGCCCGGTGACAGTGGCATGTCTAAAAACAACAAGATGATAAGCTATAGCAGTTTTGTATCGTCCTAGGCCTGCAGAGCACAGGACACAAAGCACATGGTGTCCGTTAAGCAAGCAGCTCCATTTTCCTTCTTCTTTGCATGTGTGCGTGCATCAGGCTACTTGTTCTACTTCTTTATAACAAGCAGCTGTGCATACCTTTAGAACAAATGTAAGAATGAGATCAGGGTTAGCAATGTTAAATTTGAGGTTTTTCTTCATTAGGAGAGCTCTGCTTCACTGTGAATTCAGAGTATTCTGAATATAAAAAGAGTATTTTGATTTTTTTTTTTAGGGATGCTAATGCCCATTTACATGCTCTGCCAAAGAAGCACGTGGACACAGGAATGGGACTTGAGCGCCTTGCTGCAGTTCTTCAGAATGTGAAGTCAAACTATGACACAGACTTGTTTTTACCTCTTATTGAAGCGTTGCAGAAGGTAGTGGCTGAAGATTTTTTCTTTTTTTTCCTGATGTGAAATCTTGATGGCAAAGCTCTTTTTTGTTATCAAATAATAATTGGAACTTAGTAGAGCAGAACGTTGGGCCAGTTGGTGTAGCAACATATTCAAGAAAACTTTGTGCAGAAGAACACAAGACTGAGGGAGAAACACGTACACACACACGAGCGCAAACACCACATGAGTTTTAAAAAGCCACTGCGCCAGCTACTTATATGCATTCACGGATGGCCAAGAAAAGTTCCTCGTGCGGCACCGAATAAAACAACTCCTCAATGTCCACCGAAAATCCGTAGTTAGGTCTGCCAGCGTCCTTTCGAAGTGCTTCTACCAGAGTACCGGAACTGTCAATCTTGAAAGGGTCATCAATCACAAGCTTGACAGTTCCGGTACTCTGGTAGAAGCACTTCGACAGGACGCTGGCAGACCTAACTACGGATTTTCGGTGGACATTGAGGAGTTGTTTTATTCGGTGCCGCACGAGGAACTTTTCTTGGCCATCCGTGAATGCATAGAAGTAGCTGGCGCAGTGGTTTTTCAAAACTCATGTGGCGTTTGCGCTCGTGTGTGTGTACGTGTTTCTCCCTCCGTCTTGTGTTCTTCTGCACAAAGTTTTCTTGAATAATTGGAAATGTGAAGTGTTTTCAACTTTCTTTTGTGTCAAGTCATGAAGCTGCAGTATTATTGCCTTTTTTCATATGCTTTTTTCATATGCTTTTTATATATGCTTTGCTTTTTTATGCATGCTTTCTTTAAGGGTAATAAACTGGATTCCAAGGGAAGGGAAGCGTAGCAGGGGGCATTAGAAAGTTAGGTGGGCGGACGAGATTAAGACGTTTGTGGGGATCAGATGGCCGCTGGCGAAGGACAGGGTTAATTGGAGAGAAATGGGAGAGGCCGTTGCCCTGCAGTGGGTGTAGTCGGGCTGATGGTGATGAGGGCAGTTGTTTGATATGTTGTGTCACAGTATGTGGCTGCGTGGTTACCTTATTGCTTGCCTTTCACTGAAATAGTGGATTCACACATGCTTTGTCATTTAAGCTGTGCCATTTTATAAATGCATTCAGTGAATTGAAATCAAGTACTTGTGTTAATATGAATGTTTTCTTGCTGTTTGTTTTGAGAAAGTTCAATCAGAATAAGGAGAAATTACTGCTGAGATTGCTGCACAGAATATCACTGTAATGTAGTAGCATTAATAGGTTCATCGTGGGACTTTTGTTGTTTTCATTGTATGACCTTATGCAAAAAGAATGCAGTTATTTTACCTCTGTGTATTTTATGTGGCATGTTTGCCTCTATTTGTCATCACATGGGATTGATCTCAAGGAGAAACATTGAAATACTGTACTTAGGTGCTGTCATTTTTTTTTGTGTGTGTGTGCTGAGATTTCTTTCTCCTGTTTGCATCTGTAGTGCACTGAAAGGCACAGGCCTAACATGTGCCTATGGCACACCATCTACACATGCAACACTTCTGATGCTCAGCCAGTTGTATGAAAACATGCCATTTTTTTTAATTTTTTTTTCTACCAATGTTCTGATGAATGCACTTCCTCCTACTGCTCTCATGTCAGCTGTTCTGCTTGTGCTGAAGAGCAAGGTTCCGGGCTAGTTGGTAATGCATTTAAAGGAAGAAACAGCGCGACGAAACACGGACAAACGTAGAAATGACAGCGCTCGTGTGTGTGTCATTTCTATGTTTGTCCGTGTTTCGTCGCACTGTTTCTTCCTTTAACTGCTTGTGCTATCTTTCTCTGTACTCCCTGTCATGTGTGCAAAATGAACTGGGCTTACAAAGAGTTTCACTTGCTAGAAGTACAGCCTTTGTCAAAAGTTTGGAGCCCAGGGCGTTTGCTTCTGAAGCACACGGTCTGGTTCGTAATGCATCTCCTGCGCTCCAAATTTGCTGAAGGTAAGAAGATTTCTGGTCCTGCATCCTCCAATGGGTAGCACTACCACGAATGTTACAGGATTCCCACTGCGAGGCTTAGAAGCAAACACACTGGGCTCTAAACTTTTGACAAAGACTGTACATTCTAGTACTGCTAAACGGCATAACTTAAGTGCACTCTCCGAAGTGTGCGCTCAGGTTGGAGTGCGTTCATAGAACACACTTTGAGGGCCAAGTATGTAGCCTTGATGGCAGTGATTCTTTAGCCTTAAATGTGACATATAACAAATTGCGCATACAAGTTGATTTAGCCAGCCGCCATTTTTGTATCTACGAGCACACTCTGCTTTCCCGTTTCGCAGTGTGTCGTGAAAAGTGCACTCAAGGGGCTGAAGCGCAGTCCTTATAAATGCACTTTATTTTGCGCGCTTGACAGGAGTACTATTACATCCTCTACTCCTATGCACTCTTTCTCTCTGGGTAGGAGTAGAGTGTACCTTGACAGCAAAAGTGCTCTGAGTTCCCGGACATCCTATAACATTTTAAAAATGCTTTTTTTGTTATGGCAGGTGCTGTGATTTCTTGTCTCTTAGGGCCCGCACATTTTTTGTCTTTTTACTATACTCACATCTGTGAAGCAACTGCAGACATTTGTAGTAAAATTTTTACAAATTGTGAAGTTGAGGTAGTTAGTTCATTGTTATATAAAATATTCGCACTAGTGAATGGAGCACAAGAAGAAAGATGAACACATGAGCAGTCATACAAACGATCTTTTTGCATTGCATTTATTTGCACGGATATTTCGTAAGAATTTCGACTCCCTTTTATGACTTCAGAAGCTGAATTAAGGAACTTAGTTTTCGAATGTGTGTAGCATGTCAGCTTGATAGTTAAAAAAATGCAGGAGTGAAGAGTACAAGTAGTCCCCTATTTTTTTATAAGGCTTGTGGCCAATTCAGGCGAAATCAATACCTTGTGGGAAGAAGGATTTAGGTTGAAAGGCTGGTTTGATAAAATGTGTGATTCAGTGCTGGTTATTTGCAGAAAGCGAGAGTGAATCCCTACTGTGGTCTTGTGGGCAGCAACTGTTCTGTAGACATTGCCTACCGCACTGCTGTCGATCATGCCCGCATGTTCACAATGGCCATATCCGATGGTGTTCTTCCAGAGCATGCAGATGCCGGGTGAGCCATTTTAATTGCCAGTTGATTTTGCCTGTTAGCTGCACATTTTTTCTGCATGCCAGTTAATTTGCAAACCGGATTTTTCAAGGGAGAAACGAATGAAGATAAGCTGAAAAGCAAATTTGTTGTGAAGATTTTAATTGTGTTAAGCATCTTAAATTCAGTTCCCTGTCAGTGGGATTTACAATGCTTTTTGGAAGTTGCCAGGCCATTTTACATCTGAAAACAGTCGTCAAGCAGTGCAGTGTTTCTTTTGCAGCACTCCTGTCTTGCTGGATGCCTCAGACAATGGTGACTATTTTTTTTACTGTTTAAAGGTGCACTGAAGAGGAATCTGAACTCGTCTTTTTGCTGCGGGAACTCAATCTACACGTTCCGAGCATTCTTAGAAACTTCGATTTATTGCCCTGTGTGGCTGATTTCCGCAATTAAATCAAATTAACGCCTGGCTCCCGCCTTTTTTTTTTTAATTCTGCCTCGTACGGTGGGCGGAGTCGACCAACGCGGGGAGTGCCTTTCACCCAGTCCCGTGGCGGCTTGCCGCTCTGCCATCGGCGGAGTAATACGTAGTAGTCCGTATAAGCAAATAGTCCGCGCGTATTTTTATTTCTGCGGGCTTATTTTGCGGTTATATTATCTGCAAATGAAACTATTTATTCACGGAAACCTAAAAAACAAAATGAAGCGAAAGCAAAGCCTCCACGGAGCTAGCTGAAAGGCACTCCCCGCGTTGGTCGACTCCGCCCACCGTACGAGGCAGAATTAAAAAAAAAAGGCGGGAGCCGGGCGTTAATTCGATTTAATTAGGGAAATCGGCCACACAGGGCAATAAGTCACAGTTTCTAAGAATGCTAGGAACGTGTAGATCGAGTTCCCGCGGCAAAAAGACGAGTTCAGATTCCTCTTCAGTGCACCTTTAAGGTTTTTAGAGTGCCGAAACCTCATCAGGAATGCACTGTACGGCTCAGTGGCCAGGGCTGCTCTGGTCACATGGAAAGTGACTTGAGAACTTTTGCCGTGTACTTCGGACATTCCGTTGTAAAATGGTAGTGGCTGCTGTGGTTTAGTGGTGCAGCAGTGACGGCCATAATATGTGTGCCATTATGCATAGTTTGCTGTATTTTTTCACTGCTTTTTGTGAAAGCATGTATTACTGCACTGTGCCCTTCTCTCTCCCCTTAGGAACAAACTGAGGAGGATTATTCGCAAAGCATCTCATGCAGTTATTTGGCACCTGAAGTGTGACAGAGGAACTTTGGCACTTTTAGTTGACGAGGTTAACTTTCTTCTGGGGGACATTTACCCAGGAATAAATGTGAACCTGGTAAGTATATTTAGAAAATACCTTTTGACGTTGTTCGGCTACAAAATTTACCTGTAGTGTTTCAACTGCAGTTTACTTTACATAGTCAAGTCTTTCATAGCTGTTGTTTAAAAGCAACTCCTAGCTCTTCTCTTCCTAGCTCATCTTTCATGAGAGTATTGGCATAGTGTACTTGATTAGCGGTAGTGGGGCAAGGGAAGGCCCTCATCAGCAGAGCGCGTGAGGCAGAAATTGCCGAATTCTTGTGCCACCGCATGGCAGTACTGCTGCGCCTCTCACTTGGCGCACCTGTTCACTTCCTGAATGCACTGCAATGGTTGCTGATTTGTCTGCGCGGAGTGTGCGCTATGCTTTCAAGTTGAGCCAACCTCGTCAAAACATGAATCTCGTCACCTGCAGATGTACGACTGAGCAGAGATGAGATGATGCTTCAAATCTGCTCCTCCTCCGTGATGAAGGGACACCAAGCATATACAAAGGGGACTTTGGTGGCGCAAACCAGATGAGAATTATGAATCGATTTATGCTGCTTGCGAGCTGCGTGCCAAAGGTGTATATATACTGTCAAGAATCCTGCACCCTACTGTGGACAAGAAACAGCGTAGCAGGCGTCTTTTCCTTTAATCAGACATATTAGTCTTATCAAAGGACATATTAGCAACAATTCTGCTAAACATACCTCTGCACCTTCCGAGTTAGAACAACTTTGCTACCAGTGGAATATCACAAAGCCTTCCATAATTAAAATACATGTAGAAACATTAGAGAGGAGCAAGCGTCAAGTGAATTACGGGGTTCTCTGTTCCTACTCTGATAAAAGAATCATAATAAAACTAGGAGCAGCTATTGGTCTCGCAGTATGCATATCGCAAATGTACAATGCCACTGCTTCCTAGAAATGTCATTATTTTATTTATGCTGCAAGATGAGAATTTTGTTGGCATTTTCTGCTGGTATAACATCTTCATTTTCTGCTAATAGTTAAAGTGTAACATTGTCAGGATCGTATGATGAACACATGAAAAATATGAGCAAAAATACTCCATTGCTAAGTTTTCAGGGAGTTTCCGTTTGAGCAGCTGATGAGGGTATATACCCTGTATTAATAAGCATTTTCGATTTTTTTTACTCAATGTGTGGTTGGCTACATGCCGAGCTCAAACCAGTAATACAGTTGAACCTCATTATAATGAAGTTGAAGGACTTCGGCAATTACTTCGTTATAGACCTTATGCGAAATGCGCTGCCATCTAGCGGTCGCCGCGCGCGATCCGCCATGTTGGAGGATAGCCGCCGCATTCACTAGCACACACCGGTACACGCTCGTCGCGCGCGCTTGAGTTTCACCGTCCTCAATATGCCCACATTCTGTTCAGTGTTTTGCTGTACGGGTCACAAAGACGCCCAGGGAAAAAAAGCGCTTGATTTGAGCGCATTTCTATTTTTGGACAGCGATCCCCGACATCCGCAGCACAAATGTTGCAGAACCGTCGCTACATGTCGAGGCATCGCACAACGCATTTCGTTATCTCCATGCAGCTAATGAAATAAGAAATTGTAGGCACGAAGAAAATATCACACAAAAGCTGTTTTTCTCCTGCGATTTTCCATGAAGTGCTGCGATTATCGGCCTCGCAAGAGAGTAATCGTGATCAGCTGTTCAGTGGTACGGGTCGCGCTTTGTGTGAACCGTCGCTCCTAGCGTTATCCGCCGCAGCGATTACATGTGTTAGTTTTAGTGCGAATATTTGTTTTGACGGAAGCACTAGCAAGGATTCACTTCATTTATCATACAGCACACCACTCCGAGGCTCTTCGCAAGGCTGCTCACCACTGGTACGAACTGCCCGCTCGCCGCACGAAGCAACTTTAAGCACTAGGGCAAACAAACAAATGCTGCATGAAGTTTTCAAGGAAAATGAAAGGCGTTGCATGTTGAGAGAAAACTTTTTTCGACACTACCAGCATGAGCGTGAGGTTCACTATCGTTTGCTTTCGGCGCCGACGCACCGCACAGAAAACGCTACCACAACAACAGCAATTCAAGTGGCACGCCCATTCGCAAAAAGTATCGAACCAAATAAAAACTGACTCAAACTAGACCGAAATGCGCACATTTTTAGCCGTAAACGAAAACTGTAATTGCCTTGTACATTTCTTGGTCTTCGGCGTTGGCAGACTGACGTAGGACTCTGTGAAAAACGTTCGGAAAGTGTTTTGGGCGCGTAATAAGTGTTTGCGAAGTCACTTGGAAACTTGGGTAGCAGAGACAGGTCGACTGACCATTCAGTCATGTTTACAGGCTCAAGTGAAAGGAAATAAGATTTTCGAGCCAGCACAGCAGTAAGGAAGCTATCGCCGGGCGCGTCTAAATCCAGAGCACAGAGGCGAAACGAGCTTCAGTCATCCTCCAACATGGCCGATTTCCACTGCTTCTTCTTTTCTCCGATAGATGGCAGCAATTTTGCATAAGGTCTATAGCCTTAGCTTCGCTATAGCCCATGTTGACAGAGCTTCCAAGGGGAATCGTCATTCCTTCGGTATATTCATTATTTCATTATGAACCGTTTCGTTACAGCAAGGTTCGACTGTAATAGAGTGTAGTGCTTAGCTCGTCTGTAATCTGGTACTTGTGTAACACATTTTATTTGAAGGCTGGAAGAAATGAAGACTCTTGTAGATGTCACAAAGTTTATGTATGTCTCCGGATATGCGCAGGCTCAATACACTAAAAATATGAAATATGAGCACATAACCATTTCAGTTGCAATGGCAGCAGCACACATTTTAGGCGAGGCTCACGTGAAGCAATGATGCACGTATTTCTCCCCATACCTGTGTTTTTTTTATTGATGCAGCGCTTATGGTACAAAGTTATGCATAGTGCTTAGCGCCGTCTAATTTGTTTGAGTGCTGAGCAGCTTCCACAGCGTGGGTTTTCCTTTCCTATTATAATTGTGAAGAAAAACAATTAGCACTGAGAAAAATACCGTACTGAAGAACAGCAGCCACCAAATATTTCAGTGCATCAAATCTGCATCTGCTATGTCACATCCCTCATAATGAATTTATTCATTCAAGTACTGTTGGGTATACTATTGGGATGGAACTGATCAGCCTAATTCTGGATTTCTATGTACTTACACACCTGGACCTAGTTGGTCGTCAAAAGGCAGAATAGCACAGGTAGCGCAACGTGAGAGACAGCAAAGCTTGCAAATGGGAGCCAGAGTATGTGAAGTACGTGGTGATCAGCTTCACCTAATGCACCTGCTTGCTAACATGTATTCATCACTGTCATCAAAATCATTGTTTTTTTTTTCCAACACATTAAGGTTTTCCATGTGCTCTTGTCATGGTACCCATGTTAGCTGCAGCGAATTAGTGAACCTGTTTGCACGCCTGCCGCACCATTCGATATCTTGTTGCTCCAGTGGTGTTCAGAATTAGTAGTAGCATATCATGCAGTACCTGTACACATCTGTCATACATGGTTTGCATGTTTTTGCCAAAATGATGTCGTCTATCAAATTATTTATCATATTTTGTAAAGCATATACTTCTGTATATGTGTAAATAACATAATGTGCACTGTTTGTTTTTTACAGGTGAAGAGTGTTGTGAATTCTGAAGAAGACAAGTACCTATGGCAGATGAGTAAAGCAGAGGCTGCACTGAATGAAGCGAAGCCAGCTACTGTTGTGTCTGGTACCTTGATGCTTTCTTTTATTAATGCGATAGCAATTAGTTTGTTGTCATGTAGTTTCCGGTTTCTCCGCAGTGAAATTCCCTGACTGGTCAATTGGGGTCAGTGACCTTGTGACATCAGCACAACCTGCCCACTCGACTGTGAGCAAACTGCCCACCGTTGGCAAATTTAATGTAGTTGCCACCTGCCCGCCGTGGCGCTGCGCATGAACCTTATGGGAACTGAGAAAGAGCAACCTGGGTCTCACAAGCCCCACCTGTGTCGGTCACTTGCCGGGGCAGTGGCATGTTGCTTAACTGCTGCACCACTGCGCCACTAGTTGTATGAGGACTTCCCGCAATCTATGAGTGCGAGTGAGAAGGTCGTGACATCACCAATACCATGTGTCCACCGGTGGGCCCATCCAAGGGCACTGCCAAATTTGAAATTCTGTGGTGGTCCAAAATTTGGAAGTTGGCCCACCGCCAAAAATTCGGAAGGACTGCCAAAATTTTGGAAGCAGGCCTACCCCAGAAAATGATTAACCTGGATTAGTAGGGATTATTGGAAGCATTGAGGTGGATAGTGGGTCGGATTGTGATAATCTAATGGAAAGTACTGGAACGTTCTAGAAGGTGACCCATGAATACCATGTAAGGGCAGTGGAATAGGTCACAACTGGAGTTTTGGTGGGAAAATCACAAGAACAACATCAGACACTAGTAGACACCAAAGCAGGCAGCCTAAATGCTATTTCATTTTCCTCTTTAAGGATGTGGTTAAGAAGTCCTCCAAGTTGTTCATTATTGCTCTATTCATGTTGTCTCTACTGAGGTTACGTAGAAATTGGAGATGTTCATGTTGCTTATTTTTTTATTCTTTGTGTGTTTCTTGTTTCTTTCAGGACACACTGCTTGGGAAATGTATTCTCAGTATGGCATTCAGAGGGACCTGATTGCAGATCTGGCTGCAGAAAGAGGCCTGTCTGTTGACTGGGAGTTGTTCTCTCAGCTGTTTAAGGAATTTCAGGTTGGTATATAACCTTTGCCTGTCATAATAGCAATGTTTTTGCTGTGCCTAATGAAACCTAAAAAAGTTTTCTTGTACTTTTTTTTATATGTACTGAAGCCATGGTTGTACCATATACTCATCACAATTGGTGAGATTACCATTAGGCTACAAGTGGAACAAACCATGGGGCTTATTATGGCATTGTGATTTGTCACAAACAAGTAATTGAAATGAGATGTAATATATCTGTGCAATGCAAGATTTATTGTTTGTGTGAGATTACATAATAAAAAATTAATATATATAATGAGCTTGTTTTGCATCACAGGCTGGCTTGGAATTTCGTTTTTGTTGCCACTTTATTACAGTGTGACATGACAGGCATGTAAAATTCTGTCTGCTCACAGAAAGCAGATTTGAATTCTTTGCTACAATTAATTGTTAAACAGATGCTTGCATAAGAGCTGATTTCTGAGACTTATGCTTATCTGTTTGTCCCAGGAAAAATCTGCTTCTGGCCAGGCAAAGCATGCAGAACATTTATTGCATACATTGCCTGGTCATGCTGAACACCTTCGAAAATTGGGGATTGTGCCAACTGACACTCAAGGCATTTACTCCTACGTATCACATGATGGTAACTATGGTAAGTGCTGTTATGTTTCGCTTTGTCATTCAGTGCAGTTGGGCTTCACTTTGATTGCGACACCCTTTCTGAGAGATGAAAAAAAGTGCATGATTTAATGAACAACTTCCCAAGACCTCGAGAGATAAGATTTAACGCACTTAGAGCCTCAGTATAACAGTTTGTTTCAGTTGGTTTTACATGCTTTATCCCTTTGAACTGAGTACTCAAGGGCTTGCATGGATGACATTTAATGACACACTGCAGTTCACTGAGGGACCTTCTGAAGCTTTGAAAAGTGTGTAAATGGGTGAAACCCGAATTTAGAACATTGCATTTTCTGACTAACACTGAAAGACACCTGCTGATTTCAGTTAACATGCTCACTATGGGTAACCCTGAAGTTGTTCTGGGCAGTCTGGTTATATTAACTCTTTCGCTACCGCGAAAAAATGACAGATTTTGAGTGAGATTTTGAGTGAGATTTTGAGTGAGATTTTGAGTGTTTTAAAATAATAGTTGTTTCTTCAAGAAGTGCCAAGTGCACTGCACATTGTAATGCATCAAACTGTTGCTTATTGGTTATACTTCTGAATGAAAAGAACAAAAACAAGACAAAAAATGCCAGAGTTGCATATGCAAAGGTTTTCAAAAATTTATTGGTAAAATATGCTGGTAATACAAAAGAAGAGCACCAGCAAAAAAAAAAAGTCGCTGCACTGAGCCAGACGTTGATTACAAAAAAATTGAAATATACAAAAGCTGTAAATGTTCTTAGCTACCATTCTCGTCATTTTCAGCTGCGTACATAATAGACTGCACTATTCGTGGCCTTTCAAGTTGGGGAATATGACTGCTGTGCCACTAGAGAAAGCATTCACGTGAGGACGGGAAATGGATATAGATCTGGAATGTGCTGCACACGACACGTGTTCTGAGTTCTGTTCTTGTTTTCTTATAGCAGAGCTTACAGTTCCTCTTTTTTGTCGTTTCTTTTTTGGGGGGGTTGATGTCGAATGGGTTCTATGGGTGAAAAAGGGGCATGGCCTTCCTTGACATCATCATAATCAAACATCTGTTGGTGCATTTGGTAAAATATCTTGACAATATGTTGCAAAGACCCTGAAGCACCAAATGAAACCATTCTCAATACAGTAGAACCCTGCTGTAGTAAACTCGGTTATGGTAAAAATCTCGGATATAGTAAAGTGAAGTTGCGGTCCCAGTTCACCTTCCTGTGCGATGTCAGTGCACGTTAAAGATCCCCAGGTGGTCGAAATTATTCCGGAGACCTCCACTATGGCACCTCTTTCTTTCACTCCCACCTTCCTCCCTTCCCATACGGCGCTGTTCAGGTGTCCACCAAGATATGCGAGACAGATACTGCGCTATTTCCTTTCCTCGTAAAAAATAAATAAATAAAAGATAAAAGAAAAAATAGACGACTTTACATTTTTTTTCGGTATAGTAAAGATATTTTTTCGAAGAAACGGCTATATAGTAAAGAGCGTCTGGCCGTGGCACCGTGGTGACATCGCGGCACGCGCGAAGTCTATGATCGCGAGGCAAATCGCGATTGCGATAAAACGGCGCTTTTTTGAGGTGGCTTCGCCATCAAGCTCAAGAGCCGCGAGGAGAAGCCAACTTTTTGAAAACCTTGAGGCCGTGAGGTAAGCGATGGCAAGAAGATCAGGCGCGGCGGCACTAGCTACTGCCTCTTAAATGAGGCTGAGGCCACGGAAGATGACGCCGTGATCATGCAAAGCTTTGGTTTTCACGTGGAATCACTCACTTTATTTTCATAGCCAGGTCGTGTTCGTGTAAATGCGGTACTTCCAGAAAACATATACGAAGCCAAAAACGTGATAGCACGTGATAACTTAAAATAAATAATTATCACCTAAGAGCAGGCTGTCACACATTTCTGAGTGTTTCTTTTATAAACCAGCACTTCGTGATTAGTAAGCAGCCAGAGAGCATAGTCAGAACCATGCCATTACCAGCAACTGATATAGTGAAGACCCCGATATAGTAGAGATTTTTACTTTTCTGAGCTACTTTACTATAGAGGGGTTCTACTGTATTTACGAATCAAACACACTACATAAAATACAGCATTAACAATAGACGGAACATGTGCGAGCACGTGCTGATGTCTGGGGCCTTTTGAGACTCACTCTCGTGATTGAAATCCGACCATTCCAGATTGTTGTTTAACTCACCACTGCTGCTCTAAAAGAAAATGTTGGCATCAGAATCGTCTAAAGGGCTCTGTGCAGCCTTTCGCCTTTGAGGGGTGCACGGCGAAATGGATGCCATGATCGCTGACCGGCAGACTACATCCGGTCAAAATTTCATTTTTCATGTCACCTCCATGCGTTAGAAAATGAAAAAAACAGAACTTAAACCGAATAGTTAGTGCTGTAGAAGCAAACTAGATGGTACAGCTTGTTCAGGAGCGCTGACTTGAACTTTTTGCCGGCATGTTCAAAACCTGTGTCATATATGACCGATGGCCTATGGCGCGGTAGTGAAAGAGTTAAAAATAGGGATGGTAATTGACTTCATAACAATAACGGAGTTTATTTTACCATTGTGGCCACCAGACTGCTCTTATTCATCAGAATGTTTAAGTGGGCTGTTCGATTTGCACTATGAATGACTGACCGCACAGGCAGATTTCAGAAAGAAGGAATGCGCACACGCATGCACATGCTGAGACAGAGAGAGACAGAGTGTAGTTTCAGCTCATTTGTGGCAAGTGAGGAAGGCCATATGTGTACAGCAATGGCAAGTCCCCCGTTTGTCTGGTAACTGTGAAGAAAAGTTTGTCTAGTGCCAAGTGAGGGTGGCGAGTGGAAAGGGATTTGTTTGGCAAACCAATTTTTGATGCGACAGCAGTAGAAGGCTCAGCGGGGAAAAAAAGCGAGGTCACATAATTCTCATGTGGCAGGTCAGAAGAGAGTAAGTCTGGGCATATTGGTTGTTCATACTTGAAATAATTCCGCACAAAAGAAGACAATTGAAAGGTAGTGCTTGTTCGTGTTTTCTCGTTCGACCTGTCTTCTTTTATGCGCTATTATTTAATCATGTGGCAGATGTTGTATGGGAAGAGCTTGAGAAGTGCATTGCATGGGAAAAGCAACCTGGGCCTTGGAGGTCTCACGAGTCACATCCAGTTAAGGCATCAAAGACTTCAAATACTATTGCATTGCCAACACAATATAATTAGGTGTCCCTGTTTAGCTAACTACCTAACTAATTGATACAATTTTGTTCTAATTTTTTAGTAACTCTAATATGTAAGTTGTGGCAGTCCAATTTTTCACACTTTGTTTTCCTTCTTCGAATATGCAGCAGAGTTTCTCCCTTGAAAACAAGTTACCAATTAAAATAACATTGCTGTGAGTCAAGTGGGCAGTGTGATATGCATTAGTGGTCGTCGTTCACATGAAGATTTTAGCCTGAGAAATGTTTTGCAGTTCCTCAGCTCATTTCTGTGAATGTGAATAGACTTGTTTTGCTCCTAGCTCTCCTACTCATTGTGTCCTTATGTGCTGATTCCCTTTGTTTTGTTTCGATTCTGCCCCCCCCCCCCCCCCCAAAAAAAAAAAAAAAAATTTGCTGTGAAATGCTGAATTTAAAACCATCTGTGACTGTTACTAAGAGATACCTCCCAAAAAAGTTTTTATGTTTACTGTAGAAGTTGCCTGACAGGTGCACATAAAAAGAAGTAGGTGCAGTGCTGGAAATGTGACATATTCATTTCTGTGAACTCTGCAAGTTACTGCATCCTTTTACCTGCATCACATGTTGCAAAAGCATTGCACATGGTTGGTCTTCCAACATTTTGCTTGTCTTTCATTGTTATGCGTGCTCGCATTTTGAATTGTACCAGCAGTGTTCAGTAACATTTGTTTTTATTTCAGAGTTCCCTTCATTAAAGGCAACTGTCAAGGCTATATTTTGTAATGGCCGGAATGTTGCCAATGTCAGACATGGGGAGCAATGTCTTATTGTGACCGATGCCACAAACTTTTACTTTGAAAGTGGAGGCCAAGTTTCTGACACCGGATGTATTAAAACTAAGGTACTTGCCC
Source organism: Amblyomma mixtum (assembly GCF_055824585.1). Taxonomy (NCBI): domain Eukaryota; kingdom Metazoa; phylum Arthropoda; class Arachnida; order Ixodida; family Ixodidae; genus Amblyomma; species Amblyomma mixtum. The sequence goes on along the minus strand of NC_143014.1, from coordinate 72,887,452 downwards.
CATGTGCACCATTTAGATACAGTGTTAGCTGACATATAACCAACTTCCTTCTTGGTTTATGACTACACTTTTCTGCAGTGTTTTGCAATGCTGTTCTGAATCTTTTAGCCATTTCTTTGAATTCTTCTGTTTGATCTTATCCCACGTGCTGGGGACCATATTTTGCATGAGCACTTTAAAAAAAAAAAACTTGCAAGTAAATGATAAGAAGCACTGTAATGCTGTAATGTAGGCTTAGCTATGGTCATAAACATTGCAAATTTTAGCTTCATATGGCTGCTGTTGCTAACTGTTGGTTGCAGACAACTGTCGTGACAACTGCTGTGTGAAAGAATTTTAGTAGTGTGGAGAGAATGACACAAGTTTGTGTTGAATTCCATTTATTGTGGCTGGGCATTCTCTTGTGGCATTTTGCTACCAGTTCAGAAATCGAAAGAAAGCTAACAACTAGGTTCAGGAGTGCTTATTTTTGTCTTACGAATAGAGGGAGATGCAAACATATCACAACTGTTTGCCATAAAAGAGAGATGAGTATGTTGCACATGCTGTAAGGAGCATTCATGCGCCCATTATAAACTTGTTAATGTCTTGAACAACTCCAGAAAACCGCAGTAAAGGGAGGTACAGTTGTGTGCAAAAAAGTGGAGAGACGACGGGAATGGCTGTGAATGTGATTTTTCTGTGTATAAAGGCGGGTCTGGCAGAAGTATGTGGACAGACAGGCTAATATATTTGTTGAGGCACCCTATGCATACCTTGAAAACAGGTGCTGCACTGTGAGAAAGCACTGGCATGCACTTGTGGAGAGGCACTTGTGGCAGCTCACCTGGTCTGTCCACTTTTGCACAGGGGTGTACATACATAGTGCAAGGAATCAGCAGGAAAATGGAGCAGGTTATTTAGTTTGCCATGTTCTCTCTGTAAGCTTATTGCAAAATTGGGGCATTATACATCCTGAATCATGAGTGAGGCCCCTGCAATTTTCCTCTGCCATGTTCCACCAGTAAGTTGCTGCCTTTGGCTGCATTCTTGGGCTGTTTTTTTTTTTTTTTTGAGGCCTCGGAGGGCCAGCCAAAAATTGCCTCGGCCGACGGTGTTTCACGTCGTCCAGGCGGGGCATTAGGAAAAGTGTAGGGTAGCCAACTGGGCATCGCCTGGTTAACCTCCCTGCCTTTCCGTCCTTCTCTCTCTCTCTCTCTCTCTCTTGGGCTGTTCATAAAGACTACAGAGCAGCCTATCACTTGTGCTTTGTTCAGGCTCTTTGAAACTTGGTCAGAAACCCTAGAGCCTAATCATGTGACCTACCAGTTGCTAACTTCACACTTCTAATTGGTGAACTAGTACTGACAGAGGTCAGGCTTTTCTTTAAAATTATATCATTTATTGTTTTCTGTGTGAATAGTAAAGATTTCAGTGCAGCGAATGCCTGATTATGTACTGTTGGCCAATGTGTGCGTTAATATGATGGATTGAAAGCTCCATAACACTTGTGTGAATATGAGCAGATTGCTGTATTTCAAGGTTTTGTTCTAATACATAAAGCCTCATATATCGCTCATATATCAGTCATTGTAAAATGTTAGTTCATTACAGGAAGGTTTTCATCTGTGCTTTGCCTTGAAATATGCCAGATTCTACATGAATGGGCTTCCTGAAAAGTCGTCACAAAATGTGACCGCCCTCTTTGCCATCACCCTGGCCTCTCTTAAGCTGGAACTTGCTCTGATAGATGCTATTAAAAGAAACACAGCAGCTGCTTTAAATTATCTGTGCATGTCCATCAGCCTTCTCCAGTTAGCATGCTTTCTCCATCCAAAGCACCCATGACATACTACACAGCATGTGTAGTGTGGATTGCTGGGAAGCCGCGGCTACTCTACCCAGTAGGGAGGTTGGTCGCTCTTAATCTACTCTTATCTCTTTAATGATGTTATTCCCACACTGTATGAAAAGGCTGAATATTCAAGTAGCATAGCTGGCATATGCAGCATCACTCATTGGTACTTCAGGATATAGTAAATGTGTTAATCAGCTTGTTACCTACACTTATCTTTTCTTCTTTTCTGAGGTCGGGGTCAACAAGCCTTTGTCATGTGGGCAGCACTGCCTTTTTGCTACCCATGCATGCCTGGGCCATCTGCAAAGTTATTACTTTGTGTATGCGAGTTTGTCATTACAATATTCTTTCATTTTTTTCCTTTTCAGAATGGCGAAGTCACTGTTCAAAATGTGAAAGACTGCGGTGGCTTTGTTTTTCACGAAGGCACGGTCACAGCTGGATCAATCCACAGGGATGATGTGGCAGAAATGTGCATTGACAAAGTGAGAAACTGATTGGAGTTTGCTATTTTAGTCACTTATTATTGTTTAGCCATGTGTTGTGTGCTAGCTATGTGCTATTTTTTAGTGTTCGTCATTTTTTTGTGCATTCATCTTCGTGTGCCATTACGCCACTATTTGTCTCTTTAGTAGTAGTAGTAGTAGGAAGATGAGGAGGAAAGGCAGGTAGGTTAACGGGTAGATGAAACCAGTTTGCTACCCAAACTGGTTTCATCTTCTGGCTAACCTCCCGTCTCTTTGGTGGTAACATATCTTATGACCTTCTTTCTGTATGTTAGTTAGCTTACCTGGGGTGATGTAAGTCTCAGGTTGCAAGACTATGTCAGAAATGTGTGTTTTTGGTATTAAAAGTAGGCTGTTACATAGTTTACTAACACTTGTGCAGGTTAAGTTTGCTGAGGTCTAGTGAAGGCACATTAGTGCAAATTTGTACTGCACACAGGAACAGAAAAAAAAATTCTTCTTTTGGATTTTTCTTTTTCTCATTGTATGTATTGAAGCAGTTTGCACAAATATTTTTTGTTAGGTTCTTCTAGTTGCATTTCAGTCACTGAAGTACCCGAAAGGGGCACTGCACATTTCACCTGGAAATAAAGCTGATTGCATACAGAAATAGGAGCTGCTAAATACAGCACTATGTAGCTTACTTATAAAAGGATGTGTTGTGGCATGAAAAAAAAATACGCAAACAACATAAGATGGCTTTTTTTAAGCATATGTCACAAGGCTGGTGTCTGATGGTACGGCTGCGAAGCAAATGAGGATGAAAACTTGTTGAGGATTGAATATTTTTGAATCGTTTTGAATATGAATGCAAGTTGCTTAAATTAAAAACAAACACTTGTTAGCGAAACATAGCTGTGAAGAGAAATAGATGTATTACTGGAGTAATGAGTTTGGGAAGTATAGTGCAATAGGGTGGCTGCATCTGGCGCAGTGGAAGGCTAATAGGAAATCAGTAGAAGAGGCGGAGTTAGTCGGCGGAGTATGGCGGAGTTAGCTTGGTTGATGAAAATCTGCCTTTTTCACAAGGCCGCTCTGTGCATGTGCGCCTCTTCTCCTCCTGCTCCACTGGTTGAAAATGAAACTGCCAGCTTCTATATGAAATGCAAACTATTGAATATAATAACTATTGAATATGAACTGCGCATGCGCAGTTCATATTAGTGACAGGCGCATGCGACAAATGGCGGCAGCTGTCAAGCACACACTTGCCACTTCGCAGGCATAGATTGTGCCTCCGTCTCCCGCGTGTGTTTGTTTTCATCCTGTAGCAGACAAATTTTCGCCACTCTCCAGAGGGCGGTACATCTTGTGAAAAAGACAAATTATTGGGGCTTATCCCACTGGAGGTCAAGCTTATTCAAAATTTGCAAGTTTTGCTTACTTTCTTGTGCACTCACTCTGACATTTTCTCCATCTGCTAATAAAATGCAAAATGTTAATTAGAGCCTATTTTAGTAGCTTCAGTTCTGGGAGCACAGTTGTGCAGAGACACTGAAAATATGCACTTTCTACAGGTGCAGCAAAATATTTATAGCGGAATCCAAATTTTGTGGCGTGCAAAAATTTAGTTTCACATTCCTGTATTGACACTGACATCTAGCATTTGTGTTTATTTGTGGCATTCTATTAGGACAGCTCTCATCTTTGTTGTCCAAGAAAGGCAAAATGAAGTTACATGGTTGTGTCTGGCTATTTAATTTATACTTGGACCCGAGATATTTTGCCATCCCTTGTGGCAAGGAAGTGACCACAGTAGTTGTGCTGCAACCTTCCCAAGATCTTCCACTCGCATGTCTTCCTGTATCACATGGCTGTAGATGGCACATTCTCAAGAGGGGCCACTACCTGGCTCACATGGTCTTTATGGGCTAGGCACACCTGACTAACACTCCTAAACGTCCCACCATTTCCAGTATACTCTCTGCCAAGTTGTATATTGCAGCTCTGGTAGCAATGCACTTGTTGCTCTATCAGCAGCATATTGAACATCTTAATTTTTTTTATAGCTCAAGTGTTGAAAGTAAACTGCAGCATTGCCTTATTTGCTTTACAGGTGCTACAGTACTCTAATGTGCAGATACTACTTATCTAAGTTGTTACAGTGCAGTTTCTTTTATACAAAAATGACAAAGCACTGTTAATCGGTTGTTCAGCTTGACCGTGTAAAGCCCCACTTAAATGTGAATGTTTTTCAGTTCAGTTCACAGAACTACATGAATTGCTAACATAATTGCAGAAACAGTCTTTTACAGCATATTTATCCAACAAAGTTGTAACTGTGAGCTGCCAGAGATGCGGGAAGTCTGCTGAAAGATAAATTCATGCAAAGGCTAACCCTAATAGCAAAACAGCCAAAAATTTCTGTGGTTGTAACGTTGAATTGGAAGGAATGAAACTGTTTTTAAATTTGCTTCATTCAAATAGGCGCCTGCATATTTGCGGGGACTTTTTTCATCCTTTGACATACAGAAATCATCAAAATTTGCTAAATTTAATGTCCTTGACTTTTATCTGAAATTTTAATTTCCAGGGCATTACAGGGTTAAATGATCTCTGAAATGCATTGTTGTTGATGATGAGGAATGCCTTGGGACTGATAGGAAGTATAGTGAGGGGTGTCATCGTCGAATTTTTCCTAGGGGCAGTCTTCTGAACTCCAAGGTCAATATTAGTTCTTTAGTGCTAACTGCCACATGCTTTGAAAGCTACCAGCAGTTGTTGCCATGTTTCTGTATGTACACTGCTTCTGTTCTTCTCCTCAAGTCAGTTTTTGCATAATTGGAAGTGTCACTTAATAGACTGTTGGTGCTGTAAATTCACTGTCAGAATGCTCCTGTTACCTTCTTAAATAACTGCTATTTCCATCTGTTCAGGTGGCGTGTTATGATATGGCAACAGATCTGGCTGCATTTGTTGGCTTCGGTTTATCGCTTGCTTTTGAGGTTTATTAGCTGACAAGTTGGCAGTGTAAAAGTTAACTTAATTTTTGTTTCTGTTTAATGCTTGCACACTTCTGACCCTTAGAGTAACTTCAGGGGCTTTTTTGTGTAATTATATTCTTTTCTATTTATATTTTCTTCACATTACTTTTTTAGCAACATCGTACTCGGTGCATGATGCATCACACTGCTGCGCACTGCTTGAATGCTGCGCTAAGAATGGTGCTTGGTTCTACTGAACAGAGGTCATCATTGGTTGATAGCAACCACTTGCGGTTTGACTTCACAGCTGAGGTGAGCATTTTTATTTTCTCTCAGCGTAGTTTTACTTGGGTAGTTTAATGTGAAGTCTGGAGCGGTTTTCAGTATTGTACATGTTTTTTGCTTGTTGTGCAGTGTAAGCTGCGTTGGTTGCTGTCATGCTTCAGTAAACAGTGCTTCCTGTGATCTGCTGGCTTATAATAACCACGAAAATAGTGCTTATAAATTGTGTGTAGGTGAAACATGATATGAGGCTCTTTAATTGTAGCAATTAGGGTCTAAGGTGTACTTGCATCTCTGTGCACTCTGCTGTTGTGAAGAGAACAGCTGAGTTGCTAAATTTCACAAACAGGGTTAGTGTTATTTTTTAGAAGTATTTGGCCTTATTTTGTGCCAAGATATACTTTATATTCATAAATGTGTAAACATCTGTGGTGTTGATTTAGCTATGAATACACACCAATACTGATGCATGTATGTGCGTGTGTTTAGGTTCCTTCTATGATTGTTTGTTTTTTTATGCTGTATGAAATTTTTCATCATGAATTGCCTCTAACTAGCCCAACTCTCAGTGCTATTTGTGGTCAATCTTTCTTCGTATAGGAATGATATTCAATGCATTGGTATTGAATAGTGGCTGATGCTTTGTGAAAGTTGTTGACAAAAGATTACGGGATGCAGGTTAGCAGAAAAAAATAGTGTACTTCTGTGTTGCCTTGCTATGCAGTCAGCTGCTATTCAATCCAGAGGATAGAGCATTACGTCCTTTCTTGCTTCCTGGTTTTTCAATTCTGCTAATTCACATAATGTAAACTTTTACTCATGGCTGTGCCTTGTTACCCATAGCTATTGAGAATTCGAGTGCTTTAGTTATTTGAAGTTTTTTTAATGACTGTTGCATGCTGTCATGTGTAGAGCTATTTTTTCACAAAATTCTCAGTAAATAGTTTTCAGAAATGTGTATAAGGAGCGTGCAAAATGACCAGAAATGTCCAGTGAATACACTATGGCCCATTTGCCGGTTTGCACTGTGGGTTACATCTGTCGACTTGATTTAACTGCGTAGCATCATCATCACCACCACCACCATCACCATCAGCCGTACTACTCCCACTGCAGGACAAAGGCCTCTCCCATTCTCCCCAATTAACCCTGTCCTGCTTAGCATAGCGAGTTGCAAAAGTATTGCTTTTAAATAAACTTGAGTTTTTCATTGAAGGAGCAGAAAAGCTGCTACTCATTGGACATAGCTCTGATGCTCGATAAATGTTGCATAATTTTTCACGCAACTCATTTCTGTTAATTTGGCATCAAATAATATGTCCTTTCATTTAGCCTGACCGTGATCACAAGAAGTTTCCATACGTTTCTTTCAAGCAAAAATATCATTATTTTGAAACGTTAGGAAGTTTCAACAGAAAAGAAATTGGAGAAACATAGGTTGCTAGCACTGCTGCTTATGCTAAGTACACTGAAAGAGCAAGTTGTGGGGCCTGCACTGATAGGAATCCATATGAACTGGGAGTCCCCCCCCCCCCCCCCCCTCCCCTTTTAAACACACAGTTGCAGCACTGTCAGGCAACAACAAAGCAAAAGGAGTGCTATAGTGGGATACAACTCTAGAACAAAGTGGCAAATGCCCCTCTAAAGAAGCCCTCCAATCAGTGGCATCAGCTGATTGCCCTGGCATCACGGTTAAACCCCTTGCACTAGCTAGTGTGACATTAATGGATTAACCAGATTAACTGCCATGTTATGACAATTGATGGATGCCATTGATGGGCAGCCTCCTTTGAGGAGCATTTGCTGCTTCATTCTTGAGTTGCATCTGACTATAGTGGACTGTCAGAGGTATTAAATTGTAGGAAGAACTAAAAGGGCCCTGCTGTGAAGGGGAAAGTTGCAGATGTATTTGACTGCACTGAACTGCACAATGCTGTTGAATCTATGCATAGTGTGAGCTAATCAGCAGATGAATTCACAAAGCTTTTTGCATATAATGTATAAATGCTTTATGACCAGCTGGTGGCATGCTTGTTGTGTTCACTAGTGCATGGGCCCTGAGCAGTCAAATACCATTTTCACATTAAAACAGCTCAGCAAGCAGAGTTGTTATTTAGATGATGCTAGGCATAGCTTTAGCCATGCTGTTTGGTGAGACAGCAATCACAAAGGTGTCAAGGAACAATTAGCAACTGCTGTTTAAGTAGTAGCTTCATTTTATTGCTCAAAATACTATTTTGCATATGAGGACAATGCCACCCAGGCCTTGCAGTGAATGCCACTGTTGCAGGGTGACGAATGCAGACTTCAATCAGAAAGTACTTTCAGTTGAAGGAAAGTTTAATTCACTGGAGATTTAGAGCACCTCCATTATTCTTAACTGGTTAATCATGTCTTGCCTATGTCAGTTTAATTGAAATTGACTGCATGTGTGCTGTCTGTCCATTTTATAGTATTTTGGTGACCACAAGGTCAAGATAGGCAAAATAAAAAAATAATTCTCGTAAGGCAGTGGTTTTTGTTGCTACAAATGTGACAGCCATCTCAGTGAAAGGCTGTTATTGGGAATGCATTTAGTATTAAGTTAGTCTTTTTTGTTTTTCATATGCAGTAAAATATATGCCAGTGCTATTGTTTGGTTCCTTTTGCCCATCTGATCTCTCTGAATATTATTTTTTCAGAAAAATTTGACAAGTGAACAGATTGCAGAGGTTCAGGACATCTGCCGGGAAATGATTCAAGATGGTTGCACAGTTACTAGAACAATTATGCTGCAAGCAGATGCACTGGCTCTTCCAAGGCTAGTGAAAGTTCCAAATGAGGTATGGCTACACAATGCTTGCACACTTCAAGTCGCTATGTTTTAATTATAACTTTAACTGTTGTAGTTTATTTTGACACGTTGTATTTAAAGAGGCCCGAAATGGTTTTGATGGGCACATTCTAGTTCAACAGATCTCTAGAAGTGGTTCTTGCGGATATTTGAGTCAAATTAGAAAGCTCTGCGTGGACCCTCTTTGCGTGGACCCAGGTGGCATTTAAATTAATGATTGTTCGCGAGAGGTTGCTTGGGAAGAGCAACGTGGGTCTCGTGAGCCCCACCGTGGCAGCTCCTGCTATGGCAGGGCAGTGGCGGATCACTTAACCGCTGCACCACTGCGTCAGGAGGGGTATGAGGACTCCCAGGGATCTGTGAATGTGAAGTAGAGAATGACCAGTTCAGCATATATGGGCATTAGTGCTATCGCGTCACACCCTCAAGGCAGAGCTTAAGTCTCCCCTCCAGTTTTTCTTTCTGTGACGCTGACCCCCTTCTCGAAATGCGACCAACCGAAATTAAGGGCATAGGTTCCTCCTTGCCCTATGGAATGGGCAAATTCTAGCCTGCTGCAGCATCAACAATGCATATTTCTTGCTACACCACTGTGTAGAGGTTTTGTGCAGAGCTTGTACAGGGCACAATAACCAGCATTTTATGTAGTGGCGTCTATGGATGTTAGTCTCATTCTATCCACTATAGTATCTAGGGCTGAGAAATTATTTTTGTTATATTTATTCTGGATTGAATATAATTTGGTAAATGGGAGTAATATGTTATTTTCAATTTAATAGAGAATAATTACGACATATTTAAGTTAGTGCATACCTTAGAATGATGACACGAGTTGCACATCATGTTCATGGCAGTTGTTATCTATATACATGTCATGTCTTTTGTTCTTCCCATCCTTATTCAATCCAGACTTATCCCAACACAGTGTCTGTTATAAGCATTGGAAATTGCGATGATCCCTTTTCTCAAGAGCTCTGTTGTGGAACGTAAGTGCAGTTTTATGATAGCTATGAGTTGTGTCTTACCCAATCACTGAGTGAGCTCTAATGTGGCCTGAAACAGCATGCTGTCTCCAAAGAACGGCATTGTACGCAGATATGGCTGGCTTCTGCTTCTTGACAAGCGCTAAAGAAAGGGGTACTCAATAACAAAGCTCTATGGGACTCTGAAGAGAACAGGAACATGTTGTGACTTGCGTCTGTTAATTGTTACAAACTGGGTGCAATTGGTTAAATAGGAGTCAAGCCATTGCACTATTTTACCGTTCTTTAGAACACAGTTTAGCTTGTGTACCAATTTAGAATGTGACACTTGGTTCAAAGCTTTTTCCAGCCGCTGCGGTGGCTCGGTGGTTATGGTGCTGGGCTGCTGACCCGAATGACATGGGTTCGTTCCCGGCCGCAGCAGTAGAATTTCGATGGAGGCGAGATTTTAGAAGCCCGTCCACTGTGTGATGTCAGTGCACGTTAAAGGACCCCAGGTGGTCGAAATTTCCGGAGCCCTTCACTACAACGTCCCTCGTAGCCTGAGTCGCTTCGGGATGTTAAACCCCCATAGGCCGTAAACCAATCAAAGCTTTCATGACGTCTAAAAATGTGAAATTGGCATGCCAGATTCATATATTATATTTGCCGGCATGTGAATCATATGCATGATTCATCCTTCTCAGGAAGGCAGATAAGTAGAGGTGTGCAAACATCCGAAAATTCGAATACGAATCGAATGTGTTCGTTGTTCGGTTCATAGTCCTCTCAAGAAATTGATGTTTGGGGTTATTGTAAAATTTCCAAATATTCGGCAGTGATAAAATACCAAGCTGACTTACATAAATCTGATTATGACAAAACTTTAGTGTCTGGGAAAATTATCCGAAGATAGCGTTTAAAGTGCCAGGAAAACAGTACAAAGGCATCCACTTTTCTTTCTTCATCATTCGGACGCTCATTTGGACATTCGGATGCTGATAGGCTCGGACCTTGTGTAGAATACCACATGTGGGCTTTTCCACATATTACATGTGATCAGAACAAGGTGGCTGACTACCCACTTTCTTTGAACGATAACAGCGTGAAAGCGTGTGGTTTTTTGTTTGTTTGTTTATTTGATCCTTCCATAATGTGCGACATATACTTAACGCCCACACCCATCACCCACAGCACTCATCCTGCCACCTTCACAACTCTGAAAGCGTTAACTCCGCCACTGCATTTTGGTCAATTATGGTATGTAGAAAAGCCTACTTGTGGCATTTCACATGGGGCTCCCGAAGGGAGGCTGAGTCGGAGTGTCACTGGCATGGTAAGCGATGGAACGAATATCTCTCCTATTGCAGGGCGCATTGTAACCCGCGCACCTCTGACATGTGCGTAAAAGGCAGGTGTAACAACGATAGGAAAATAGCCTGGCTGCGTAGTTTGGGTTTCTGAGCTTCGTCGCCAGGCCACAGCAGCAGTGACTAGAGGGTGCACGTTTGCCAGCCATCCAAAGTCAGTTGCACACTGCTTTCAGGCGCAAAGTTATCTTTTTAGAAGCAGTCTCACCGTTCCAACGCCAATGTGCATTCCTTGTGCTTATTTATGTCTGCATTCTTCTTCTAGCTTGTTAAAATTGCATAGTCATTGTGGGCTTTTCGCCGTTTGTGCAATGAACCCTTCCACGAGACTTCACCACATTTTCACATCTTCAGCAGTTTATTTTTTTATTGCCGGGGTGTAGTGTCATTTAATAGTTCAGCCTGCAGATTATTGAGGAATTTCAACCATTCCCCCGAAGTCCAAATAATGAGGTTTTTATTACCTGTCATATATTGTATTTAATTACTAGCTATGTCAATTCATCAGGTACATTTTGTTAGTAGTTTTGCATAACCACCTCACAGGTTGCATTCTGTTGTACTGTATTATGATCAAGCAGTCTACATTTCCGTGCATGTCATATTTTTGTATGGTGCTGAATCAATATAATTTCAGTTGCAAAAACCCTAAACTATTTTGAAAAAAGTAAGGGCAACAATGTTATCTTGTCTATCTGTTTCTGAAATTTTTTTTTGCTGAATGAATGTTCGATATTGCAAGGCCTTTATTTCTCCATATTCGTATTTGATTCGTATTCGAAAATTTCAGTATTCCCACATCTCTACTCATAAATTATTGCAGGAGGGTTCAAGAACTTTGATACAGGAGTATAATAATGAGAGTGGTCTATAGTTTTGTACGCCTAGGGAACTACCAGTCTTATGAATTGGCATTACTCTGGTTATCTTCTTATCTCTGGTCATAACGCTGGTGAAAAGGCTGAAATTGAAAATGGTGCACAGGAAATTCTAGCATTGTTTTGCGTATTTCTGGATAAAACTGTTGAGTATATATTGTCAGGCCCTCATGACGTAGTGTCCAGCCGAAGTGAGCAGTCAAATATACTGTCCACTGGCAACCAGGCATTATGAGTGGTGAAAAATGGCACTGAGCATGCTCTCTATTTTCTTGCTGCTGTCAGCTGTGCTGTTCGTGTGCCTGATGGTAATTAGTGGCTCTTTTTTATTTGATAGATGCGCCCAGAATTTTTTAGGGTTGTCTTTTCAGGAAAATACATTGTCATGTTAAAAAAAAAATTAAATCATGCACATTTTATCATGCTGTGTAGACAAGTGTGAAGCATGCTGGCACTATTGGCATTGTTACCGTTTCTTTCTCTTAATCTATTGGCCTTGTGTTTAAGGTGGAGTATATTGTGTGTTATCCATGGATTATACTTCATTTTCTTTGTCTGTAGTGGAATGAACTTCTTAATGCAGGTGTGAACTGTTTCTGTGAAGAAAGACCATATCATCTCTGTTGTTGCACCATTATGCTGCTCTCATAACTGTGAAAATTTGTCGAATGACATTGCTAAATAATGCAAAATATTGACATTGCTTGCCTGATTCTAATCCCAAAATTGCTTAGCTTTTTGGTTTTTAGTGGGTTGTGAGGTGGTGACTAAACCGTACACTGCAAGCTTGTGGTCAGACACGCCTTCAGTTATGCTGAGAGACACAATGTGGCATCCCAGGGGCTCTGAAATAAAGCATAGGTTCAGCAGTTAAGTGCACTCTTTTGTGATGTGTGTGGTTATGATAAGTTGTCTAAGTTTATGGCAAAATGCTATATCAGTAAGTTGATTGGAAGGATTGCACTTCCCTGTAGATGTCATGCTGTTCCAGTCAAAATGAGTTTAATCAGATTTGCCTGCCAACACAGCATTGGAAGAACACTTCGAGTGGTCCTGAAGGATGCTGTGGATATTTGAAAAAAGACTGATTTCTGCATGTGGAGACCTTTATAATGCCCCATGCAAAAAAGACTGGCCATTACAAAGCAGTTCTGATCCTGACCATTTCATATGCTGACGTGTGGTGGGTGGACACGCATGAAAAAGTATTACGCATGAAAACATCAATGCCCCCCCCCCTCATGAGGAATGGTACTGGCGAGAAAGTGTGTGATGAAACCATTTGAAATGGTTTAAGTGGTATTGATGTCCCATGCCTTCTTTTCCCCACAACTCACAATAATTAGATCGCAGTCTTGTTGTTCATCATAACAAAATATTTAGTAGAACCCAAGTTATTAAGTGGAGCTATGCCATAACAAGTGTACTTAACCACTTTTTAGGGGATAGTACAAGCTCATTACATGTACTTCCAGCTCTTTTTGTGTCTGTGACCATGCTTGGCTGAGTGTGTAAGCCTTCTTGAGAAAAGCTGTCGTAACATAAAGTAACACACAGTAACATAAAGGAATGATCTCACATGTCAGTTTAAATTTCTTTGCTGTATTGCAAATAATCGGTCATGAGAGACACATACAGTCATGGACAAAAGTTTGGGAGATTTGAGGTGGAAAAAAATTAATTTATGTGATGTCAGCAAAAGCAGGCTAATGAAAAGCCTCGAATCATGAGGAGACGTAAGTTCTCGATAAACTTTTAGCTGACTGCTGACCGTCGTAACACAGAAATAATTTTTTTTGTCAATCCACATCCTGCAAACTTTTATCTGTGAGTGTGCACTGTTTGTGTCGGCTAGATTCATATTTTAGCTAGAAACAGTATGGCCAACAATGTTCAGTAGCTGCAAAGTCACATGAGGCACATGCAACAAGAAACTGCCAGCTGTGTTGTCAACCAGTTGTAGGCTTTATGTGTGGAATAATGCACCAACCAGCAAATGATTATGTTCCTATCTGGTTAATTATTTTGCAGTTCTTATTACACAGTGAACAGTGTGGCTTGATTCATATGAGTGCCTGTATAAATTCACATTTTGCTCGAGAACCTGTCATTCGTGAGAGGCGGAAGTTTGAAGTACTGCCCTATGTACATAAGACCTCGCATGGCCTGAAGAGAGTGGCAAGGAAATTCGGTGTGGAAATCTTCTTTTCGGCGTCTTGTAAGCTGTCCCGTTTGTGCGCGCTAACTAACAATGAATCAAGAACAAAAGCAGGCTGTGGTGTTAACCACAAAATCAAGTTTGTGTCCTGTAGAATGGGAGTAGTGTACGAAATCCCGCTTAGTTGCGGCTCAGTTTACATGGGACAAATGGGACGCTGCATTAATAAGTGCCTACAAGAACATAAAAATTCGTTGGGCTCTCACAGCGGCATGCATTTACTAAAACACTGTCTTTCGTGTGACAATAAATGCACGCCACTCTTTGAGCGCACAAAGATAATCGGAAGGGCCAAAGACCAGAAAACACGTGAGGTCATCGAAGCCTGGCAGATTGATAGATATGGGCCCGAAAAGTGTGTAAGCGAGGCTTCGGTCCATCTGTACAAGAAGGAACTGAAGTTCCTGAACTCGATTAGATAGAGATTGCTTGTTGCGCATGCATAGGGTTGGTGATGGAAGGAAGATGTGTTTCAATAAACAGTTGCAAGTCCGCGCTCGTCCTGTCTACTTCTTCCCTGTGTATCGTCCTTTGCGTGGTTTTCGTTCTTAGTTCACATTTTCACCTTTTCTAAAAGAGGTTTTATGTCACAAGGACGAAGTTCTAAATTTTTTCCTATTATTCGCCATGAGATCGATCTACAGGTGGCAGCACCGTCGCTCCACTAGTGTGGATCAGCAGCTGGCGGCGCCCGCTGAAATGTGACGCGGCGGCTCGTTTCAAAGTTTACGGAGGGTTTTCTGCCGAAGAAAAAATGCTCTCTGCAATGGATGAGTGATATACTTCTTAAAATAGCATAGAATCGGCAAACACTACATAAAAGAAGCGCGAATTGTAGGAAAACACAGGACTGGCACGCAACCACATAACCCCTGTTTTGGGATTTTCGCACGTTTTGGCATGCGTTTTGCTTGTACTGCGCTCATGGGCCTGATATATTTATTACATTGCACTTGCTCAATGGCAGTTTTGTTTTTCTTTGCTTTTTCATCAATGTGCGGGCCACTGCCAAGAACGATATAGTAGTTATATGGGTGTCAGACAGGCAAATTTAGTGTGACTGCCAGTGTGTGCATTTTGCCTCATGAAATGTCACTGCAGCAAGACATGGTGCTACACTTAGAAGATAAGTGCGATTCAAAACATACTTTTTCTAGCAGCGTACTATGCACACGTATTCCCTCGACTATTTTTCTAAGGCGAACCCGCTGTGCCTTTCTTCCACAACGCGCCTCGCTGGGCAGAGGCACAGTGAACTTCGGGACGATACATTAGTTGCTGTGCTAGCATTTTCTAAGCTCACGCAGACGGGCACATAGTTTCCGCCCTGACCTACCTCAAAAAAGACACGGTCTGGTTTTCTACCGTTCTTGAGTCGAGGATTAAGCTGATTAAATGCAGCGCTGGCAGTGTACTGCCCAGCAGATATGTCCATAGATGGGGAGTGCACATATCTGGTCTTGCTAGATGGCGCTTGCACTGCTCCGGACTTTTTCCCCAAAGTAAATTACATTGGCATTGTACAAGAGTTTTCGCCGCACACGAAAGCGGACTGTTCATGTGTACCGTGTGAAGAGTGTTTCAGCCGAGTGAAGTGAGCTCAGTGAACTTACTGCGGGGCTATATGGTTTTTGCAGGCAATTTCAGTGAAGTTAATCGTGTGATGCTGCAAGAATGAACCTGAATGCAAGTGTCACTCGTTTAAAATGACATTTTGACTGTGTAACAAGAATATTAGAGTCACCAAAATTTAGGAACTTTAGCGATTAAGTTTTTATATTTTAAAGTGCAGGCTGCGAATTAGTCGGCGTGGTGACACTGCAGATCGCTGCGCATGAATGCGGCTAGGCGTGTGCAAGGAGTTTTGAGGGAGTGAAGATTTCTTTAGCACTGTAATTATCATCAGTGGCAATCTTACGCAAAACATGAATTGGGGATATTTGGAAAACAGGCACCGGAAATAAAACCTTCCATATTAATTCGCTGTTCCGAAAGAAATCAGTTGCTTTCGTGATCGTGCGACTATTAAGATCTGTTACTCCTCGCCATGCAAACACCGCCACGTATGAAGGGAAAGATAGTTAAGCACATGTGCTATTCAGTGCTATTATATTCCGTCCCATAAACTGATATAGTACATATGTTGTTCGCATTCTTCTCTTAGTTTTTGCTTGTCAGGAGCAATGAGCTTACGTGGAAGAACACTCACACTTAGCCGAATACCAGCGTTACTTGGCTGACAATGTCGTATTTGTAACTAGTTTAACCAGGTAATATTTGTTGTTACGTTTAAGTGCTAGGTATGATATGAATCCTCAAACGTTTTCGCAGTTTTCTGGGGCAAAATTTGCTCACTATTGCAGTGTAATGGATGTGCAGTAGCCTTAAAGTTTAACAGTAATAAAGAATATATAAACGCCTTTTAAACCGATTAACATAGCGAGAGGAGAAAACTGCAGATAAAGGGCAGGAAATGGCCTGTTCAAACTGCTGACGGGAACATACAATCGCTGGGCGACTGCATTCACTTCTATGGACGGCAGCGATCTGTTCGTTGTGCTTTGACATGGATCTTAACACCTTCGTTGCTGTGTTTAAGATGCCACATGACAAAGAACCTTAAGTGCTGAAGATCGACGCAGGATGTCATGATCCATCATTACGTACTCGATGTAAACAATTATTGTCTTCATTGCAGTGTAAGAGGCAAAGAAGTAAATAGGAGTGCACTGATACCACGAAACAAACGACAGTCACGATGTGTGTACCGTACACGTGCACATAAACACTGCTGGCTAGCAGATGACGTGAGTCCACACTATGGAGGGTTTGCTGCTGCGCTGCGAGTTGGCGACTGCTCGATCTCGCGGCCAATATTGTTGTGTTTTGCTGTATCTGTCACAACCTCTGTGTCGTTAACCGTATGGAATGACGGTTTGGCCATATGAAAGCAGTGCTCTATCTCTGTTTTGTGGATTTTAAATGTGCTCTTTCATGTTGCTTCAAGGCACGTCTCGTCCTTGTCTGACCTTGGCGATATTGTGGTGACATCGCACCAGTCTATGGGCACCATGGTAAGGTCGGTCTGTGCTGTGGCTGGGCCCTTGGCTGTTGCTGTGCGTTCCCAGGATGAGAGCATCCAGAGGCAAATGCAGGAGCTTGCTGAAGAAATTGACTCTTTGGCCCATATACCATTGGTAGGTGCCGTTCAGAATATTATTTCTTTTGACTTGCTACCGCAAAGATTGAACATATGTGTGTGCATTTAACTGCTTCGTAAAAAAACATATAACCACCTATTCAGATCACCACTCAGTTGGTTTTTGGTGGGCTGCAGTCAGCATGTGATTTCTATTTATGCTTTTTGTTCTAGGATAACTACATAAAAATGGCAGCTTGCAAGAGAAAGCTGACTGAAATCCGAAAGGTAGGCCTTTCATAGGCCATTTTTCTTAAATAAGTGTTGTCTTATATGCTTTGATGCAATGAACAACAGAATTTTTGTGTTTAATGTGTTCATCAAAAACTGAATATCTTTTAGGGTATACTAGACTTCTGTTTAAGCTTGTGGACACGATGTTACTTTGGGAGCATGTTGTAAAAAATTGTTTTTCTACCTGCTTGTTATTGCATTGAACCAGATTGCAGCTACGCGTGAAATCTCCCTGGTGCTTCAGAGGAAAGCTGAGCCAGAACTTCTGAAGATGGAGCGCTGTATAGACAGCTTGATCCGAAAGTACAATCGGAGTTTTGGAGAAGCAAGGGTAGGCTTTATAGTCTGCTGTGAGTTATGTTTTCATTAACTGGCTTGAGTTAATATTTTTTAAACACCTCTTTCAGATATTGGCTCATTTGAATGAAGCCTTGGAAAATTGGGAGAGTTCAAGCTTCATTGTCTCGTGCCTTGACTTTTGTGCTGATGGAAACCTTGTATCTAAACTGGCATTCAAGAAATGCAAGCCTAAGCCATACTTTGTTGCAGTTTACACTCACCCTGACGAACTTCGGATAGACTGCGCTGTCCCACAGGTACGACGATCATAGCACTTTGTCATTTTCAGTGAAGGAAGTATGGCAATTGTGGCAAGCTGTGGCAAAAGAGAAATTCTGCTACTTATAGCATCAAACAAGCATTTGCATGAATAACTGCACTGTGCTAGTGCCCAAACCAGGAGGGGATCTAGGACTGGGTTCCACAGAACCCTTGGATTCCATGAAGTGCTTTGTGGGTTTCCTGAGCATTTAAATCCATGTGTGCCTCAACCCTCGCTTACCTTTACCTACTTTATTTTGGGACTAACCAGACTGTAATTGCTCTTAGCAGAATGTTGGAGCATTTTTTTGAGGGGCCATGTGTCTGCATGCTTTTTTTTTTGCATTTATGTTAGGCAAGAAGGGTGTAGAAGCCAAGGCACGGAAGGTTGTTTCTCTGAGGTCTAGATAGTACTACTTCGGTGAGAAACGACAGGAGTGTGGCAGGACAATCAAGTGACAATAACCATAATAACCAAAGACAGTATCTACTGTCACCTGCTTTATAGGAAATGCATTCCGTTCAGTTGCATGGCCCCAACTACAGCAGAAGCAGTCAAGGCACTGCTTTCATGGCATGCTCCTTGTTTCTTGCCATGTCATTCACATGTGTTGTTTCTTGGCAGCACTGCTATGCGGGTCTGTGTCCACAGATGCACTTGCTAAATGTCTTGTACCCGCCGCGGTGGCTCAGTGGTTACGGCGCTTGGCTGCTGGCCCGAAAGACGCAGGTTCGATCCCAGCCATGGCAGTCGAATTTTTATGCAGCCAAAATTATAGAGGCCCGTGTACTGTGCGATGTCAGTGCACGTTAAAGAACCCCAGGTGGTCGAAATTTCCAGAGCCCTTCACTATTCCCTCATAGCCTGAGTCGCTTTGGTACGTTAAACCCCATTAAATCAAATCAAATCTAAGTGTCTTGTGGCATGGAAGGTGGAGGAATAAACAAGCAGAACAAGTGACAATGGCTGTGTTCTGGCTTTAGGATTCTTAAATATTCTGTTCACTTCCTGGAATGTTTTCACAGATGGCAGATAAGGTTTGAGAATTCTGCAGGCTTGGGGTCTCGAACTGACATGGGCTGTACTGGCAGTCTTGTGTCTCCCACAGGCCTGTAGCCGGGTAAGGGACAAAGGTTGCACACCCCTCAACAATTTGTACAGTATTTCTCTGTCTAGCTGCTTACTTACAAAATAATACGTGGTTTGCAACTGACCAGTGTCAAACCATAAACACTGGTAAAGAGATGCAATATGCTTGGAAAAGAAACCAGGATGTTACTGTCCTGGTGTTTTAAAAAAAAATATTACCTAAATCGTTAGGGCCAGCTGATCAAATGAAAAGAGGCTTCGTGGACTCCATGTTTAAGACCCCTGCTTTAGGCAATAATCAGTCCTGTGATCATCTTGTCACAATTGTAGCATCCTTTGTTTCAAAAGAGGTTAGTCTTTTTCATCAGTGAAATTTAATATGTAGTTTACTGCACATTCACATGCCAAAGTAGTCCACTGGAGAGAAATTTCAGTGTTTAAAAAGGGCATAAAAACAAAGAATTCTTATCAGTTGTTCCTAGCACCTCTGCATAGGAATTTCTGTGCTTGCGGTATATTGCACTTAACATTGCATTGAAGTTACAGTAATCCACAAAGGAGATAGTTGGTTAAAGTTAAAATGAAGGCTTTTTCTATGTTGACACGAAGGCTGACACCTCTGTTCTGCCTACTACTGTGCTAAAGATTGTATTAGTGGCAAGGTATGCTTTTCTTTTGCTATTTTCTTTGTCTTTTTAGCTGTAGTATAGGAACTGCTGTGTTGATGCTGTTGCCGTTCCTGAATATGATAAGCTTTGCCCTTTGGCTTTTCTATCATTTGCTAGTTGATGTTGAAGGCAGCATATGCATTCAGCTGTATGTTGACTAGCAAAAAAATTATATTATTAAAAGGCAATTTTGTCTGTGTGCAAACAAAACGGTGTTGAATATGAATATGCAGCTAAAAGTTTATTACAAGGGAACACCCAGGTTGCTGCCTGTCTGCGCTACAAGCACTATATACCAATAGCCAATCTCAAAAAACATCCATTTCTTGACATTCCTGTTACTATATTATGTTCAGTATAGTTAATAATAGATAGAAGTAATATTCTTGGGCTGTTTTAATGATTTTTTCACCTTCAGATCGCACATTAGAATAGTTTCGGACTTCCAGCAAAAACACCACTGACTGACCAAACTGGCATTTCTCCTGCCAAAATTTGCTCCATGTTGTTGCTCCATTCATTTGAATCTTGTTGTTGTTAGTGGCTATTTATTAATAAAAATAACAATGGAAGGAGACGGTGTTGCTAGTCACAGTATCTGCCATCGAAACCTGAAGCACCTGAGGTGCGGCTAGCTTGAGAAAAAAGATGGAGAGGGCAGGGAGACGGAAAGAAAGGGGGGAGCGATAGTGAGAAAGGATAGGGGTAGAGCAGCAATATACTCTATGTACAATTACAGAATGCGGAAATAGCATTTGAATGTCTGTTGAGGCTTTGAGAATGTAATGAGTTTCACCACACCAACAGAATATCAAATGACCACAAGTGAAAGATAATAATTAAGGAGCACACTATACGTTCGTACATTCTCAAAGCCTCAACATTCTCAAAGCTTCAACATTCTCAAAACCTCAACAGGCATTTGAATGTCCGTTGAGGCTTTCAAAATGTAAGAATGTATAGTGTGCTCCTTAATTATTATCTTTCACTTGTGGTCATTTGATATGCTATTGGTGTGGTGAAACTCATTTGTATTTTTCTAGACATTAAGTAATATGAATGCCACAGCTTTTTGTAATCAAGTTGTAAGGGCACAGTGGATTTGACTGCCTACATTTAGTCATTATGTGCTGCAGGAAATATTGTGAATCTACTTGTTTAAATGTCTGCATTTGTGCCGCATTCTTATTGTGACAGTTCTTTGATACATTGAATTTCTTTCTTGTGATCTCTAGTCGGATACAACTCGGGAAGGAGTTTCTGGTGCGCCTCAGAGGAGGCTCTCCAGCCAATGGCGTCGACCAATTTTTGTGATGCCACGGTTGATCTGATTAAGCCGTGGTGAATCCCCTTTCATCTGCCACCCTCTGTGATGTCACACTAGAAGGGCCAAGGAGATTAACCACGGCATCATGAGTATTGGTTGACGCTATTGGCTGGTGGACCGCCTTTGAGGGGCATTTGCTGCTTCGTTGTTGAGTTGTATCTGACTGTAGTATTTGGAGTATTATTCGGTTCATTATTTCTTTGTGTTCTGTTGAACTCACGTAAAAATCTCATCTTTGTTCATAAAACTACTCTGAGAATGGCTTTTCTTTGAGTGTCTTGTCTCCAGGTTTTTGAGACATGTACTAACTAGTGCTTCAGTGGCTGCGGCATGACACTTTCTTGTTTTTAGTTAGTTGGGCATGTAGGAAAGAAAGTAAGAAAAATGGTCAAAAGAGCAACCTCTGGCTGGCTGTGAACCAGTTCTTTTCCGATTGAACTTCGCAAGCTGACCAAACAAGTAATTAGACCACTCAGCCTTGCAGTGCTTAGCCCGCAGTTTTTAACGTACCACATCTGCAGCCACAACTGCGATTCACAGCATGCGATTTTGGAGCATGTTTTTGTTTTTATTGCCAAGAGGCTTGCATATTTACTGGCTTCATCTTTCAAAAGTTGAAGTTTCGACACCATTCTGTTCTTTTGTAATATATGTTCATATATTGTAAAGGCGAAGTGAAGATTGTGATGAGCAAGCAGAATATCTGGCCATCCTTTTGAACACCTTTCTTCTCTTCTTTGTTATCGTCTTCCCTCCTTCGCTGGTTGATGCCCTTCTTTAAAATATATTTGTGTGTAGTAGTTTTCTCAAGTGGCTCATTTGATGCATCAAAATTGGAGCGTATTTTTCACTGCTTGCATAGATCTTTATTATGTTTCTTTTGTGGGAACGGAAGTTCAGCTTTAGACATCAATATATGTGCATGGTTCATGTGTTGCATGTCTTCTGGTAACTCTTTCACAACAAACCCAGGGTTATGCCTTGAAAACAAGTTATTTGCAAAGGATAATCTTCTCTTACTAAAATCAGTGCTGAGGCTTCGTACCAGTAGTAGAAAAAGTCATGATGGTACATGTCTTGGGAGGTTAACCAAAAAACAAAAGCACTTAAGGATGAAAGATAGACTTCAGTCTATTTTTTGTCCCCTCTATGTTGTCATAGTAAAGGTTTGCTTATGTTTTTTTATACTTTTTATTTGCAGGAATTCTTGACCAATACATTTCAAGCAGAAGCTTGGGTGAAGGCCGTGGGGCCCTATGTGATGTTAAAGAAGTTCATGTCCTCCAAATCGCACACTACTGAGACTTACTGCTACGTGAAGGCATCATTTGGAGATCTAAACATTAAGGCGGTGGAAGAAGCTGCTGTCAGTTTTGCTAAAGCTCACTGTGTGCAAGTAAGCAAAAAACAATCCAATGTCCATTTATGAATTAAGGCATAAAGTTTGTTGTACAGTTGCTCAAATAACCACTTACAAGTGAATTGTGGCCTTATTTCTTTGTGTTAAGTATGAAAGCATTTCTCTAAGTCAACTTTGAGAAATTCTGGATACTCAAAATGGAATGATTTGATTGGGAAAGGAGGCAGGCGAACGGAGAGAGGGCTTGGGTGCATTCGGTCAGTCAGCGTGCTGCCCTCATCATGTGCTCTGTTCACTTTGCGCGAAGGTGTCTTCGCGTCTAGTTTTGTGAACATCTCTGATTCCCCAGGGTGCTGTTGCTGTGGGTAATGCAATTGCTGTCGCCGAGAAAGAGCGTAAACGAGTGCTGCTTAGAGTTCTCGAAAGCGACGACCTTCAAAGCAGCCACCCTCGCTGTCCCGACATGCCTGATTTGGAAAGCGAGATGTCAGGTTGATGAATGCGGCTCGCGAAACTGAAGAAGCGCCGCAACTTCGGCTGGAACAAGAACAGAACGCTGCTATCTACCTTTTCGCATTGTGTCTGAATACAAGTGCGGGCTGTCCAGTGCCACGCATGTGTTCTCGATTAGCCTTAGCTCGCTGAGTGTGCTATTCTCTGATTTGCCACATGATACTATTGTATTTCATAATAACGTGCCCCGACACACTGTTTAGTAAGGCTTAGATATGCCTTAAACAGCTTCATCCACGATTTTTGTCCATTCTGCCTTATTGGTTCACTCACTCTGCACCTAGTAAGACTGCAGGGGTGCAGAGATCTTTCCATAAAGGGGAGTGAAGTTCATGGTAGCGCCTGTTCATGTTTCTAGGAAACAGCACAAAAAAAGACGACAACACAACAGACAGGACAGTCCCATCTGTTGTGTCGTCCTTGTGTTCTTTGCACTATGAGTAAGATGAAACCGAACCTAATAGACGAAATAAATTACATCGGTTAGTAAAATGAAGTGTTGAGCTAGTTGGTATATTCTGATGAACTCGCCCAACTTTGCTGCCAATGAACTTTCAGTTGAAGAGTGCCGTTCCTGTCTACTTCTACTTCCTTTTTGTTCCTTTCCACTGCGCTGTTGCGATATTTGAAATCACAATGCCTATAGAATCGACTACAATTGGCTTTATAATAGTTATATGCCAAGGGGCCCTATGCGGACAGTTTGAAAGAACCACTCACTGTGGTGGCTTAGTGGCTTCGGCGTTCAGCTACTGATCACATGGGCGCTGGATCAAATCCCGGCCGTGGCAGCCGTATTTCGATGGGGGCTAAACATAAAAACGCCCATATTCTGTGCGCTGTCAGAGCATGTTAGAGAACCCCAGGTGGTCTAAATTAATCTGGTGCCCACTACTACAGTGTCCCTCATAGTTCGAAAGAACCAATAACCGAACGCCCTGCGGCCGTGTGGTGCGACCACAGGGTTGTCGAGTTGTGGATGGATGGAGATGCTGGTGCAACCAACATAAATCTGTGACGCAAGCAAGATGTGGTGGCGCTGGTTTCGCTGGCTAGGTCAGTGACTGTGCCTGTGTTGTCGTGTCACGTCCTTGTCTTTTGCGCTCTTTCCTTCACTTGATATCAGCGGCTGGGTGCAGGGGTTAGGCACCCTAGCTGGGGGTAACAGTGAGGGTCATGCCTCATAAAAATGCATGTAAACAAAAGTTGTTCAGGAAGTTTTCTTATTTCACATTGCACTGTCGTCCCTTCATGAAGAAAAGCTGATTACATCCTAGAACAAAATGTTAAAGTAGGAAACGTGATTTGGGTGATGTATATTTAAAACACTGCAATATATGTCGCTGGGGGTACTAACGGGAGCACAGCACATATAGAAACACATGTAAACAAAACTTTCTGAAAGATTTTTCTGGCTTTGCAGGGTATACCCATGAAGGCAGCAGTTCATTAGCACTTGGCGAGGTACTCTGAAGAAGTGTGACAAAGTGTGCAGCAACATTTTGGAGCTGATATCTTTAAAATGTCGCTGTAAATGTGTGTTATGATGCAGGACATACCCCAACAGGCTCTATATCAGCTGGTTATTTCTTCTGATTCCTCAAACTTGGAGTCAGACGTGCTGCCGCGTGCGCAACATTTGCTCACTATTGCAGTGGTTGAAATAATTTAGACAGCCTACACAGCTCAGCATGGAAAAGCAATTTCCGAACATCATGGTAAGTGAATTAAAGCGAACCGCACACTGTATACAGTTGTGCCTCGTTAGTATGGACACTTTGGTTCCTGCGCTAAAGTGTCTATAAAGCGAGTCGTCTGTAATAATGAACCATGAAGAAAAACAAAAAGGTGTATTTTGAAAAACATTATATGATTACTGACAGTTCTGTGCATATTGGTCAGAGGTGAAGTGGAAATCGGGCAGTCTTAGCAGCTGAAGGTGCATTATTCTGGTTGTCATTATCTTGAAAATCATATGGTGAAGGTTGAAACATCTTTGAAGCACCTATTGGTCCATGAGGCGCATGATAATGCCTCTTGGTGTGATGAAGTGTCTCCTACTTCGACTGTTCACATCCCACTCTGCTGACAGCTGCTGCATGTGGTTTTCAATGGAACACACAGATAGGTTTTTTTCTCAGCCATTCATGCAATGTGGCAAAAGGTAAGGCGTGTCGACTGGCTTACCAATGTAAAGCATGAAACCACACACACACAAAAATGACATTACTACGGAGTTTGCATGTTC
Source organism: Amblyomma mixtum (assembly GCF_055824585.1). Taxonomy (NCBI): domain Eukaryota; kingdom Metazoa; phylum Arthropoda; class Arachnida; order Ixodida; family Ixodidae; genus Amblyomma; species Amblyomma mixtum. The sequence continues at coordinate 72,862,403 of NC_143014.1, read as the reverse complement.
GCACTGTCTGCTGCTGGTGTTCTGCACTCAAATTATAAGGGACGCAGCATCTAGTAGGAACGCTCAGGACTATGTTCTCGTTGTTGTCCATATTAACAGGACAAAAACACATGGCTCCCAATGGATCCGTGCATTTTCATCCTGTCTGTTGTCCGGACAGCGAGTTTCCATATTAACGAAAAATTTTGGTCCCCAGAAAAACTGACCGTAGTTGGAGTTGTCCATATTAACGGGGGTCGTATTAGCAGGGCATGACTGTATAGCAGAAGACGGTGCACAGATACCCTCAGCTGCCTCTGGTGGAGCCGCTGGAAGCTATAACTTAAAAAAAAAACAGCAGTTGTTAACACTGGGCCACGGTCCGCGGCATCCTGTATTACTCCGCTAGCCAATCACAACAGTAAACGAAATCAGCTTTTTAATTTTTGACTTTATTAAACAAGCCAGATATCATAATTCTAGTGCTTAGAATTTTTTTCTTGTGATTAGCTTCTTGTTCAGGTAACAAGAAAAGTTTTAACAACAGTCTACTTTTTGTCGTGGAGAAATTGTGTGTGGCGGCCCTGAATGTGGACGGAGTTTCGCTGCAGACAAGTTGTGGCTACCATGGCCTCCTATGTTGGTAAACGCGGTGGATTTCCTCGCGTTACTATTGGCTAGCGGTGAACGACTGGTTTTTCTGCCGGCATAAATCTGTTATGGACCATTCGCTATTTTACATCCCCGCCACCGCGCCGTATATGACAGCTGTGATCGTGAAGTAGTTAAGTGATGTCATTGGCTGCCTTCGCCTTTCTAGCCGCATATTATATCGTTGCACTGTATATCATTGATTGTGCGGAAACGGGCCAGCCAGTTCAGCTAAACGTGCTCGTCACCATTCGGCTGAATCAAGAGCAGATGGACAATCGATCGCCGTTTTGACGTTCTTTACTCGATTGCGTGACCACTCAAAGCAATAGGCTTGATTGCTTGACACGTGTCGCATGATCGAATAACGCCTTCTGCTTAACAAATTGCCCGAGGGGAAAAAAAATATATGCCATATTGTGTTAAGAAACTTACCAGCTCCGCAGTTCATGATGCCTTTTGTCGCACATTATTTTTAACATAATACCGCACACCTGCAGCTTGCTCTTTCTTACTGCCGGCGGGAAATGGAATTTTGCTTTTCCAGCTGGTTTTTATGAGTTTGGAGCCGTGGTGTTCCAAAACCACACAAATTGTGAAGGTGATACAAAATTCGACATCAGGCTGCAAATGTTCGATGCTATATGCCCTAGTTACACTAGTAAGGTCAGCGTGGTGATCCTTCTTATCGTGCACGTAGGAGGTGCACTTGTAGAAACCCCTTGTGAGTTTTCGGCTGAGGCGTGACTAAAACGGCACTCTATTCGCCGATATAATTAGGTGGCAGCGCACTCGATAAGCATGCCGCAGCATGCGTTACTGAAAAGTGAACTGCCATGTCACCTTGTGCACTGTGGGACCCAGCACATCAAATTTTATTTCAATTTCTATATGCTGCTTTCGAAAGTAAGCATTTACATTCTTTGTCAAAGGTGTCCGGTCATGGTGTCCTTTGTCAACTTGTGTAGCAGGGCACTTCAGCACCCCTGCAGCCCCTATCTCAGGAAGGTGAGCAGACTACTCGTCCTCACCCCTGCATATCTTTGAAACTTCGGGGGTAAAGGTGCAGTGAGTTCCAGTGCACGACTTAGCAGCAAATTATGTGAGCAGGACACCTGGAAAAGGCTGTACATATTTGTTGCTTTAGTTTTGCATAGTGCATAATGGTAAGAAAATGAAATTGGACAGCTAGATCTACAGTAGCCCAGTGTTAGGTGCTTCCCGTCTGTTTCAAAACATGGGAGGCTGCAGCCTGATTCCTTTCTGTACACTTCTCTGCGGCTGGATCACACCTCTGGGCCACCAGTTTGACATGTTCTGAATCCATCCTGTACCATGGACTGTTATGCATATCTACAACAGCCAATGAAGGTATACAGCCTCCGCGCGTCATAACACGGCGCCAAGGTGGGTACGTGGTTACGGTGTCTCGCAGCGGTATCGTGCCGGAGCAACTAGTTACGAGCCACCGAGGTGTGGGCTGCAGTGTCGGTGCCAAGGGGCCAGCATTGGTGTTGTTGACAATGTTTATTGTGGTTGGAGTCCCAATTTCAGGATTCCATCGGTCGAAGCTGCTACGGCGGCCCTGTTTTACAAGCCATTCCTGACCCTCTAGTCGGGGAGCGGCGAGTAGCAAGCGCGCGCCTTCGGACGGCCGGCACTTCGTCGTCCTCGCTGCTCTAACGGAGAGGCAGAAAAAGTGTCCAGCCGCGGCCCGTCCGCGCCATGCTGTCGCTGCGATTCTCGGTCCTTCTGCCGCTGTTGGTGGCCCCGTCGGGCGGTGCCCGCTGGGCATGGGGACCCAGGGCGGAGCTGTCGCAGTTCCTGCAGAACATGTCGTGGCAGCACGACCCGCACATCTCTGAGGAGCTGCGCAAGTCAGTGTTGGGCATCCTCGAGCGACAGCCCTCACCGGGCCTGCTGCACCGGCGGCGAGTGCCATTTCGGCCGATTGGCGAGCTGCCGGTGTTCGGCAGCTTGGCCGGTAGGGTGCCCCGGTCGCCGAGGGGCAGGACCGACCACCGCTCGGGGTCGCCCGTCGGGAGCTCCATTCTCACCGCCAAGAACAGGCCGCAGAATATGAAATTCGAAAGAGGTACACATTCCCGCATACAACCTCGCACTATGTTTGCAGGCACTCATTTGGTGCTCTTCCAGAGGTGTCGCTTCAGAGAATAAGTTGCAGTCGGCTTTCTTGTGACCCAGAGGTCGTGTAGTAAGCAAATGTTCGTGTGTTTCCCGCAAAGTCTATGGCATTACGTAGGAAACAGAGGCTGTTAATTCTATGATCTCCTAACGGGGATAGTCGTTTATGAGAGCTTTCCTCATATGCGTGTTAGACGTGAGCCGGCGGTTGAGGACGGAGGTTGCTCGAGCAAGTGCTGCCTGAAGACATGCAGAGCGTCCTTATTGCCTGACAAGCTGGTATTCGGTTGCTTTCTGTTGCTGAAAAAAAAAAAAAGCACATCAGCTCACGAAAGGATGCGTATAAATTTGACCAGGTTATGAGTGAGTAAACCTTTCGCTCTTTGTCTTATGATCGGCAAATTCTGGCTCGGTATCTCAACAGCGCAGCTATGCAGAGGCGCTGTTAGTCTCTTCACTTGAGCGCGATTTTTTCCTTCCCAGGGAAACCGAACATCTACGATGTACACATGGGCAAGAGTGTGCAGCTGTTCTGCAGCGTCGCGTACCAGTCCCAGGTGTCCATTTTCTGGACGCTAAACGGCAAGCCGCTGGAGGACTACGATTCTCTCTCCGAAGAGACTGTGCCGGAGGGACGCGTGTCAAGCGTGCTTATCAAGAGCGTGACGCGGTTGCCTACCATGACAGGCGTGTACACGTTCAACTGCACCACGCTCACCGACTACGATTTGGCTACAGCGCATCTGGACGTGAACATGCCACTGAGCGACGCGTGCCAGGATACTAGCACCGAGTGTGCTGACCGCATGGCCGTCTGCAAGAACTCGGCGTGCGTCTGCGAGGGCTACTACAAGGTGCGCCTCCTTTCCAAGCACGTGACGTGCCGCAGCGAGGCCTACCTGGAGACGCCTTGCATGTATGACGAACAATGTCTAAACACCACTGAACATAGCGAGTGCACCAGCCACGGCTGGTGCGCTTGTCTCAAGGGCTACGGCCGCACAGAAGAGCACAAATGTGTACCGAAGGTCGGGGCGCGATCGCGGTGCAATTCGGAAGAGGAGTGCGCCGACTACGACGCCACGTGCATCCTGAACCACTGCACCTGCTTTAGCCACAAGAAGGAGCTCAACGACCGCTGCGTCAACTTGGCCGAGCATTTGGAAGCCAACAAACTGCCGTACGGCAGGGGAGTGCGCCACTCCCCGGTGACACTGCTCGTCGTCCTAGCCGCGCTGTTAAGGTTAGCCTAGTGCCGCGAAGGTGCGCGCTGTACATAGGCTCAGTAGTGGCCGGCCATGGGTCACAGCGTAGAAGGAACTGCGGCGAGTGGGGCTCACATGGCTGCACCTCGGTTCGAGAGACGTAGATGGCATAGGATGTGAGGCATGACATTGTTGGAGCGCATAAACTTGTGTGGAACACGTGTTCAAAGGCCCGTTTTGTAGCTCGGAGTTACAGCTGTTGAGACGCCGGCGGTGAGCAGAGAGGAGCTATGCCACGTTATTATGCACGGCCGCTATGGCGGATCTTGCAATTACTCGCCGCAGCTGATGCTCTGAGGGGGCGGAGATTCTAGCGGTACGATTGTTATCCACATCAGTTGTATAAAAGGGTGCCAGCACTGCACAGGCAGTTGTTGCTGCGACGCGCGTCTTTTCTTTCCTTTTTCTCTTTCCTCTGATCTTTTAACTCTCCTCTGCACGTGGCAGCACGTGCAGCGGTGGTGGCTTGGCTGGAGCCAGTAGGCAGGCCCGTGCAATTTCCTTTTCATCCTTCTCTCAGTCACAAGAACAATAGCACAGACAACTCTAGCAGATCAAGGTTGGCAGCTACCGGGTGCAAGTGCTGCTCTCGTCTTGTAATGCCCGGTGCACAGGTTTTACACTTAGATGCTACCCAGTATGCTTAGAGTTTAAAATAACCTTCCACCGTATGTTAACTAAAGGGTGACTCCCGTGATCTGGACATAACGAGCTTCAGGAACATTTTACACTGGGCCGAACAAGTTTGTAAATTGCATTGAGTAACCTCCAACGGCGTGCTGCAGAAGGGCGGCTGTGCCAGAGACGCTGCTGCATGCAAGGTGGCAGCGCGCAAGCTATCTGGCCTACCGGCAGAAGAGAACTCTGGAACTGCTTTCAGAGGGAATTTATTTTTCTGAGTGCGGGGGTGCAGGCTCACGAGACGAGCAGACCGCAGAATCCGCCGAGGGCGACGACTACTGCGAGAGCTGTGGCAGCAGAACGAGGCTTGACGGCGGTGGTGGCCGAATGAAGGTGGTTCACCGAGCGGCTAACGACGACGCAGTGGTCATTCTCTTCCATGGAGTCGGAGTTGCAGGTGCAATGGCTGAGAATGCAGGTCGCGTTGTAGACTGCACATTGGCTGTCGGTGTCGCAGCGCGCGTTGACGCCGGTCTTCTTGACGCATATATGCTGTGGCGTTCGTCCGAAGCTTCTCTTGCAGGCGCACCAGCCTTGCTCGAGGCACTCGCTGTTGTTCGTTGTGTACTGGCACTGCTCGTGGTGGTGACAAGGGGTCTCCAGGAAAGACTCGGTGCGGCAGGTGGTGTGTACGGAACTGAGCCTGACCGGGTAGGGTGAGTCGCAGACGCATTTGCCGTTCCGACAGATGGCATGACGGTCGTAGCAGTTTGCTGGTGGACAGTCGTCGGTTAGCTGGGGCTCGAGGACATACCTAAGGCTGTGCTGCGTGTAGTCGACCGTAGCCGTGCAGTTGATCTCGTACTTGCCGGTGCTTGTGGGCAGCTTGAGGAGGTGCTCTATTTCGATCTGCGAGACTCTGGAGTGGGCGCTTTTGTTCGCGGCATCGACGACTGTGTTCATGTCCAGGATCTGCATGCTGTCGTACTCCTCGAGCGGGCGACCATTCAGGTACCAGTGGAACGCTACCTGTTCTTCGAACGCCACGGACATGTAGAACGACACCTTGTCGTCGTGGCTGAGGTCTCTGGCTTGAACAGTCAACGAGGGCTGCTTGAGTAGGTAGGGCAGAGCCGATATGTTGACCTGCTTGCGGCCTGCCAGGAAGACGTTCGGTAGCGCCTCTCCGCCCAAGGTGGCATTCTTGTCTGGGGCGTCGGCGGCCAAGAGCTGTTGGTCTTCGTTATGCTGGATGCGGATCAAGTCCACCCAGCCGTCGTGAGCCTTCTTGCTGCGCATCACGTGCGAGCGCCGAAAACCGCGCGAGTAGAGCTTCTCGATATCCCTCAGAAACGGCTGCAGCTTGTCCATTTGCTCGCCTTTCTTGAGGCGCGCTACGCCCGACATGTCCATGATCTCGTCGTCGTCGTCGTACTCTTCCTCGTAGTCGTCACGCTTGCCGCCTCGAACCCCCTGTGCCGCCAGCGCTGTCAGGCTTGCCGCGCTGTGCCGCTGGCCGGGAGGGAGGGCCCCCGTCAGGGCTCCGGGAGCCTCGCCAGCCTGCGCCAGCCCGGCCTGGTGCAGTCCGCCGCCGCTGCCGTCGTGCCTGGGCCCACCCGCGGGCTGCGCCGCAGTCGGCGCATCGGCGACCGCCACCAGCGGAAACGCCGCCGCCACGACCAGGAGCAGCAGAGTCGGGAGCTTGGCCATCTTCGGGGCAGGAGCTACGTTCCAGGGCGTTGGCAGACTGCCGACCGAGCTGCGCGCGAGAACGAGACTGGAACGACCGTGCGCACGGGCTGCTCGGGCTCTTCTGCGGGGCGGCCCCGATTGAGACACGTGTCACCACGCGCTCGCGAGACACTCATCACTTCATCGTTCTCTGCTTCCACCGGCGCCGGCAGTCTGAAGGAAGAAGAAACGCCATGGGTTCCGTTTTTATTTTTTTTTTATCCTTTGAGGCTACTAAAGTCGGCGTCAAATGGCATTCTGCTTGCTTCGATGTTTGAAAGCTAATGACGCATTCCAGAAGGTTTCACTCTTGAGGGTGCCGTCAGTGCAGCAAACAGCTGGTTTTGTAATTTTTATTCCTTCTTTTATTCCCACGTTTGGTTATTTCGTGTTCTCTTTCTTCATTTCAACTGGCAGTGTTCTGCACTAACACTTGAGTGCAGTTTTTGTGACCGGTATGTGTTATTGACTGGAGGGCGCAGCGACCTATGCACCGTAGTGGGTAGGGCGTTGTTGTTGTTGACCTCTGTTGAAACGGGAAGGTTGTAGTTGTCTTCGGAACATGATAGAGCATACCCACAAGAGGGATTGGCCATGAAACAGGCGATGATTTGTGTTGTTGTTATTGACCGAACAACAGATGGCACATATCCACACTGGGGGATCGGCCTAGGAGCGGGAGGCAGAGATAGCTGTACACTTACATTGTCCCTCCTTAGAAAAAAAAGGTAAATAACGCACGCGGGAGAGCAACACCGGTGGGACCTAATTCAAGTAGGGCATGGACTGATAATAAAAGTAATAAGTAATTAAGAATGAAATAATTATTAGAGAAAAGTTAATGTTCTAAAATTTAGCAAGGCTGCCGATGAAATTCCAGTAAGAAAATTTGAACGTTGGAACAAACAGACCTGTGGCTGTGCCAAAATGTGGTAGCGCCAAATGATAGCTAGAGCGGACTACTGAAACTAAGGCCAAGCTGCTGCAAGGGCTATTCCGATAACCGTCTTCTCAAAGAGGTAAAGCGGTGGCAAAAGAGCCAAAAATGATCTATAGATTCGGGTTCACAGCAAAGTGCAGAGAGGGTAGGAAGCGCCAAATCAGACATGTACAAATAGAAATTTATAGGAGGGATACGGCAGGCAGCCTCGTCAGAGGGACTTGAACCTCTATTGTTAGACAAAATTTCTTGGCCCAGGAATGTCTGAAATATTGATAATCAGTTGAAGCTAAAAGAGACCTGCTCTGCGCGCTTAATAACGTATGTCTTCGAAACCTGGCTGCCGCGATATTCGCTGTAGCCGGGAGGAGAGGTAACACGGGGGCCGCTAAGGGACGTCTTTTCCAGATTATTAGCAACCTCATTTAACGTCGCAATGCTGTGATCGGATACCCATCTGAAATGTACGAGGCTCAAATGTGGGGAAAGCAGTGATAAGAATGTTCTTAAGATGGAAGAGTCAACAGGCGAAGCGAAGGACGAGCACAAAGATAAAGAATCAGTAATGACTGCTATTCCGGAAAGAGGGGTCTATAGTTTCCTCAGAGCAAGCACTATACCACGGCCTCCCGATCGACTGGCCGTGGCACTATTGCCTGAAACTCAGCGTAAAAAATTGTAGTGTAATCCAGAAGACGCAGGAAAAGGACCAGTCTAGAGGCGGACGGAATATTCTCACCTGCCTTTTCGTTACAATGCGAGCCGTCGGTTGCTATTAATGTTAGTAGCAAGGCTCCTTAAATGATCTTCTAATAATCCATTTAGAATACGGGGTGGTGAAGTTTTTGCATTTTTGGGGGAAATGTCGAAAACAATTTGAATCGAGTACCCACTGTCTAGCGTTGGAAGTATGTTATAAATTTGCACATTTGAAGGTTCAAGTTGTTTTGTTGGGCTTACAAAAGATGGCAGATATCCACACTGGGGGATCGGCCAAGAATCAGATTCATTTGTATGTAACAAAGGCAAATGAAATGCACGCGGGAGAGCAACACAGAGCTGTAATTCAAGTAGAGCATTAACTGAAAAGGGAAAACAGTTTGGATAAAAAATTATGGAATAAGTCAATGTAATAAAACAAAGAAAATAAAATATTGTAAGGTTTAGCAAGGCAGTCTAGATTCCAACAAGAAATTTGAACCGTGACGCGTAGTATGCAGTCGACAGTGCAAATAAAGCCTCCAGTTCAGTTTTTTTCTGGGTATTTGGTACTAAGGCTGCAAACTTCTTCCTTTTCATCGTCTTCTTCACCGACCTTCTACCCTACTACAGATCTGTTTGTTCCACTGTTAGGTTGGTTGGTTTATCGGGTTTAACGCCCCAAAGCGACTAAGACTACGGCGTCTCTCATAGCCTTAGTCGCTTTGGGACGTTAAACCCGATAAACTAACCAACCAAACAGTGTTACAAACAGATCTGTTGTAGGGTAGAAGGCCGGGGAAGAAGACGATGAAAAGGAAGAAGTTTGCAGCACTAGTACCAAATACCCAGAAAAAAACTGAACTGGAGGCTTTATTTGCACTGTCGACTGCATACTACGCGTCAAGGTTGGCGCTGACAGCACTATAGCGCCAAGGCGGACCTGGATAAAGTTGTCACGCTCGCTAAGACCCATTGTGTTCACCAGACCGTCCACAGGATCAGTAGAGTGTGGATAGAGCAGCCGAAGACGGGATTCCGACCAAGAAGGTTCTGGTGCACAGAGCTTCGGGTCACGCTTCGAATCGAGGTGACGAGAAGGCCCATGAGGTGTTTCGAGCTACCACCCGCCCGCCGCAGTGGAACAATCTCAGGGCTGCGCCTCACTGTCGCTGTAATGTGTCCCGCATCGACTTCAACGTGGTCTAGCCCGGCCTCTACGATCATGACAAAATGCTGCGCTCCCTCAGTGTTCTGGGGAAGAAGCACAGGCGTAACGCCATACGCCTAGCCCCACCCTGCCTTCAGGCCTAACTCGGCTCTGATGACTTCCTGTTCCGGCTAATCATGGTTTGGCCTCACAGCCTATGCGTTGGAGAACTGGCGCGCCCGCACTATACGCCACACCGGCATATGCGGGGAAGCCGTGGACGTTTGCGGATTTCAAAGGAGCAGCCTCCATCACGGGCAGTTCGCACCTGCAATTGACGATGACCGCAGACAACGTAACAAGGGCTACACCCGCCAACATTCCAGCGAACCCGTTCAGCCCACGGTAAGACACTTGGTAGGGTACTGCCATGTCCACGAGACGGCACGCAGGGAGCACCCCTGCCAGGGACAGCCGTCGTGCTGCAATGACAGGTCCCGGTCGCCGGATAGCCTAGAGGACCGTTGCGGAGTCCTATATTCTCTTTCGGCTATGGCCACAGAATACGAGTTCATGCATCTGCTGTGGGCCCTGCTCTCGTAGCTCGCCTTCCCCTTCGAACGAGACGTTCTCCAGCCCTTCCCATTTCCTGCAGCCAATCATCTCCTTGATATTTTGCATGACAGTACTGATGAACTACGGGAACAGCTAACTATAGCGTTGAAGTGCGGAATAGAGCGCTCTTTCGGGGGGGGGGGGGGGGGGGGGGGGGCGGTTTGCGCTTACCGTTATTTACACACAGGAGGTCACATTGCACCTGACGTATTCGTCATGCGTTGTCAGTGCACGTTAAAGAACCCCAAGTAGTCGAAATTTCCGGAGCCTTTCACTACAGCGTCCCTCATAGGCTGAGTTGCTCTGGGACGCTCAACCCCCATCAACCATTAAGTGCCCCATGAAATTGGCATTGGTAATGTTGTTGGCCTCTAATAAAGATGGCACATACCCACTGCGGGGAGGGGCCAAGACACAGGCGGCTAGGCCGTCGGCCTAGGCCACTGGGGCCCTGGACTGAGGACTTCGTTAAGAGGGAAGTCCAACTAGCCCGCAACAGCACCCTCGTGAACTGAGGACTTCGACCACCAGCTCAGTTAACACATTTTTTTTGTTGGTCACGAAGCGTTTTCCCTCCTCTTCCTCTCTTTCCGGAAATCAGACTGAAGCTTCGGTCACCGACACGATGTCTTGACCGCCGCTTTCTCCATTTGCGCAAGGTCTATAAGACCTTTGCAATAAGGACTCCCTGGGCGCTGCCATATTGTTCACTGGTCTGTCCTGAGCATCTCGCGATAGAACTGTGGAAGCGACGGTGGAACCCCCTCACCCGATGCAAAGGTCTATAATTGCGGAGGGTGGTTCGCAGGGTCGTTCTCTTGTTGAGCGCGAAAGAGGGGTCGAATTTTGTGTAAATTTGCTGGGCTCGTGCGCCTCATCATCGTCTCCAGGACTATATCCTGCCGTGGAATGACACTTGCTCCTAGGTCCTGCACGCTTGACTGCAGTACCACAGACAATTTTCCGCGACTATAGTCCCACTATTTTCGAGGCAGTGTGAACACAATGTGGGCTTCCCGCAGTAGGCCCAACGTGGGCATAGTGCGAGCAGCCCGCACTGTCCTTAGGCAGTCTTTCCAGGAAGCTTCAGGTGAACTGCCCACATCGAACGAAGTGGGACCGTTTAGTGAACCAGACATGGGCAGCCCACATTTCCCTGAAGTAGGCCCCGCTGGGGTATATGGGCTGCCGGCTTTTGTCCAGTATTATCCATGTAGCTCACGATGTCCGGCCGCTGTGGGTCCCACGTGGGAAATTTAGGCTCGGGCAGCTCCTCAAATGCCTACATAGGCACCCTTCGGGAAACGTGTAGGCAAGCCCAAGTGGGCTTGCCCCTGCATGTAGAACCAACATCGGTCCCATATCAGGCATTGCAAGGGCTTGCCAACTTGCAGAACCGACGCTCGTTTTCAAGGGCTGCCGACACTGGGCCGATGCTGGCCCGTGCTTCAGGATCTACACTGACCCCACATGGGCTGCCTACACGGACCCACAGCAGCCCCCACCGCATAACCCATTTTGTGCTACAAGAGAGCGAACTCAAACCTGCGTTAGAAAAAAGTGACACGATGTATTGCTCTGTCGCGCGCAGTAATTAATGCGAACGTAGATAGAGTCGCAAGAGGCTGTCTTTATTTCTGTCGTTGTACTACGGGGACAAAAGTGGTATACTCCACGCGGCGGTAGCCGGAGCAACGGAAAACTGCGTTTCAATGCCATCTGCAGGCGGCATTTCGGACCCAGACAGCCAATCTGTGACCTTTATTATCAGCGGGCATGTCGCTTGACTCGTTTCAATGTTTCGTCATTGTGCTCGCCAAAATGCCCAGCGGCGCCGCAGCAGTAGCCATCTGGTGGCCCTCTTTTCATTTTGTGTCTTCTTCTTTTTTTTTTTTCAACGCGCGTTCGAGATACGGTTTGAGAGCCGGCGCGCGCACCTTCGTGATGCGATGAGATGCCCGCGCGCGCGTGGCTAACTTGTCGTGGAAGTAGCGCATTTTTGAAACATTGAAACGAGCCAAGCGACATGCCTGCTGATAATATAGGTCACAAACTGGCTATCTGGGTCTGAGATGCCGCCTGTAGATGGCGTTCAAACGCAGTTTTCCGTAGTTTTCCGTTGCTCCGGCTCCCGCCGCGTGGAGTATACCACTTTTGTCCCCGATAGTACATATGCAGCACAACAGCCTTGTCCACAACATTAATCATAATCGAAATACAGCGATTCCGCCAGGTCACTTCATGCCTTGTCTTGCCATTCTTCGTCTTGTGGCTCCAAAATGCTGATCTCTATCTGATAATGAGTAATTTTTATCTGTATGCGTTGTATTTCTTTCGTTTGCACTTGTGTAGCGATTTCTTGGTTGAGAAAAAGAAGCCGCTTCACAGCAGCAGCGAATCTATACGTAGCTTTGGTATGCACGCTGCTCAGCTTCGCTTCTTTTTTAAAACCGTTATTGTTTTCTTACATTTATTTATTTTGTCCCTCCCTCTTCTTTCATTTTTGCTTTACCGCGTCACTTGTTTTGAAGCCGATGCCTTTTAGCGGCGTTGTATTGCTTTATATACCGCGAATATGGCCTTATTAATTGGGTTGTATTCTGTTTGTCGTTTTTATTGTACTATCAGCCAATCAATCAATAAATCAATCAATTCATTTATACATTCATTCGTTTTCGCGTGAAGGAGCATCTGTAATGCATAGCGCCTCGCTTCAGTGAACAGATATTTGCGGACCTCTAATTGTGCTGAACATCTGTTGTTTCGATTTCTGACTGGAAAATGACGCAAAACCCATCAAGCGTGTCAGATGGGCTGCGTTATTCAGGGTTGCTGTTTTCCGCGACGGGCCAACGCTCAACCATGAATAGTTCGCCAAATGGCGGCCGTTTGACTTTTTCCAGAAACTGGCCAGCATCCCTTGCGTTCCTTAATCTCTCTCATTGCATTAAACAGCTGCGTTATGTCAGAATGGCCTCTACAGAAAGTGTGCCTATCCACAATTTTTTTTCGCTTGTTCCGCTGCTCGAGCCAGTCGACGCACTCTGAAAGTGATCGCGGCAGAATACGTCATTCGCTGCGCATACTGTCACGGCTGCGCCGCATAAGGTTTGTGTTGCCGATGCTGTTACGTTGGTGCCAGTGCAGCCTGCACCAAGGGCCCTTGCTTCGTTTACCAGACTACACGGTAAACTATTCAAAACTTATCGAGGCACATGTGTCGAAACCGTGGTAGCCGCGCTTTCCGCTTTTACATGAGCGCTTTCTCGTTCACTTGGTGTTGTTGGGTCGCCCAGGCTTCGGATCCCACCGCTGGCGACCAGTTGTCATAAGTCGAGGTAGCGTGACCAGTTGTTGCGTCTCCCTGGGGGCTCGTCCGGGATGAGTAAACGGTCTGAAGCTTCGAAGGTTGGGGATACGTAAACAAGCAGGTTTAACGGCACTTATTAAGACACTTATTTACATACTGTACGAAAGAGCAAGGAATCAAAAATTCAAGAGTTCATGACGTCGAGCGACTGGATGAGCCTTTTACCCAAGGCCCAGAGCGTTCGTTCTCACTTAGGGTGTCGGTTAAATACCATCAGGCTCCGCCCCTTCTTCAGGCGGTGGCCAATTCGCCACGACGCACAGATCGGCACAGCACAGCACACGGAGGCACCTGTTGCGGAGTCCACGCGTGGGAATTGGCGAGGAGGAAACGTAAGTCTGCAGCTCTTTCGCACTGCGGTGCAACACTACTGCTAGCAGCACGTGTCTATCGAACACAGGTGTGGCGTAGACGTGCTGGCGCCGCGGCCGCACCTGCGCCGGCTTCCTCCGATTCGTTCCGGTTCCTCTCAGACGTGGTGAATCCCTTCTTCCCTGTCGTCTGTCCATCGTCGGTCGCTTCTTGCGGGGATCGAAGGGAAGGTCGTTCACGCCGAGCCAAGTGTGGGAAGAGCTTCATCGGCCACTTCCCAGCCAGTCATCCTTTTCGGTGGGGTCATCGTGGGGTCAAACGACCTTTCGAAATTTCCGCTGTTGAATCCGCCACCGTGATCATCGCGGGTCTCAAGCTGAGTCGTGACAGTGTGCAGATAACAATGCGCTGCACTATCTTTGGCGAGCTGTATGACAACGTTTCATACAGACGACCTCAAGGAGCTGCCATTTCATATCGCACAAGGGGAACTACCGCAACGCACGTGCATGCGGTCAACAAAGATCAAGCTCGAGGGCGTCCCGCTCAGCACAGACCAAGGCCTCAGTTGTGCTGTGTCTCGTAGGAGCCTCTTCTTGCCTGTGGCTTGAACCACGGTCGCTGGCGGGTGTTGCTGTTATCGGAAAAACTTAGGCGTGGACTTACAATATTAAGCAGTACATAAAAAAAATGGCATTGAGCTGCCAAACATGACCAGCTTCGTGACCAAATCATGCGCTCTACACCCTGCATCATATAGTCATTTTTGGAGAGGAGTTCGTGGATATACATAACGCTCCTCGGATGCTGCAAAGAAATCATATTGCCCCTCAAAGCGAATAGTTTCCTTTGTGTTGAATGGATGTTGCGTTAATGAGCGCTGACCTAATCGTTATCAATGAATAAACTGTTACTGGAGCTCCTGAAACATGAACTGCTCATGTGTTTTGCTTTCTGGCTGGGTTCGAATTTAATATTCTTTGAGCTCAGTTGTTGTATATACCTTAGAGTACTGCCTTAATTACTTATGGCTACGTCTACTTAGCGGTAAGAGGTCGCTTGTTTGTGTGAAATGAGAATTCCCATGCAATAAACGCTGATTGCGAAACATTCGTTCGTCTTTGAAAGCACAAGTACTTTCCTCAAGTAAATGGCTTGACTATGCGGTATCTAATTTCTGCAATAACATCAGCACTTAGCTGTTTTCTTCTCAGTGCTACATTTTTTGCCCAGAATTTTACTCGGTTGTTCGTAATTCCTCGCCGTCAAAGGTTCGTTAATGAACCGCTCGTATTACAGTTTTTTGTTGGTCTCCGCTGCTTGTTTGTCGCGCCTCGTGAGTCAGGGTCATGAGGTGGCATGCCTGGTCCTCATAACAAAGCAGCGGAGCGTGCTGTTGAGCACTTTTATTAACAGCAGCGTCACAGCTCGGAATCTTATTTCTTTACAAAAGTCTGAGTGCATTGACGCTGTTGAGCGCATGAAGAAAAAAAAATGAAGAGGACACTTAAGCTCAGCCCTAAGGGTATGATGCGATAGCGTAATGGGTTAATTTCCATATATGCATAAGGTCATTCTCTACATTCATAGACCTGCCGCCGCGGTTGCTCAGTGGTTATGGTGCTCGGCTCCTGTCCCGAGAGACGCGGGTTCGATTCCGGCCGCGGTGGTCGCATTTCGGGGGAGGCGAAATGCTGGATGCCCGTGTACAGTGCTATGTCAGTGCACGTTAAAGAACCCCAGGTGGTCGATATTCTCAGAGCCCTCTACTACGCCGTCCCTCATAGCCTGAGTCGCTTTGGGACGTTAAACTCCATAAAACCAAAACATTCATAGATTCTTGGGAGTCCTCATACCCGTCTTGGCGCAGTGGTGCAGCGGTTAAACGATGCGCCGCTGCCCTGCGATGGCAGGTGCTACCAGCGGTGGGCCTTGTGCGACCCAGGTTGCTCTTCCCGAGCAACCAATCATTAATTTAACTACCACGATTGGCACTTAGCTCACTATCCGGTGGGCAGGTCGTGATGGCTAGGTCACGTGACCTTGAATTTAAGAGCCTGGCAAAAGTTCACTGCTGATTACTATTAAAGTATGAAGATATGAAATGCAGCCGCGCGTTTCTCTTTTTTCGATGTGGATAAGTTACACAAAGGCTGGGTTTTTCGGGCCGTCGGCTTACCGGGCGTAAAGATTTCGCGTCGCACAAGCCCAGGTGATGGCGGCGTGCGACGAGCGACAGCGTCATGGTGGTGTGGTATTTTTCTCCGTGTCGCTGTCCTTGCCGTTCGGTTCGGTGCGCAGACACCGACTGAGGGCACATCTTCGCTGGCGCACGCATGT
This sequence comes from Amblyomma mixtum, assembly GCF_055824585.1. Taxonomy (NCBI): domain Eukaryota; kingdom Metazoa; phylum Arthropoda; class Arachnida; order Ixodida; family Ixodidae; genus Amblyomma; species Amblyomma mixtum. The sequence continues at coordinate 72,846,585 of NC_143014.1, read as the reverse complement.
CGTGTATATATCACCGTGGCTAGCATGTGGTCCAATAAGTTTTAACGTTTTTAAGTTAATAGTATGTCAAACCAACTAGCCCCCACCACACCTACCACTATGCTCACTCTTTACACTACGACGATACGCGATCATTGGTCGTGCTGGTGTCGTCGTCGGGCTAGCGTGACAGACCGATGCGTCAGCGACGGCGTCTATACATGTCGACCAATCCATCGACTGCCGATGGGCGCTGCATCAGCGTACTGTGACCGGACGCTACCTACACCGAAGAAAAACTACTTTACTGTTATCGCTTTTGCGGTACCAGGCACTATATACGAGGGACGACTGCTACTTCGATCGCCCGCGAAAGTACAGGGGCAAGATACCCATAGGTCGGCACACTCACTCATGAGTGTACTCAAATCGCCTCACTCACACTGGCTGTGAGTGTGAGTGGATGAGAGTGTGGGTGATCATGAGTATGAGTGTGAGGGAGGGGATGTGAGTGTGAGGGAGGGGATGTGAGTGTGAGTGAGTGGATGCGTGTACGAGTAGAAATGAGGGGTGAGTGGACATGAGTGATGTCAGTGGCGGGTGGACGCAACAGCGAAGTTTGTCGCGTGTCTTTCGCGACGACGGTATCCGCTTAGATATTTTTATGCTGTTGATGGCTGAGGGAAGAAAATTTTCACTGCTTAGGGCGCTCGAGGCAGCATAAGGCATCATGCCGGTGTCTTTGGACAACCGAAGCGGAGGATTCCGCTGGCGCAGCGGCAATCTTTCGTAGCTGTTCGCCTTTCGTTCACCGTTGGCACGGGCGCAGGCCCTTCGCGAGTGCAATGAGCCGGTACGAGTTGTGTCAGGTCCTTTTATCGAATTTCGCATTGCCAGTGCTGGAAAGGTAGGTGTCTCTTGTCACGCCTCCGACACGGCTCGAGCTCATATATACGCAGAGTTCCTATGCTTGCTGCTGAAATAGCGAACGTCCGCTTCTCAACAGTAACGAGCCTAAGGTGGAACCTCGAGTTATGCAGTGGACGCTTAGGTTTGTTCTGTGCCTGGGAGTGTGCATTGTAGAGCTCTGCTCTGGCCGTAATTTTTTTTTTTTTTATGGGGCGGACCCACGCGAAGAACCTGGCCTACTTGGCCCGGCTCTTGAACTGCACAAGCTTTGCTCAAGCCCGGAAACGACGTGGAAAGCAAGTGCGCTTCTCATTAACGCCAGAGGTTCTTGTTCCTATCTAGTAGTTGATTGAGCCCTGCGTCGCAAATCAAGCATGATGTTTTTGTTTTTTGTATGCATAGTATCAGACATGGTGATACCTTTAAGCCAAGGAGATAGCCAAAGTGGTAGTAATTAATGTTTTAATCTGCTCCAGAAATGATTATTTCATGACGATGGCGGTGAAACGTTGCGGCGATTTTCGGAAGTGGATATGAGGTGGCTGCGAAATTTTCCGCACCCTTTTGATTGATTGGGTGCAGAGTTCGAACTTAATCCTTATATACTCGGGAAAGGGATCTAAAATATGCCTCTTGAGCAATGTCACCTTTTCGCTCGCGAAAAAAACTACGAATGAAAAGCAGTACAATTTAATGAAAGCTAATACGAATCAAGCTAGGAGCGACAGTTTTCGATTCGCCTAAAAGTGTCGTGCAAGCAAGTGTTGCAGTTCAAAATGCCAATACCGAGAAGACAGCGAAGAAACGGTCATCACAGCCAAAAATTTGACGAGAAGAGAACAGGAGACTGAGGACGGGGCACGGGAGGGGTGCAAGGAGCTTTTCATAAACAAGTCGAAGTGTGCCGGCATGTTGTACACTGGACTGTGCTCGTGGAACAGGAAAGAGCTGAGGATTAAGCTCCTCTACGGTACCATGTACGCACCATGTACGCGGGCCTACGCTGCCGGCAATTTGGGCTGCTGCGGGCTGACCTGGAAAATCAACAACTGGAAAATCAGCAGCCGCCCACCCTCCTAAATTGTTCATGGTGAAGTGCTATGGCCATGCAGGTTTTTTGACGATACTGGCGGCCGAAGACCCATGATGTTGCGTTCCAAGAACTATTTACTTGCCGAGTCACTTTGAGGCAGTCTTTTCAGGTTGTTTGTTGCAGTTATCAAAAAACAGATGTGTTCATTTTTTATGTGGTTTAGAGAGAATAAAAATTCCTTCGGAAGCGCATTGTTACACTGATGCCTCAGCGGCGGAGGTATTGCCTTCATCTGCCCTTACTCACAAAGTTAGCAAGGGAGGAGAAAGCCTCAGGGTGCTTGTCAACGTTTCGACAAGGGGACTTGCCTTCGTCTGGGTGGTGACAAGTCCTCTTGTTGAAGCGTTGTCAAGCATCCTGAGGCTTTCCTCTCCCTTGTCCACTTTGCGAGTGTCGAGAAATCATCTGCCTACCCTCTCTATACCATCTATTTCCCTGCCAATGTTAAACATAAAAGTAAAATCTACTGCTCAATAACATTTTGTACATTTTGCAATTCCATCACTTTGAAATGAAAGTTTTATAAGCGCCTGGGTGAGAAGAGGTTGGTCGGAGGGGGGGGGGGGGGGGCTGAACTTTGCTCCCCCTCATGGAGAACCCTGCGCACGCCTATATATGGAAATCGTTCAAAAACGTGTCTAAGCATGTCAGCTGACGCTAAACAGGCACTCATCGTCTCAGAAGCAAGCGCGGGAGCGCACGTGGTTCGGGACATGGAAGAGGTGCGTGATAAGCGGCCACTTCCTTCGAGCACCGAAACTATTGTCCAAAGAGCCCGACAGAGCCCCGGGATGGCTCACCACCACATCTGTGCGACCCAGGCTTAGCCAGGGGAGCGGGGGTAGTTACCCGCTCTCAATTTCGATAGCATTTTTGGAACATACAGCGCGTCCTAGACACCCACATTTTGGAAGTCGATTTATAGGCTCTTGCATGTCAAAGTTCGTGCCTGCCTTGTCCTTTTGCTTTTGCGGCCGAGGTAGCCAGGCGTCTCTGTTTTTCGCAAACATGTCGCGGCGCGGCGGCGACGATTTTGACCTCCCGCGTGGACGGTTAACCCCTCGCGACGCCGAAGGGTCAGTCGATTCCGCCCCTCCTCGTATTATCGCCTGGACGCGAGCACTTGTACGTTGCAGGAACGGGCAGCTGTGGGTTGAATGCCACGGCACCCTTCCCGACCTTCGCATACGATCCTCGTTAGCATCGGGGCTTTCTCTCGCGTTCCTTCTCAGTTTCTTTCTGTTTTTCTTTTTTCCTTTTGAGGTGTGCGAACTGTTGGCACGCTGTGCCGAGAGCTTTTTTTTTTTCCCTTTGTTTGTTTTCCTCGTGAACGCGGCGACGGGAAAACCGTGAGCCGAGGAGTTGGCCTGGAGAAATCGTTGCGTGTAGACGTGAAGGGGGTTCAGCTGCAGAGAAGTAGTCAGCAAGCGAGCCTAGGCGGGGCCCGACGCGTAGAGCGTGGTGACTGTGGCCTCGAAGACGTGTGGCCCAATTTCGCCCGTATCCGCAGCATCCTATCAGCCCCGCAAGCCCGACGACCCCTGCGACCGGACCTTGCCACTCCGCAGATAAGCCACCGTTTCTCCCCACTCGCTTGTACTCGTTGTCTTGTCGCTCGCTGTTTCTCGTCTTAATCTTTTTGTAGTATGTCTTTCGCGCTTAGCATTGTTGTATAGTTATCATCCCGATGTTTCCCTCTTCATGTTAGTAGTTTATTTGCGTCCTCCTGTGTTTGTTATTTGCTTCGGTAAACGTTAGCGCAACATAAAAGCGCCTGTATAATAGTGCGCCTGTGTAACTGACCTTGTTTTGCCGGGCTTGGTTTTGTAACATTCCGTTGTTGTTCTTTGCCCAAGTAAAGGGGTTTGTTACTGAATCCGTCTACGCCTCATGCCTCCGGTCAACGGCTAATCAGGCGTGGCCCCTATCGCCGGTCAGCAGTCCGAACCTCTTCTTTTCGCACGCGGGGTGGAGAAGTTTGTCGCTTCACCCCCTCCAGACTTACGGAGAGTGCAGCAGTGGGCTGGTTGGCCCGATTAATGATAACCTTGGCGCCAACGAACCATCAAGCTGCCCACAATATCCTGGCATTGTATTAGTTGCTGAAGTACAAAACTGCAATATGAAGAACGGCTGTCATTGCCGCTTTAGGACCCTACGAAAATTTTCGCTCGGCGGAAGGGCATACAGGCAATGTTTCCTTTGTGAAAGGGGCTCTCAATAAAGGTGCGGTATTCCTGGGAAAGGAAGTTAAAGGACGCCGCCTCACGAGTATCCTCCAGCAAGAATTTTTAAATGCGTTTTATAGACGCTGAGTTATCAGTATCAAAATTTGAATTTCAGCGTCTTCGTACCTTTTCTGCACCTCTCGTCACTTTCTGCACGCTCAAAGATCGGCGTTCCTCGGGAGGCGGAGCTTCCTGAACCGCCGGAGTGACACTGTTGACTGGTCGCGGCCATGGTGGTAGCATGACACCTGAAAGAATCTAACCAATAGCCATCTCCATAGAGTTAGCCATCTCCGAACAGAATTACCCAGGAGCGGGTGACGGTGGAAGGCGCTAGGGTGCCTCGATGGCCAGCGCGCGCGGACATCAAGGCACCATAGAGGGCGCGAGCATGAAAATGTCGCCGAAAGGACTCGCCAACTTTCGCGCGCGATTATGGATTCTCTGCTACGTATGGACGCGTATTATTTGGCTCAGGTGTTCGTGACGAGAGAATGTAGTGATTGAGCGAGTTTATGTACAATGCTCAGAAGGTGTTTCATAGCCGCTTTAATTTAAGTGTTTAACAAAGGGAAACTCGTTTGATTCACTCGCCGGATTCAAGTAAGTCGCTTTGCGGCCCTTCCGTGGCGTCATGACTTGCGTGTGCGACGAAAAAAAAAAGCCGACGCGCTGCCCAAAAAAATGCCTGGTCGCACTAGGGCATAGCTTCCGTGACGTTAGGTGACATCCTAGAGATAGTCGTGGACACAACGTCGCTCCCGTTCAGTGGCACTGCATAAATGGTCTCATTCTGCGGCCTCACATGACTGTACTCCCTGACTCTCAGGTCGTTCCTGATTGTGGTGATGCCCACAGCGAACCCTTCGGCGGTGTACACAACCCCTGAGGGGTCGTGAAGCTTGAGGTCGGGGTCGCGGACCGCGTCGATGGGGTGGAACCAGAGGTGGTGGCGTTGCACTGGTCTCTCGAACCATAGCGTGAACCATCCGTCGAGGACGACGTCTGATTTCCACGGGCAACTCTGAAAGAGGAAAAAAAAATAGCTGTAAATGCGCGTCAAATCACGATTTAATAATGTTACTCTTCATACTATATATCTGCTCTATAGCAGCCTTTCTGCTAATCGTTAGAGGAAAAGGATGAAAAGGTCGCGAAAAAAATTTGCTATACGCTGTTGATATCTATAGAAACCCGGTCGCAGCATGTAACCCTCAGTGTTGAGCGTGAGGCGTTGCGGCAGCGGCGACTATACAGAACGTTACCTGAAAGTGTATGCATATCATTTTTCCACTTTCCTGACAAGCGTCAAGCCTATCGCGTTGGTCGGTTGGTAAATATCAGCGCAATCTGTTATAACATGTATGTGTGTTTGTGAGTATGTTAGTGTGCAGCGATAGTTGTGCTGGTGTCATTTTGCGAGGTTGTGTCGTCGGCGTCGTCCGCTCACGCCGCAGCCCTACAGCTCATGCTCCCAATGCATGACGCACACGCATACCCTAAACCGCACACCTACCCAGCGACTAGCATCAGAATTTCTCACCACCCAGCACTCTTCCCTCTCCTCTCTAAACCCTAAACTTCACGCCATGACTGCTTACTGCATCTCACTACTGTCAATGCCGCGCTCCTAGGCGAAGGAAGGTGAAGCAGAACTTTTACGGGTGGTAGTACATGTCTCGGTAGCGTTAGCGTCGCGTCTGTCGGGCTCTGCGCAGGTCTACGAAGGCTGCCTCACGCGACACTGAAGAGCGACCGCGGCGTGCTCTTTGACGCGGCGGGGCACACGCAGCAGGACATTGTGTTGTGGAGTTTAACGCATTCTTGTCGGCTGACGAGAAAGAAGAGGGACATGAGACACTGCCGAGTGCGTGGGTACAAACCTCTATGGTCTCGGTGATGACCCATTCTACCTCGACTGTGGAGCGAGGAGGAATGGTTATCTCTTTTTCGATGCTGAACTCCTCTACTTCCTTCTCCACGTGCCTCTCGCCTCTCCTCAGGTCGTAGCGGTACTCGAAGCTGCCACCCAAGTTGAAGACGCCGAACAGCGAAAGCGACGCCCGCACATCCACGTCGATGTTGATACTTTTGGTGGCAAACCAGGATACCTCCTTTTCTCGGCGCGTAGTGCGCTTAATAAAGGTTTTTTGCTCGTTATAGGGCTGATGATTCTCGAATCTGTTCACGTACACCGTGTGCGATTTCACTGTCCTGTTCGATTTCAGTGTCCTGTTCGACATGGAGTCTAAGGTCATGGGTTCCGCCTTGGCCGTCACATGGTACCTGCAGGGTGCGCAATAAGCGATTTGTGCCCGAACATTCCCATGAAGTATCATTGAAAGGCAGCAGCTTCAAAAAGGAAGCGATAAACATGGTAAGATCCTGGGCTGATTTATTGGGGTTTGGTCGCTCACCGCGGCAAGGAAGAGTTTGATTTGTTTATTTGCTTATTTACTTACTTATTTACACTGCTCTAAAATCTCTAATTGGGTCTTATGGTGGGAATTCTTGACGGGGACAAATCAGCACGCTCAGTACGAATTAAGAACAGATAAGAGAAGCGCACACCATTGCTGTTGCGAATACTAGCGCAGCTGTGTGTTTTTCTTACCTGTCCTTCGTCTTATTTCCTTAAAGATTTTTGTCATTTGTTTCAAATGCCTACAGCGCCCATTGCGCTTTACCGTAGTTAGTTATTTACATACTTAAAGATAAGAAAGGCGCAAACAAAGGCATAAAACCAATTGCAAAGACAACAGTGCTAGTAACTCTCATAGCACAATTTCAAGCAAGCACAAAGCATCCAAAGAGACAAAATTTGTTTAAAAAAAGGAAGAGTGAAACTGCAAGTGTATGAACTAAAGTACGCCATTTGTACAACAGGGCAGATACTACTGAACCCGGGTGTGCGTTCCAATAATTCTTGAACTCTTCGTGGAAAGAATGAAAATTTGAATATATTTTTGTTACTTTTGAGCGGAGTTGCATCATTACGAGCTCTTCAGTCCGTTGTTGTGGTTAGCGTATCCACCGGATATTTCACTTCGTCTGCAGATTGTATACGGCACCATTATTTAAGAAATATAACTGATATTTCTGCAGAACAAGATATCTGATCAGGTATATCTTTCTGTGCGCAAATTGTACCGGGCGATGAGGGGCCATTCGTGTGACATGACCAAAAACTGCGCCAGGAGACGCGATAGAGAAACGTACCAGACGGACGTAGATTTTAAATTTGTGTTTAACCGAAAAACAAGCCGCTGAATTCCTACCAACAGTCGCGCGCTCTTTCACGGAGCATAGTAAAAAAGCTCTATACAGAGATCGGATAATGGTGAACCGAGAAATTCCAACTCATTATGAAACAAATGAAGCATAGCTAAAGCATGTGCCAGCCTGCCAGGGCTGCATTTTACTATCTGCGAGGTTTCATGAAATTCTTGCGCTGTCTGGTCGTGCGCGCGACCGACGGCCTCCGTGTCACTGAAAACCGGTGTGTGTGCGCAAGACTGGCAGTGTACCACTTTGCTCAACAGACGATCTATGCTTATTTTTGGGACTACACGTGACAAGGACAAAAAAAGAAAAACGCTCTTGCCGTACGGCTCCTGCCGCTTTATAGGGTTGTCAAGGGGGGGAAACGTGACCTTGTCTGAGGTCTCGCTAAATCATGCTCACTCGAGGTTCAGTTTAATTTCAATGCACAAGTGGATCTGAGTTAAAAACAGACTCGCATAAATATGAACTAATGGGTCGCCTCGGATTGGCTGGTTTTCTGCCTAGTCTTCTTCAGACCGTTTATGAGTGCTTGCTGTGGTCTTTTTGCCGCAACGAAGTCAGCTCCAAGTCCTCAAGAGTCGACCTACGTGAGTGCAAAAGATATCAGGATAATGTAGCCTAAGTTCTGGGTCTCTCCGCTCCCTGCAAATTGTCTCGTTTGTGCTGTCTAGCTAACAAAATCAAAGCTTGCAAAGCTGGCCACAAAAATAAGTTTATGCCGTGGAAAACGTGTACGGTGTCCGTGGTACCGCTTGACTGCGGAAAGGTTTGCATAGGACGAACGGGACGCGGCGGCGGCCATCGCCTACGCGAGCATGCGGCGTCAATGAGTGGTGCACTGCCAATCTTGCGGTCGTACCTACACGGCTCTTGACTTGTACGGATATACTAGTCGATGTGCAAACGGTCAGGCAGCGCGACCGCAATTCAAGTGTTCCATACAGAGAATTGAAATTTCTCAGTTCGGCCTGATCTGATACCGGTGGCGCTTTCTTAATGTGATCCGTGAAAGTGCACACGCGTGCTGCTGTTGGTAGCAAGACAGATGCTGGTTGTTAAATAAACACCAGTTGAATGTCCACATTAGTTTCATAAGCTTCTATTTCTGTGTCCCGTCCGTTGTCGCGTATATGTTGTTTCGAACATTTTGCTCTGTTTAGGTCCGTCTTCCATTTGTCAAGATAAAATTCAGTCAAGACGGCTGCGTCACCCAAGCATGACGCAGGTTAGTATACCAGGTGTCCCAACTAACTTTAGCCAATGTTTAAAACTACATGGTAGCATAATAGGTGCAGGCACATAGATGCAGAAAGAATGAAGGGGTCACAACTTTCGAGGCCATATTAGTTTATATATATCCAACAGTTTGGGTCGGTGGTCTGACCTTCATATATAGGACGCAGTTGATTTATAAAAAGTAGGAAAAGAACAGAAAAGAGGACCCACCTACACTGGGTCCAGATCCACAGCCTGTGTATGGATGCTGTGCTGGCCCTCTGTCACCCTTTCTAGTTTCACGGCGTGTTTATGATTTTTTCCCTCCATGGGGTACCGCGGTTTAAATGACTTTCCACGTCAGCCATCACAGTCACGAGTTATGCTCGTTAATACGCTCCAGGCTGTGTTAGCATTTCCCTGTTTTGTTTCAGAGACTGTTAACTTCTGGTGTATTTTAACGAACGCCTCGTCGCTCATAGCCTGTTTTTAAAACCTCTCGTTTTTAATGTAGTGTTCTTTGCACATCCATGACTGGCCTCTCCGAGAGAATAGATAGTAACAAATGCCGTCAGAAGATATGAAATGCGGAAACATATATATCTCTCACACACACACGTCACGCGCACACACGCACACGCATACGCACGCACGCACGCACGCACGCACGCGCAAAATGCACATACCGCTTTACACAAGGAGCAGCTTCCTTCCTTGGACCACTCACTTTTTGTACTGGTCGCGTCTGTCTACAAGCCATTGCTCCTTGCCGTACATGTCCCACCAAGAAACTTTTGTCTTGTGTTGTCTCTCCAATTTTCGGATGAAATCCTTGACCTTATTGTTGACATCGAACACCTTCTTTGCGTCGCCCGCTTTGACACGGAGAAAAAGATGAAAAAAAAAGAAGGCAAGCACTGAGACGTTTCTCTGCGGCAATGTTTGCGGTTTATGAAGCCACCGTTGATTACAACGACTGATAAAAAGTGCGTTTTTTTTTTTTCACTGTGTAAGCTCTGTGAGTGCTATTAGACAGAAATGCCAGTGTGTGTCTCTGCGTGGCAGCAGACTGAAGGCTCCGGCGCCTGCAGCGAACCGAGTGTGCGAGCCGCACCCATACGAGAGGGGAGAGGGGAAATCGGAAGAGGTGGAGAGGCGGGCGCAGCGGCACCTCCAAGTGAGCGGCGACATCGGAGAGAGGAAAACGGCGAAAGCTTACAATGGTAGAGGTGCGGACTAGTTGGTTTTTCATATCTTAAAACAACGCAACAGCGAGTGCGCCAGATAAAGCGATATGTATGCAACAAATGTGAAAGCATAAAAAGTCTTTAGCTGACCTTAAAAAGCAGCCAGACTAAAGCGAAATTAATTGGTGCCACTTTCAGGTAATGGCGGGATGCGCAAAAGGTAAAAACATCATAGAAAAGCATCGAATGGGAAAGCATCATCCTAAAAGTGCATTCTGCTTACGCAATTTATCGCAACATACTATCTAAGCGTCTGCCAATTTTTACTTTCAAACTCATGTGCGCTCTCTTTTATGTACTATATATGGTTGTTGGCTGTTAAGTACTTATATTCATTTATAAAATTTACTTTTTGCACTGGCTGAGCAGAAGCATAAGAAACGAAGGAAGCTGTGCAGTGTCACTTTATTAGTTGGTTTCCTCTGACGGATTATTGACCGAAACATTTATGTGACGGTTGTTGCTATCATTGTAGAATGAGTCAAACACCAGCTCTTTACAAAAGGAAATCACTCATATACTTCAAGACTAGAGTGGTGGCGTCTGTAGCGAACAATAATAGGATTAACGTGAACAGGCACTGCCTTAATTCAGTTATAGTCCGAGCTACACCGTCCGAATATCCCGTTACAATGCCATGGCTATTCCATACCGCCGCGAGTTTACCCGGGAGAAGCTTACAGAGGGTGGAAGCTGAAACAGTATTTTGCGATCGACGTTTTAATGTAGGACACATTGCAGATGAAGTGGTAGGTCATACTGTTTTCGTAAACTTTTATGTTGCAGCATCAGTATGGTAACGTTCACTATTCTTTTAGAAAGGAAATACGTAACGCAGTTTAATTCCTTTCGTTGTAGAACGGTGCGAGCGCGCTTTTTTTTAGAACACGAATATGACACAAAAGCCAAGGATGATAATTCATGTTAGCGGCTACGGAAACTGGACGGATTGTTCATTCTACACTTTTTCGCTCCTAATTTTGTTACGGACATACACGACGACCTACAGAGGTGTTGAACATGAAATGCATGATTTATGCGAGAATGCGATCTGAGAAGAAGAGAGAGAAAGCCTTATTGCAAGGAAAGGAGGAGAGAGTAGACGGATTCTCTGGACTACTGCTCCACGCTGGGAAAAGGGAAAATGGCAGAATAAAGGAGACAACGATCATCTGAGGGGAGGATGTCTTTAAGAAGGCACCAGCAACAGCGGAAAGACAAACAAGTAGATCGTTGGTTCCACTCACCGGTGTTTTGTAGTACCTGCAAGTAAGAAAGGCGCAGTTAAATTCGATTCTGAGCGCTCTTTATTTTAAAACACAGTCGGAAACGAGTGGTTAGAATCACGTTAGCGGCCTATAGACCGAAACATTTCGCGACTTTGAACGGTACACCTATACGCGACTACCTGCGGTGGCTAAGAGTGCATGGCGTTCGGTTTCCGAGCCCATGGCTGCGGGTTCTATCGGGCCTAAGCGGCTACATTTCGATGGGAGCGAAATGAAAACCGCTTATGCACTGATATATCGGTGCCCGCTGCAGAACTGCAGGTGGGATCAATTAATTCGGCGCCCAATGTCGCTGTGGGACGCGAAACCCATCACTCAATAAACTTATTACAAACCGAAGGGGAGGCCCGAAAGGCTCGAAAATAAGTTAGTGCATCGTTCAGTCGTAATTAAGACACGCACCTGTTGAATAACTGAACTCAAGGAGTGGTATCACGCGTTTTAGGTGCAAATGTAGCTCTTGAGGTGAAGAAAACGACCTAAACCGTACAAATTAACTTTCTGCAAATTCAGCTTGCAAACGTAGACGGAGGGATATGCACCACAATTCTTGCATTGCGCATCCCGTTGTCTCGGAAAATGCTTGGACGCACTCATAAACTAACTTTACAAAAGAGACCCCCCCGTTCTTCTTTGCTTCTCCCCCTAGATGCGAGACGTTTCAGTACCGTGTCAAAGCTACGAAAAAAGTGACCGACTGCATGGCTTATGTTGTGGACGTTCGTCAACACTAGAGACTTATAGGATAGGGTGACCCTATCGGTTAGGGGCATAGAGGAATCGCGGGGCGCCAGCGCGCAGGCGCAGGACAATAACGCCCCTCCCTCCGGTTATTTCATTTCATTTCATTTCATTTATTGGTTTTGTTTGGCCAGTACAGAGACTGCAAACAAGGGAGAGAAAGCTAAAGGCGCCTAGTAGCGCCTGACAGAGGCCTGCCCTCCCCATGTAAAAACAAAAAACAAAGTGGCACTTGGCAATGGTACAAAATTTCCATAAGTAACAGAAACTAGAAAAGCAGCGGATATATTGACAACGAAACAGAGATCAGTCATGCATAGAGCTAAGCACAACAAAACTAAGAGCAAAACATAACAAAGACAAAAACTGATTTGGTAAAAACACACCACAACTAGCTATAACAAAAATATTCATGAACAGTTTTCCTAAATCTGACCTCGGATATATTTTGTAGTGACAATTCTGTTAAGTATGGATAGGTGTTTAATGTATGAGGAATTATGTGAGTTAGTTTTTGGAACCCATAGTTTGTACGTGATTTTGATGCATGGTATTGAGGGTGCCTAACACTGTATGCTGTTTGGGCAATTATATATGTGCTCTCAAAAGTCTGCCAGTTTCCTTTCATAAGGTTTCTGACATAAACAGCAAGCTTCTTGTGGTAAGCTGCCGTGATGGTTAGCAGTCTATGGTTGAGGAAGGAAGGACCCGTGCTCTCACTGTAATGTAAATTATCAATCGCTCGTACAGCTCTTTTTTGTAAAGTCCTGCATATGCGCAGTGGCGCCCCGCTGTTCTCCTATGCCCCTAACCAGCGCCTCTTCTATCTTTACAATGACAGCCGCTTCGCAATGGGCGCCGTCGGTACGCCTCATTTCAGTTAGTTGCCGCGTTGCGGCACTACCCAGATGGTAGGACTGCTTGCGTCATGCTTGCGCATGGTCGCGCGATGCTGGCGTTCTGGTGATAGCTCTGCCCCACTCCTACACCACGCGTCTGTCAGATACTTGCTTCCTACCCCATCTTGTGCAGCTCTCGTTTCATCCGCGGTGCGGCGTTTTTTCCCACGACAATCGATCGGCTGGAGTGGCAGCTTTTCTCGTCGTTTGCAGCGGTGGGCTGTAGTGGGCTGAGGTGTTCGCTCCGCCTATCACTTGAGGATGGCGGCTGGCATACTTGAGGCGCTGCTTGAGGTGTTTGCGCCGCATATTGCTGTTCCTTGCCAGACGAATAGAGTGTTGTAAGTTGTTTCGTTCGTTCGTTTCGTGGCACTATGGTTAACGAAAATTGTTTTGCGCGGGTGAATGTTTTGGGCCCGCGACGCTGACGTGGTGTCCTCGCGGCAGTACTAAAATGGCGCTGGTTGATTGTGTTCAGTCCGGCTGCTGCTTTTAGTTTTGAGTGAAGTGTGAGAAATTTTAAGCTCGTTTATGTGGAGCTGAGGAAGTTCGCTGCACAGACTGTAGAAAAGGGGACGTTTGCGTGCACTTACTTACATATATTTACAACTATTTACAGTAATACCACATATAATACTCTGCATCTACTATCACGCGCAGTATGACTTGCAACGCGCCACCGCCTCCGTATCGCCCTGACGGCCGAGCTCACAACGAGGCAGCCAGGCAAAGGACGACGGTTTTGCCATTCCGGAGATACGCGTCACCAAGCAGTTTCAGTGCCTCTCCCGGAATGTTTCAGTGTTGTAGCTAAAAGTCAGACATTATTCGAACAAGCCGCCACAGCCTTTCATTGCAATGCCACCGCTGCTGCACCGCACTCTCTGTGGCTCCTTATAAAACCAGCGCCTACAGCGGCTACGCTATCAGCAGCGCCACGGTGAGCAGCGCCACGAACGGCGCGCTCTATGACGCGTCTATGCCTGCAGGCTTGCTGACGATCATGAGAGATGCAGAGCGCCGCCTCACTAAGAAAGAGAGAACGCATTGCAAATTGCCTTCTTCCGCTTTCCGTCGTTAGGCGCCACGATGGGGGAGAGGAGGAAAAGAGAATAGGAGAGGGCCTTGGACGGTCTGAGCGGCCGTACTCGGCAGGCATTGTAGAAATAGAGGGGGCGCATGCCCTAACCGATAGGGTCACCTAAAGCCCCTATAATAAGCTTATCTAGGGACATTAGAGTCACCCTATTCTATAAGTCTCTATTAGGGAGCTTTAGAATAGAATCGATTGCGGGATAGGGAAATAGCGGGGCCCTAGTGCGCATGCGCTGGACAATGACCCTAGAGGCGTAATTATTCTGCGCATGCGCACTGATGCCCCGCTATGACCCTCGATAGGGTTCCCCTCTTCTAAAACTCCCTATTTACACGTGGATATCGTCCGTGAATTATAGGGCGTATAAGAAAACCCGCGACCTATCAAGTCATCATGGCATGCTCTATTTTTCATCGTTCGCACTGCAAGGTAAGCAAATTTGCACGTTGGGTTGCTGCATGTGCTCTCCCTTGCAGATGCATACCTTGGTGAGTGGACTGCAGTGAGAGAGAAAAAGGCTTTCATGTGAGGAAATGCGGAGAGGTAGCTAATTTTCCGGCACATCCTACATCGGTACTGGAGAATTACTACAAAAATAACGAATAATAGCCCACGGGCGGTTACGCGTTTCACTTGCATGAATATAATGATGGATTTTTATGGCGCAAGGGCATCTGTGGCCAAATAGCGCCATGGCACAAGGTATTTACTCATTTTTCAAGCAATTCACCCTAAAAAAGACTAGCACCGAGCCAGCGGAAAGCTTGTACCCATTGTATCACCGGTGGTATATCCGGCGGCGCTGGGGATCGAACCCCGCGCATGCCGCATGCGAGGCGGATGCTGAAACCACTAGGCTATCGTTGCAGAGCGTTTCGCTTCCTTCGTAACTCGGCCGCCGCTGCTGCATGAGACTTTGTGCTCAGCAGGAGCTGCAGCATGCCGCAGCCGCTCCGGAGAATTTTGACAGCAGTAGCGGCTATGAACTGGGCGCTCCAGGAAGGGGGTGCGGGGGGGGGGGGGGGGGGGGGTTTCTTTGCAGCTACTGTTGTCACTTTCACGCTTCCGGCGCGGGAGACAAGGCCGAGGGGTTTTTAGCGCCGTTTTCCTTTCCACTTGACCTTCAAAATGTCAACAAACCTGGTTGCGATAGTTGTACAGACAAAAAGCTTCTGTACCCACTTAACCCGAGAGTTTACGTTTACACATCGCGTACGCTTTTCAGTGCGCTCCCAAATCTTGCTGCGCAAGTTGACCAAAAATAATGTGAAGTGTAAAAACACATTCCTCAGAAGAGTGGCTGCGCTAATTGTGGCGCATGACACATCAGCGGTGACTCTGCTTGCTTGGACTTGCTAGGCTTTCTTTTTGAAGCATCATTCAACGTGAAATATCGCTAAGCGAAACAGAGGACTCGATAAGCTTCCACTCATCCTGTTCACTTTGTCCCGCCATAAAGCTGTTGAGGGGCACATAAACCCCTTGAAACATAGAAACCATATATTCACCCTCTTATCTGCGAATGGTGGGCATATATATAGTAAAAAAAAACTGTTTGGTGCTGTGTGGCCGTCATGTTCAGATGTTAGGGAGGCGGCTGTGCCCATGTGGACATCATGTTGCAAATTCGAACGAACAAAAGAAAAACTGCGAATAACTAGCTTCGATACGTTTAGTCTGCTACCCCATGTAATGCTAGAGATATGAGAGAAAAAACTAGATGCGTTCAAATTCACCTTTTTATAGCTCAGCAAAATTTAGTGATCTTTCCTTTTCCCAAGTCGTTTTTTTCGTGAGAAATATGACATGGACATAGAAACGCTCCATCCCGACCGCATAACATTTGTGGCTGAATACAGACTCAACGAAAGCAGAGTGATAAAGACAGCATCGGTGCACAGTGCAGATCTTGCACGCGGCTCGCGAACTCACATGCACGTTTTTATCACGCACTTGACGTTGCGAGTATACCAGGGGCGAACAAGTTGGCACATTTCTGCGTTTAAATGGAAGCGAAATGCGAGATAACGTCTGTACAGTGCGAATCAGTCTTGTGTAGAGCGCTCTGCAAGCAAAGCGACGTCTCGCCGGAGCTGCCAGGTTCTAAAGACGATGTTCGCTTGGAAGTGCAGCCACTTGGACCCATGGGCCATATGGGGACGAACAACTCACCTCAAGCCGAATAGCTGCAGTATAGTTTCGTTTTTTTATTGTTTTGCAGCATACCTCTCTACACAAGAGCGAAGCGCACTGTACTGTACAGTATAGCATCTACGACTACTCGTAAGCGTTGGCAACGTTTCACTTCATGATTTCCTCCGAGCAGCAATCAAGACGCTATATTACATCTATAGTGCGCAAACCCTACATATTGAACATGCACAAGTTAGTAATTAAGAGCCCTGAATGCAAAACGCGCACTGACAGGAAACTGGCAGGAAACTAGTGAATCTGAGGCACTTACGATAAGTACGAGAAGAACCCCGTAGGTTCCGAGAACAGAGTTGAGCAGTGACGCCATGTCCCTGCCTCGAGCACTTCTGTATGCACCTAGCGAGTGGGGGACATTGGTGGCTCTATGCGGGCTACCTTTCTTTCTTGTTTCCTCACAATCCAACATGGCGCATTGTCCTCTGATAGGGCAGGTCCGATAAGAATAGATACCACAGAACAACAAAGGAACAGGAGCGAAGGCAACCTTCAGTCGATCATGCACGCTTAATATAGCCGGCGTGGAACAGCTGGAAAATGTCGACTGCAGTTCCTGGATGCCGCGATCATCGACAAAGAGAGCCATCATGTGGACAGTTCCAGCCGTTCGCGGCGTAATCGGCGGCTTGCCCGCACGCAGGCTCCTGCACGGGTCATTTGACCGTCTCCTGCTCCCCCTCCTCCGTGAGTGTGGCCTCTACAACTGTTTCATGCACGTTGCGAGAGCCGCAGAGAAGAGTTTATGAGGGTCAAGTGGTGAAAAGCAACTGATGGCGGCGTTTCTTCGTCCGTCGGTTATCTTCTTCGGTCGGCGTATACTTCCGCCTTGATAAATCTTTGAAGCAGGTAGTTGCTCCCCTTTGAGGTCTTGCCGCTCGCTATCGCTCCACCGAACCGCTCTTTGCACGCACGTATGTGCTCTCGCCTGTGTTTAGAACCCAAGGGGTTTCATTTCAAGCCGTGTAGCGCAGCTCTTGTAGCATTCGTGTAAGTCCCAAGTTTCGCAGCGATTAGGACAAAAGTTTCACTTTCAAGAGGCTTGGGATGCTTGCTATGCATAACGAGACACACAGCATGACCCGTTATGAAACCGCTTGAGCTCTTTACTTTCGACAAAGACCGTACGTTTTGCTCGGCCGGTTAAAGAAACTTTTGAACGACAAAGTTCCAGCAGCATGGCTGCATTTTCCATTTATCTAGTGCAGCAGAGCAGTTGAGAAAGCCAGAGTAAGACTGCATGTCTTAAAAAAAAGAAAAAAAATGGAGGACGCTTAAGCTTCGCCTTTAAGAGTGGAACACGACAGCGTTATCGGGTCCCGGTCGCATAGCCTTATCATTCATCTGTAATGCTCTTATTTATTTATTTATTTATTTATTTATTTATTTATTTATTTATTTATTTATTTATTTACCCTCAGGGCCAGAGGGCATTACAGAGGGGAGTGGGAGTGGGGGAGTGCACCCGAGCGCATCAATTCGCGCATTTGGTAGGGTCTGTTGTTAAGCAAACGGGATGGCGCTGTGGTGTCAACCATGAGGTGGGCGCATGCTCAGCGCAGGGTTATCGACCGAAGGTATAGGGACACGCGATAGCGCGCTGACTGCTTGCATCATCGATTCGCCTGGTGTTTAGCCAATAGGGCATTATACATTTCTTTCACGCTAGCCAGTGGTAGGTAGGAGTGGGTGCCTAACGTGTATGCTTATCCTTTCTGCGTCTGCTTCTGCTACTCGGGTTAACAAAGTGATACTCTCAGTACCTTTTAATACATGCCTTCTGCGTATCCTCTTTTTACTCCTGAAACAATGCTCGTAGATTTAATTCTCACTACGTCGACGCGACGCCGATACGAAGGTTTCGCACAAAGAACATGCCCTGCTCAGGCTTTCGAACGTTGGGATTTTAAAACTATAGGTAGGTCATCATCATCATCGTCACCGTCAGCAGAAGCCGTGCAAGTCCGCTGACGGGCGGGATTCTTGCACTCCGAAGCAACACAGTGGTGACGCCATAGTGGAGGGCTCCTGACCAATTCCAAATGGTGTTATTTAACCCACGCTTAATTCTCAGCATTTGGTCTTCATTGAAATCGGTCCACCGTGGTGATTTAATTGTCAAATGAATTATCTGCCCCTGTCGAGCGCCAGCCAAGGTACCCTAGCAAATTTATAGTGATTCCATCTGACTCCCCCCCAATTACGTTTCCTTCTCCCGGCATCCACTCTGACGCTAAAAATATTCCACCGACATTTGTAAGCTGTATGCTCTGCGTGCGGACTGTCCATGCCCGTTTTGTTCCTTTTAATTCGAGCGAAAATATCTTCAAGTATTTGTTATAGAATGCGCGCCGTTTTCATTCTATTAATTTTACACCAGTCATTTCCCTTCCATCTCTCGCTGCTCTGCTCTTGGCGAGATTTCTAGTCTTGTGTCTCGATGGGTGCTGGTAGGATGCATAGGTTGTACACTCTAATTTTCGCGGCTCCGGGTAAGCTGCTGTTCGTGGTATAGAAGTGACAGCCACCTGTCCCGCAACTCGTTTTTAGTCTCCTAATTAATATCCCGTATTCTGGATCCGGCGTTTCCTCCCTCTGTTCATGGGTAGGCGCAAATAGGTGCCGTGCGGTCCCTGTAATCTCAGTAGATGCGATAGAAACAGCCATGCCTGGGACACTGCTTGTTTTCGATGAACAAGAGCGCGAGCACCAGTGAGCCTACAGTAATGTGGTGCAACCACATTACAAAGCCTACAGTGTGAAACGTGAAAAGCACTCCCTAGTCAGAGCAGGATTAGGCCAATCTGATATAGTAGTTGACCGCTCCCTGCTTAATGGCCCGGCTAAGAAAAGGCACTTAGAAAACAAAGTAATCATCCAGCAGATCGAACGTATCACTGCAAGACATGATATCCTGTATCGCATCAAACTGACTGTACAAAAACGCACCAAGGTAAATACATATTGATGCTGATATGTGCCTGGAACAATCGGCTTTTGCTTTTGATTTCCTTTGTTGTTTAAGGCACTGATAGCTGGAAAACGAGCTAGCAAGCTATCGAACGAGAGGAAAGCATGGATAACTGCGCCATTATGTGCGGCCTTCACGTGAGAGCACGTTCGCTTCCTTGTCCATTTCCTGAACAACGCGCTGCGCCCTCGCTTGCTAGCTGCGCTGCAATAAGTGGTCAAAAAAGCGGTCTCAAAAGGTTTCTTTTTTGGACTGTGGTGGGAAGTTCCGTTGTTCAAGCGCAGTGCACTAATGGGCGTTCGACAAGGGAAGTGCGCCATTCGTGCCGAACGTACCACGCAGCACTGGTTCCACATTGTCAATCCTCGCCCCCGTGACTGTGTACATAAAGAATAGTACAATAGAGCACTGTGAGCAAGCCAAACATTTATAGGCACAAAGTATTGAGATTCTGCTTCCTAAACTGCAGGAATTTTGTTCCCTGAACTGTTGGCGTATAATTATTTGACATGCAGAAAATGCTGGGCCGAACAATTATTCCTCTTTAATGCTGATTGGATCGCTGAGTTGTTCTTCTGATGGAACTGTTAGCCGGAGGTATAAGAGTCTTGTCAAGTGTTTTTCTGCATGTTATCGGCCTTTGCCTTCACTGCGCCTGTCTCGTACTATCTGCTTTTTTCACGCAGTTGCTTACGATTAACAACCAACTCACCCTTCAGTTGCCATCGTGTCAACATCCAGTGCCACGTATGTGTTTAAATATATGCAGGAGAACATTTAAATTAAATTTAGTAATAATCTCATGATAAGGCATAATGATAGAGAGAGGGTACGTAGATTAGTTTCGTACCTAGATCATCGCCATCAATATGTACAAATAGAGAACTGCCGTTCAGATTTGAAACAAATCAACAGAGGTGTTCCTCAAAGCAGTATTCTTGGCCCGTTCCTTTTTATAGTCTATATAAATGACTTAGTTCGTATCTACAGAGATGCAAAATACATTTTATACGCTGATGACGCTAGTATATTTTTTTCACCACCTGAACCTAGTAGCCTTCAGAATAAAGCCAACTCTGCTCTAAGATCTCTTCATAAATGGTCCACAGCAAACAGTCTACAAATTAATGCAAAGAAGACAAAAGCCGTAATTTTCAGGCCGAAATCGAAGCAAATAAACAGCAGTCTAATCACCCTTCTTTACGAGAACGAAAAAATCGAAATAGATAGTAGTGTTAAAATACTTGGAGTTATCTTCACACAGAATATGCTTTGGGATGCGCACATTGAATCTGTTTCAGGGAAGCTATCTCGTGTTGTTGCTATGACGGCGCGACACAGAGCTATATTACCTTTCAATATAAAGCTTCTTATTTACAATACTCTCTTTTTACTTCTTTGTATTATTGTGTATTGGTATGGGGTACCACGACACGTACAAATCTTGAAAGAATACATATACTGCAAAAAAAAGAAAAAAATTGTTCGAGCACTTTTTTTAATGTACAGTCTTTGTCAAAAGTAACCAGGCTGCATGTTTTTCTTCTCAGTCGTATATTAAAGCTATTATGCCAGCCCTCAAGCTCTAAATCTCTGTATGGTAAGAAGAGCCCCTGTTCTCATCTTTAAAGAATTTTTTCATCTTTAGGGAAGCCGTGAGGGCTCTGTTATACGAATGAGAAGCAAACCACGGAGCCTGGTTACTTTTGACAAAGACTGTACCGTATCATTCCTATACTTCAGAGCTATTTTCGAAAGCAAACATAATACGCGCGTTTATTCTTTATAACTAAAGTTAAGTCGGGCTTTCAAACGGGAGGTGAAAGAAAACCTCAAGTTTTTTCATGAATTATCAGATCTCGATAAAAACACACATTCCTACACCACCCGTTACACAGAACTGTGGAAGGTGGTCACTGCGCGGGCAAATTATTCCAGGTAAAAAGTGTCATACACACTGCCAATCCTTTGAAATTCATTCCACAAATCAGGTATAGATTTACATACAATTTCTGTACGAACCCTACGCAAACATTTCATTAACAATCCTTGCTTACAATAACAACTAAAAGTGTTATCTTGCCTTTTGTTATTTACCTCTTGTGACTATCAAGTGTGCGTGCATTAATTTTGGATATTGTGCTTTCTGCGAGTTTCTTTTTTTGTAGTTCTATCGCTGCCTGCTTTGTAGGAAAACTGCGGGCTTCAGTCAAGTCGCTTGTTGTCAAGCGGCTTGACTGAAGCAGAGGCTTGACTTTTTTCCGCAGTCTCCCCCATCACTGATGGAAATAAACAAGTTATTATTAATATATAATCTGTAAAAAAGTCCTAAAACAAGAAATAATAGTCTTATTTACATTTTACAATATGGCTTCAGGTCTCGCTTATCTGCAACGACATTAACGTGATTAACTAATGATATTGTTACTGTGCAGTGCATGCGAAAAGAAATTTGCGTAACCGACGCTCTGGTGTTACGAACAAAGGGCGACACGAAGCGCTCATGTGCGTGGAGTAAACTGACGACGAGACTGCCCCGCAGTTCCCAACACTGTAGCACTGGGAGATCGGTCTAGACAACAGCCTTTCGCAAAGTGTGCTTTATATGCGCCTCTGCTTTGCAGTAATTGTCCGCCGGATATACGTGACCGGGTTTCACGTCTTTCTTATTCGTCGGGACTAGCGACGCCTACTTTTTTTCAATCATTGTTCTACCGTGACCGACAGTTTAAAAGTTGATGAAGTGACGAGATTGACATGGATAGTGTCAATCCACGTCAGCCTCTGCTTTACCTATATGCGGTTCTAAGCGAAACTTGACGCAGTTCTCTGGTCACCGAATCCTGGTCTGAATCCGAGAAGTTGATCATTGACCACTGTAATCAGTTTCTTGATATCGATGTTCAGCCGCGAGATATTGCACGTGCCCATAGACTGGGTGCTTGCACACAAGGAAAAAAAAAAAGGCCGATCATCGTTAAGTTTGAGCGCTACAAAGACAAAGACCTTGTGCTTTCTTTGTGCAAAAATTTTAAGGGAACAGATTACAGCGCCAGTGAAGACTTCTCGCCTGAAACTCGTCTTGCGCGGAAAAAGCTTTTTCAGTTTGCGAAGGAACGTAACCTTAAAATCAAATTAAGAAATGACAAGCTTATCGCAAACAACAAAACATACATTTATGATCATGCCGCACAAAACATTGTCGAAAAATCCTAGCGCGAAGTGCAAGTTCAACGCGAAATCACCAACGTCAATTATTCCCCGGTGCAATTCTTGTACACTAATATCCGCAGCGTTATACCGAAACGTGATAAAATTCGCAGCCTCATTTCTTCTTCTTCGAGTGGCTTAGTACTACTTACAGAGACATGGCTAAATTCATCAATATCTGATCTCG
Organism: Amblyomma mixtum; assembly: GCF_055824585.1. Classification (NCBI taxonomy): domain Eukaryota; kingdom Metazoa; phylum Arthropoda; class Arachnida; order Ixodida; family Ixodidae; genus Amblyomma; species Amblyomma mixtum. The sequence continues at coordinate 72,824,028 of NC_143014.1, read as the reverse complement.
AAATATTGCCTTCACTCCCTCACTTTGATATCTTTCGCAAAGATAGACCCAGCAATGCGCACGGTGGCGGTGTTCTAATCGCCGCTAACCGATCGCTGCGCTGCACGCTCGTTAATATCTCGACCTCTTTAGAAATAACCTGGATATGTTGCAATGCTACCTTTCCGCGCTTGGTGTTTGCTACCGACCCCCAACTAACGACGACTCTTGCTTATCTTTATTTTACGAATCATTGCAAGCTATAACAACCATGTATCATAATACCCCCGTCGTTCTTTTTGGTGACTTCAATTATCCCTCGATAAACTGGAGTAACCTCGCTTCCACCTTGTCACAATGCAAAAACTAATGTGAATTAATGAATACGTGCCTGACTTTCGGTCTGTCACAGCTGGTCACAGAGCCTACTCGCATTACAGACCACTCCTCTCATATCCTGGACCTCAATTTAACAACCCATGCCGATATTTTTTCTTCGCTTATGTTTCTCCCGTCCCCGAGCGATCACGCTGTAATCTGTGGCTCTTTCCACTGTAGTTCACTCAGGAGCAAAAAAAAAAAAAAACAAGAAAAAATTGACCCTCTATGGTAAAGGTGATTATGCAGGTATGAATACAGAGTTGGCTTCTTTTTATGACACCTTCGCGGCCAGTTATCAAGAGCGTCGTGTTGATACTAACTGGCAACTTCTTAAAACCGAAATGCTCTTTCTAATCACAAAGTACATCCCCACTATCACAATAACAGAGCGTGCGCAGTCACCATGGTTCAATTCAGTACTAAACCGTTTGAATAAGAAGAAAAAAAGGCTCTTTCGCATTGCAAAGCATTCTTACAACGACGCTGCATGGGATAAGTATTTTCGTGCCGCCAGCGAGTACAAAAAATCTTTATATACCGCCAAACACAACCTTTTCAACAACACTCTGCCCTCTATGCTGCGTAACGACCCAAAACAGTTCTGGAAAACAATCAATCCTTCCGTTTCAACCAGTATTTCTTTGTTCCTTAACGACGGCTGCAATGTTCGTGAACACGAAGTTGCTGGTGTACTAAATGACGCATTTTGCGCTGTCTTCACCAATGAGACACTTGTGCACCGCCCATCACCCCCGGATTATGCTCATCCTCAAATGCATCCCATGACCTTCGACCCGTTCGGTATCTCTAGTGTAATTGACAATCTAAAAAATTCATCCGCCGTGGGAACAGATGGCATTAATGCCAAAGTGCCTAAAAATACTAAACAAGTCAGTAGCTTGTTTTGTAACTCATCTTTCAGCAATCGCTAACTAGTGGTACAATTCCTGCTGACTGGAGGATTGGGAAGGTCGTTCCTGTCTTCAAAAAAGGTAACCGTTCATGCCCCACCAACTACAGACCGATATCTATCACAAGTGTTTGGTCAAAAATCATGGAGCATATTATTTATTCTCAGGTTGCATCTTTCCTTTCATCGGTCAACTTTTTCCACCCCAATCAGCATGGCTTCCATCAAGGCCACTCTTGTGAATCACAGCTTGCTCTTTTCCTTCATGATATTCACACCAACATTGACCTTAATACACCCATTGACGCATTTTTTTTAGATTTCGAGAAAGCCTTCGACAAAGTATCGCATCGTCACCTGCTACTCTAACTGTCATGCCTTAAATTAGACCCTTGTGTGCTCACCTGGATCAGCAGTTTTCTAACCAATCGTCTCCAGTTTGTTGTCGCCAACTCCCATTCATCCGCTCTTTCCCAAGTCCGGTCAGGTGTTCCTCAAGGTACTGTTTTAGGCCCCCTTCTTTTCCTAATTTATATTAATGACCTGCCAAATAATATGTCATTTAACATACGACTGTTTGCCGACGATTGTGTGATATACCGCTTCATAAATAACCTATCAGATGTTACCGTCCTACAGAACGACCTCCTCAAAGTGCAAGAGTGGTGCGACACCTGGCTCATGAAACTAAATGTCAATAAAACCTTTTTAGTCTCTTTTCACCGCCGACGTAACTACTCACCTCCCTCTTTACGGTTGTCCCATAACTCAAACCGACAATATTAAGTACCTAGGTGTCCATATCTCCAGTGACCTATCCTGGCACAGTCATATTATAGTTAACTCAGGCAATCGCGTCCTTGGCTACTTAGGCGTAACTTTTCCTTAGCACCCACTTCCGTCAAACTAATTGTCTATATATCACTTGTCCGGCCTAAACTAGAGTACGAAAGTTCTATATTCGATCCTCACCAAACCAACCTGTCGAATTTACTGGAATCTTTTCAAAATCGCGCCTCACGATTCATTCTTTCATAGTACTCTTATCGCGCTAGTGTAACTCGACTAAAATCCCAACTTGAACTTCGTACCCTAGCATCCCGTCGCCAACTAGCTCGCCTTTCTCTTCATCATACGTTTTTTTACAGCTTGCCACCGAACAATGTACTCCTCCGCCCAGCCCATCGTTTATCCCGTCACAGCCATCCCAAAGCCGTCTGCCCCCATCGCGCCCATACCAAAACGTTCCAAAAATCATTTTTCCTCCGTACTGCCCTGGACTGGAACGACCTTCCCGGCCACATCGCTTCCCTAGAAGATATTCAACAATTCAAGACTGCCATCGAAAATCATTTTTTGTCATAACTGCCGTATTCCCCGCCCACCCCTCATGTAATACCCCTTAAATGGGGCCTTTCAGGACCTAATAAATGAATGAAATGAATGAAAAAAAAAGAATGCCCTTTCGGCAGCGCTACGGCTCCCTTGTTCACAATGAGGTAACCGGCGGATGTATCCGGGTTTTGTAGCACTTAGAAGCGTTTTCAGTGATTTGGCATAGATAGGATGCAAGGTGCCATCGTTCTTGTTATCTATCTATGCCTTGAAGATAATAATGAAGGCTCCCGGTTGTTGTGATTAGGAAAAAGTTTGAAGCGTACAGCGCCCTCCTCGAGTCGAATGAGTGGATCTAAGCAAGTTTAAAGTTTAAAAATTACATAAGTTATATTAGTTCACACAGTCACAAAACTATGTTAAATGGCAGTGAAAGAGAAAGAAATATATGGTTTTCAGAACGAATATGTCAAAGAATGCGCTACGCCTCATTAATGCAAATCAGGCCGACGTAGTCATGTAAGTTTCAAGCAAACCCTATTAATGTGTTTTTGAGTTCGTAATCCAACAGTACTCCTATAAGTACCTTGTCGATTCAATAGCAATGCTCTTATGAGGAGGGGAGCAGAAAGGTATTCAGTTAGCTTATTACTTTTGGCCCAAGATGGCACGCGTAGGCACTCGATATTGACTTCTCTTCCATGGAGATCCCGCGGAAAATAAGTGCCTGCGGTCACGGTATTACACTGCATCCAGGCAACTCGCTTGCAGCTGAACTGATATTCTGAATCAAGAGTGTACAAAATTAAAGGACATCCGGGACTCACGGACAGCAAATAGCGTCATGAGCTAACCCAAAACTAGACTCCTATATCTGAGAGCAGCAATAGAAACGTGGATGACACGTGATCGCTAGTGCCCTTCTTTCTTCTTAAAGATACGGAATACCGTTCCGGCTAATCAGTCGTGAAACGACGAGGACGGTGAAATGCCCTGGAGAGGAAGAGAAGCAGATGAGGTGGGGAGAACAGCGTTGCTGCAAGCGCGTGCGTTGCCTGCTTCCTGCGCACTGTTTATATAATTCCTCGATATTATTTTGTTGGAGGCGCATGGTGCGAGTAGGAAATGACCGGAGGGGGTAATGGCTTGCCAAGGTCTCTTTTTCGTCGGCTGAAACGTTCATAACGGGGGTTAGTTGGTTTTTCATTGTGCAGGAAAGCGCGCCAGACTGGTTAATACTAAAATATCAGTTCATTGGTTTATTGATATTTAACGTCCCAAAGCGACTCAGGCTATGAGAGACGCCGTAGTGAAGGGCTCCGGGAATTTCGACCAACTGGGGTTCTTTAACGTGCACTGACATGGCACAGTACACGGGCCTCTAGAATTTCGCCTCCATCGTAAAACTCAGCCCCCACGGCCGGGATCGAGCCCGCGTCTTTCGGGCCAGCAGCCGAGCGTCGTAACCACTGAGCCACCGCGGCGGGGCGGTTAATATTAAAAGACGAAGACGTACTCAAAAGAACGATTAGAAAAACGAAGCGCGTCTTCGTCCTTGTAATCGTTCCTTTGTGTATGATTAAGCGGAACCTTTAATTTGAAACCTCAGAACCTTTATGTTTGTTTTTTTTTTGACTATTTTAAACCTACCCGATTACCAGTGGGCACATAGGACCACAGTCGGCTATCCACGCCTCGCCCCTTTTTGGCGTTCTCGGTTTATGTCGGCTGTTCTCCATCGAATCGTAGTGTTATGCGCTCGCAACAGTCTCGTGGTAAAAGGCGCTACGTCCCCTTGGAGTCTGCATTTGTTACATACCGGTGAGCGCCATGTAGTGATCCTTTGTATGGGAAGCAACGCGGTTCAAGAGGTCATACTTAGTGCATGTTTTTGTCTTTATACATCACGCTTAAGTTTCACGACCATTCCGACAAATTCGGAAAACGAGTGGTGTCAGCGATGGCGAGCTGAACTGTCGGCTCAATTTTTAATTCGACAGGCACCAGCCACAGGCGGTACGAAAAAAGGGGGGAAAAGTTACATGATAGGTATAAAGTGGGGCGTTCTGCTTCTAGGCCATGAAGTGTTCTCACAGAAGCCCATAAATGGAAAAACTGGAGGGATTTGTTGCAAGAAAGTCGTATACTCATCCTTTAGCCTACTCCCTCCCCTCGGATAGAAGGTAATGCGCATGCCTTTGCCGCCATCGATGCGCAAAAAAGCGAAGAACAAAAAAAAACTCATTCTGTTTGTCTGGTTTGTTCGACCGAGTTATATCACACATCGTTACGGTTTGACCTCGTCCTAAGCGCCATCAGAGCCCCAATAAAGTTAGCACTCAAGTCGTAACGGTGAGACGACCTTACGCTGGCAACTGAGTAGGACACAAAAAAGACCTCTTATACGGTACAGAATCATTATGACATTTTCACGCTACTGTTTCAGAACTTCGAGTTTGGATGCCGAGGCTACTCCACACGGAGCATCCTTTGGCGCATGAAAGGGCCTTGCAAAAGTTTCGTTTTCATCCTTTTACTGTCAGAACACTACTAAGAGACCCTCCAACGAAGCCGAGATCGTAATCGGACGCAGAAAAATACCAGCAGCTACTATTTTCCGGCGCCGGCGACGCTGGCGGGCACCAGCTGTCGTGTAGACAGAGCAAGAGCGCGCGGCTATGCGTCATGACGGGTCAAATGCGAGCGCGCACGCCAGCAGAAGCAAGACGTGGCCAGAGGTGAGGATGACTGCTGAAGCCGAGTCCACGTTGCCGCCTCGCCTCTCGGGAAGCGCTTTCTCAGTACTGTAGCTCTCTATCGGCATGATCTTGACCGGGTAGAGGCACGGCCTCATGACGACCGTGATAGGCGGTTCCTGACGCGGGTGATCGGGAACAGTCACCTTCACGGCCGCCGGCAGGTAGCCCTTGGCGCTGACGACAAGCGTGTAGCTGCCGGGCTGCAGTATCCTCCAAAACTCGCCCTGGTCGGTCGACCTGCAGCAGACGTCGTGAGTGCACGCAGCTGGCAGAAAAACACGATGCCTGGCACTATATGGTAGCGGCCTTCGGATGCATACCGAAGTACAGCGCCAATGGCAGAGTTTTCGCAGCATTGTGCGCGCAAAGATGACCAGATGACTGGTGCTATTCTGCAAGCCACTTGAGGTAACGGAACACAGCTAATCATTTTAAAGTATGAGCTAGTACGCAGCCCAGACAACGCTGGTCCAGACCTTTACGACTATCTTAAATATAGTGCGCCAAACAGCCAAGGGACGGAACAACAACAACAAAAACCTCCCAGAATTTGAGCTGGGATACAAGAGGAAGGATTAGCGCCACAGAACGGAAAATAAAGGTACCAACACGTGCGTGCGCTTTTTTTTTTTTGAGAAGTACTCTGCCTCCTCCCTGGTGTTGTCGTGCGTTATACAGCTATGTTAAACCACCAGCACATATCGATGTAAGGGCGCAGATTGCTGTATACATAAAGGAGGGTTCTGACGAGAGGATCGAATTGCGAACGGGCCGCGCGGACCACTTACCACGAGACGCAAACCTCCTGTGAACGACCGTGAGCATCCAACGCCGAGTCACTCAAGGTCGCTCACCTAAGTGACGAGGCATAATTGAACAAATGCGAACTGGCGCGAAGACACGGGGACGAACACACAAGACAGGACTGGCGCCAATATTTATCGGCAAAAGCCACTTATAAACCGCACAGGAATACACTAAAGCAACAGAAAATGAAGGTGAATAAGTATTAGATACGCCCGCAAAGTAACATCAGCAGAGATTAAAATGTGGCCAATGATCCGTTCAAAAAAACAATTTATTGGTCTGAAGCGACAAGGATGGTTTGCTCACGCAGGTTTACTCACGCAAAAGTGACGTTTGAGTCGCGTGGAAGGCGGTCTACGCGGATCGTCCGCGATCCAGTGTGCTTGTCTGAAAATATGTTTAGGCTGCCTGCTTCCATTCAGATTAGGCCTGCGCCATGAAGCTGGACGACTATGGCGCGCAAAAGCCTGGTTACATATACAGGGTGTCCCAGCTAACTTGGACCAATATTTAAAAAAAAAAAACTAAGCGTTCTTCAGAACTGAAATCGCGTGGATGTTGTTAGAGTTTATCTAAGGTTAGAGTACCATGTTTTTTGCTCCTCCTATTTGAATAATTAGTCGAGATGAATAAATTAACTTTTTAAATATATCTTGAAACGTTCAGGCGTCAATAGGAAAGTTGTGGAGCTCCAAAAATATTGTCCAACCCAGACTCTTCCAACGAGATAGACTTAGCGTGGGTGTTTTTATTCCGGAAAAACGAAAGCCCGCGGAGTTCAAAAAATACCACGTGGCAGCGCGCTCCGTGCGCCTGGATTTGGTGCGGTTACAGCGCTCTGACCTGTGACCCGTGCTTTGTAAAGACCATCACTCGCTTCGCGCCTTTCGTGCTGCCCAATGCAGGGCTTCGCGTTCTGCTTGGTTCCAAGATAAGCGCCACTGGGTTCGGGCGGCAGTTGAAAGAAAGAGCGGCTCCCGTTTCTGGGGCGATAATTGCGCTTTCACGTTAGCAGAATGCATGCGGAGGAACGATGACAATCTCATGAGTTCGAATTTGGGAGCAAGATACCAACAAGCAAAGACGCATATAACAAGCTTGATAACGTCGTGCGAATTACGCTGAAAAACGGGAGCCGCGCTTTCTTTCAACTGCCGCCCGAATCCACCGGCGCTTATCTTGGAACCAAGCACAACGCGAAGCTCTGTCTTTGGCAGCACGAAAGGCGCGAAGCGAGTGATGTTTTTAACAAAGCACGGATGAGCGCGCTGTAATCGCGGCTCATCCGGGCGCACGGAGCGCACTGTCACGTGGTATTTTTTAAACTCCGCGGGCTTTCGTTTTTCCCGAATAAAAACGACCACGCTAAGTCTATCTCGTTGAAAGTGCCTAGGTTGGACAATATTTGTGGAATTCCACAACTCTCCCATTAACGCCTGAACGTTTCAAGCTGCATATAAAAAGTTAATATATTTATCATGACTAATTATTCAAATAGGACGAGCGAAAAAATTGGTACTGTAACTTTAGATAAATGCTAACAACATCCACGCGATTTCAGTTCCGAAGAACGCTTAGGTTTTTTTTTTTTTAAATCTTGGTCCAAGTTAGCTGGGACACCATGTATATGCATATGCATTTGACAGTGAAAGCATGAAATCGAACAGATCATTTTTTTTTTTGCAATTGCCTGAGGCCTATTTTTGCGCAATGGGGTGTGTAGATTGTTCTTTTCTTATCTTCCTTTTAATTTTCTGCATGCGTTTTGGTTTTACACATCGATATTTCAAGCGCGCGCTGGCAGTACGTCACCTGTGACGTAAACGGGTTTTATGCCAAAATGGTTCACCTGAATCCTACGTTCCGCTCCCGGATCGTGAGCAAGGCCCCCGGTATGTGCGTTCCGTCGGGGCCCTTGATGTATCCTCGGATAGCGCGCTGAACCTGGCCCAGCAGGTGTATGATGGCCTCCTTGTTCTCCGACCACAGCCTGCGCAGCGTGTTCTCGGTGGGGACCCTGCAGCAGGACAGTGCCAGGTCCACAATGAGCGTGCCCTCTCGCACGTACGCGTAGTCCTGCATCAGGCCGGGCCTCTTCTTCCAGGCAGCCGCGTTGGTGACGCCGCCCGGAAAGCCCCCCACGCGGCCACCGGGGCAGCTCTGGGCGCCCTTCATCATCTCCTGGTTGAGCTGGGCGTAGCCGATCGAGAGATTCCGCAACACGTCCTCGTCGGGAGCCTCACTGGGCGAACTACTGGCGCTGTTGTGAAAGCCGTAGGCCACAGCGATGCCGCCGTCGCCGCCGCGCACATGTGCGCCCAGTACGAAGCTACCGCGCTTGAGCCACTGCATCACCAGCTGCACTTGCTCGGGCAGATGCCCTTGGTCGGTGAGCCTACCAGATTTCTCGTCGAAGTAGTCGGGGAAGCCGCCGAGGTCCTGGCTCTGGCCGTCAGCCGAGCAGTCGTCTCTCGGGGTCTCGCTGACGGTAGCCGACTCCAGCCAAAAGAGGACGTGAATCTCGGTGTTGTTGACAACGCGCGCCACGGTCTCATCACGCTCGTACTCGCGCAGAAGGTGCGACGCCAACTTGATCAGTAGCTCGCTGCCGGCCGGAAAGTCGGCCAGGAGGTGCACACGCGGCACCAAGAACTGCCGCCGAGGCCTCCGCGAGATGACGAGCACGTACACGGGGCTGTTTGCCACTTTGCCCACAATCTCGAGCCGGGTGAGGTTGAGGTACGCCTCGTGCAGTCCCTGCACGGCCTCGCGCCGAGTCTGCTTGGTGTGGTACGTCAGGTCCTCCGCGTCGTCGGCGCCGACCAGCGTGCACGTGCTCGCCACGACGTGTAGCGCCAGCAAGCTGAAGCGCAGCATGGCAACGACTGGCGGTGAAAGCAGTTGTTCTTCTTCCGCTGTCTCTGCGTGCCGAACAAAGGGCAGTTTTCGTCGTCTTTAAGCCACGAAACATGCTGCAATAATTATGGTGTTTGTGTTTAGCTCAATGTTTTCAACTGACCTAAATTTAAGGCGAGGATAGCATAAGGAGCCCATCGTTTAGTTTATATATGGTATGGTATGTGGAGTTTAAGCCCCCAAGCGACACGTGGGCTATGAGGGACGGCGTAGTGCAAGGCTGTTGAATAATTTAGATCACCTGGGACTTTTTAACGCGCGCTGACATCGCACAGCACACGGGCGTTTTTGCATCTCGCCTTCATCGAAATGCGACCGCCACGGCCGGGATTCGATCCTGCGACCTTGGGATTACTTGTCGAACGCCATAGCCACTGAGCCACCGTGGCGGGACGCCTATTTGCTAAATGCAGCCGGTACAGCCAGCGATGACAGCGCCTCCCAGCGGTGGGCATAGTTTAGAAGACGCTACCGTTTCGTCAGTGCAGAATTTTTTTTTTTTTTTTCCGGTGTACGGTGACGTGAAGCAGTAGTGGTGTCGGTCGCTTCGCCACAATCTTGCAGGAAATTCTACCGTTTTAAAAGTCAGACTCGAGCTCATATGTAGGCCGAAGACTGAGCCAAGCTGCCGTGGTGCCTAATATAGTCCGTGATTGACATGGACGGCGAGCTCACACGCTCGCCCGCGCACACTTACGCACATGAACATCCCCCGCTATGCCCTAGGTGTCGTTCTCAGCTAAAAGTGTAAGCTTCGTCGAGTTTTAATGGTATCTATCAACGCACAGAGAAAACGGCGGCAGCCACTGAAAACGTGATCATATAATGAGGTCCTTACTAACTTAATTCCATTATAGCTGATCATTGTTTTAACGTTCACCATGAATTGTTAATGGTACAATAATCTTTGAGCTACGTTTCCACGTTACATCCGTGCTTGTTTCTATGTTAATTTTCAGTTAGATCTAGAAAATTACATAAAAATTACATAAAAAAACATAAAAGATATGCTGTACGGTAAGTTACAATGTATTTAGTTTTATCTGACAGGTTATCTAAATGTTTTGATGTTTTAGATTGGTTTATGGGGTTTAACGTCTCAAAGCGATTCAGGCTATGAGGGACGATGCAGTGGAGGGCTCCGGATAATTTCGGCCACCTGGGATTCTTTAACGTGCGCTGACATCGCACAGTACACGGTGATACATGTGCTCGGGTATCGGGACCAGGGTCTTCACCGCATTAGGGCGAAGCAGCCAGACTACGGAGGGAAGCCTTCGGGAGGAATAGCAAGCTTGAAGGTTTATTTTACATTATGTACAGTAGCAAGTAGACCAAAGTCAGAAAATGGGGGAGGATCATCTGGCACCCCACAGATTGCTCCTTAAATTCAGTTCACATTCCCCAGGCACCCAGCTAGGGAATCTGATCTCTGGTTGAGCGTCCAATGGGCCGCTAGCGTCTTCTTAGGCTCCGCCCTCCCCACGTGCCCGCGCACACCGCACAGACACACGGGCAAGCAGGAACTTAATTGGCGTCACTCAGTCGCGAACTGTTTGACCAGGCCCGAAGGTCGTTGCTGCTGTGTGATGAGCTTGATCGATGGGGACGCGAGCGCTGACCGCTCACACCGGTGACCTCTTCAGGGACAAATAAGCCGTGTCGCCGCTCCGCTTTGTCGGCTCCTCAGGGCGCACGAGGGAAATGAGCTGGTGGCGCCGTCGCCCCCGCCGTCGTCGCCACTGGGTCTCTTCGGTCAGTCCACGGGCAGTCCGGGAGAAACACCGCGCTCAGCCTTCCCGGCGAAGGGGATTAGACGCCTTTGTGTACGCCGACGCCGTCGCCAGTAGCTGCCCCACGCAGTGTCTCTTTTGTCTCCCCCGAACAGCAGCGCTTTCCGTCGCAGTAGCCTGATGACGCCGGACTGGCTCGCCTGTTTCCGCTGCCAGTCCCCAGGAGCGCAGTTCGGCACCAGAGCTGCAGTCAGCATCGCCGGCGAAGGGGATTACAGCCTTTGTCCGCCGACGCCGTCGCCAGAAGCCGCCCCCAGGCACCCCTTTCCTTGCGTCTTCTCCGAAAAACAGCAGCGCTTTCGGCCGCATACCTGATGGCGCCTGAATGTCTCGCCGTTCTCCGCTGGCTGGGCCTCCGATCATTACAACGGGTCTCTGTAGCATTTCGCCTCCATCGAAATGCGACCGCAGCGGCCGGGATCGAACCCGCGTCATTCGAGTCAGCAGCCAAACCGCGAAAAAATATGTTGCCTATGTGTTAAATTTAAACGTTAGGTGAACGTTATCACAGAATACACAGCGTTATTTCAACATTCATAAAAATGAAACAACTTTATTACAAAGTTTTGGGCTACTTGAGAGCATAGCCTCCTATAACATCCCGAGAGACGGAGTGTAAGCTGTGTCACGTATTTCTTTCAAACGCTTGAGATATGATAATTTTGGTTTCAAACGTCATTTAAACATATATTGCTGCGTTTCGAACCTTTGGCTGTGTGCTGGGAAATGCCCGATATGAAGAAACTCACATGTCCCAAGCACAAGCGAAAAGTAAAATCGCATCTTCGCTCCCATGTGTGCTCATGTGAGTTGGTCCTCTTGCTTTTTTTTTGACCGCCACTGTGCAACGTGTTCGCATTGACTTCCACCTTTTTAAGAGCTCCTGAAGAGGAGAGAAACAGTACTTTGATCATGCTCACTACAGATAGCAGCATAGGTCCTTAAAGAAGCCTATAGATAGGGACTTTTACGGCACTAAACCACCATCCATGGCTGCCGCGCCTGCGGTTCCATTGTCCAGTATATGTTGAACAAAGTTTTCACAGCCGGGTCTCAAGAAGATATAGGAAGCTATGGTATTGGAAAGTCTGAAGAACTGCGCTTCTCAGGGTATGAGCTCCTCAATCAGCTGTACTGCCGAGCGCCGGAAGCGCGCTTCGAAAAGTGCGCTCACGGGCAGCATTCCTTATTATTGACACCGGCTAGCTTCTTCAACGGCGAGGTCTCTTTGCCGCTTGAAAAATCAAAGTAAATCCTGCCGAAGGAGTGTGACTGTATGCTCTGTTAACCAGACAGCCTTGGATGATAGGTATACGGTCACAAACCGCAAACATGGATTGAAGGAAAAAGATATCCTTCTCCTTCAATCCATGTTTGCGGTTATCCTTTTCCTTCAATCCATGTTTGCGGTTTGTGGCCGTATAACTATCATCCAAGGCTGTCTGGTTAACAGAGCATACAGTCACGCTCCTTCGGCAGAATTTACTTTGATTTTTCAAGCGGCAAAGAGACCTCGCCGTTGAAGAAGCTAGCCGGTGTCAATAAAGGAATGCTGCCCGTGAGCGCACTTTTCAAGATAAGGCTTGTACAGGGAGGTAACGTACCCTCTTTGCCAAAAGTAACCAGGCTTCATGGTTTGGTTCTAGCTTGTATAGTGGAGCCCTTGTGGCTTTCCTAAAGATCAAAAGGTGTTGGAAGGTAAGAAGACCCCCAGCCCTTCCCTTTAACGACCATTTCAGCTTCAGGGAAGCTGGAACTTTTGACAAAGACGGTACGTTGTACCGTATACTTAACGCTAATGAAGAGCAAAGCCCAGAAGATAACTGGAATGATTCGGAAAACGGGCAATCGGGTTACCGGTATGTGCACCGACGGAGAGGCTAGAAGGGTTAGGAACCTATAACTCTTTAAAATAACTGATCGAGGCCCATAGTTTAGCGCGAAAGGCCAGGTTGGCAGAACAAAAGCAGAAGGGGCTCTACTGGACAGGCTAGGGTTTCCTTGCATAATTTCTGCAAATTATAAGGGAGATATTCCAGAGAGCCTATGGGGCAAAATTATTATCAGACCGATACCCAGGAATACGCACCCTGAATATCACAAGGAAGGAAGGAAGGGAAGCCAGGGCCAGAGCAATCAGTGCTGCTGGGGTAGATACCCGAGCACGATATTCACCTATGGGGCAGACCCGGTGGATGACAAAATGGTGATTGTAGTGACAAACAGGGAGGGGGAGCTAATTAACTGTGTGTCCATAAGAACTGACAATCCGGTTGCAGCGGAGGAAGCTTAGCGGTAGTGACGACAATTAATCCAACAATTATGTTCGACTCGCAGTCGGTGTGTAGGATTTATAATAAAGGTACGATTGACAAGGTGTGGAACGAATATTAAAGGGTAGAGTCCCAAGTCGGGACAGAATTACTATAGGGGCCCCAGCCCATCAATAAATAAAGGGTAATGAGGGCGCGAACGCCGCTGCTCGACTCTAGTAGTCCGCTGGCACGTCCGCTGCTTAAACGTTTCTTGTTACCTAAACAAGAAGCTTATCACAAGAAAAAAAATTATGAGCTCTAGAATTTTGATGCGTGGATTGTTTGATATAGTCAAACATTAAAAACCTGATGTCGTTTACTGTTGCGATTGTCCAGCGGCGTAATACAAGACGCCGCGGACGGCGGTTAGCAACTGCTGTTTTTAAAGTTGTGGTTTGGTTTGGTTTGGTTTATGGGGTTTAACGTCCCAAAGCGACTAAGGCTATGAGAGACGCCGTAGTGGAGGGCTCCGGAAATTTCGACCACCTGGGGTTCTTTAACGTGCACTGACATCGCACAGTACACGGGCCTCTAGAATTTCTTCTCCAATGTTGTATCCTATTGTACTCACATACACGAACATTATACAACACTACAAACTTTCAAGGATGATATATCCACTCCCAGACAGGAAGCTAAATACAGAAGAAAAAATTACACTCAGGCAACCACAGACATTCAATGTACAACCTAAGATGATCAACAGGATGTATCCGGAATCGAAAATTGGGTTTCAGGAAAGGAAAGGCGCAGTAACTGTCTCACTTCTCGGTGGGCACTCATTATCAGACATTCCGGAGAGCGTCCGACCAGGGCCGCCACTCATTTATCCTCTTTATTTCTTATGACGTCAAGGCGCTATTTTTGAACGTTCAAAGCCATGTGCCGCGTGGAGGCAGCCAAGGAAACTAAAAGCGCTTGTCCTGAATTCCTGGCAATGTCAACACGAGGCTGTCTGGCGAGCCATGTACAACCCTAAAATAAAAATCCGTCAGCCGAGCAGTGGGAGGCACTTTTGTATGCAGATCAGCGCCAACCTGCAAGACAAGCTTCTGCTGATTGAGCGGGCGACACTGCAGCCGCGAGCGTCAATGAACTCCCGGTACAGGGAAGACCACTCAATGCCAAAATCACCATCCTCGAACTCCCTTCCTTTATGGAAATAAAGTTCAATGCACTTATTCATTCATCAACCGCACCGGGGAGGGGGTGAAAGCGCCACCGTCGTGGAGAGCTCCAGAATAACTTCGACCACCTGCGGAACTTTAACATGCACTGAAATTGCGCACCACACACGTGCCTTTAGCGTTTCGCCTCCATTGAAGTGCGGCCGCTGCGGCTGAGATTCAACCCACAGAGCCACCACGGTGCGTTATCTGGAATAATACGAACCAGAATGCATACATTGCGAAGAGGAGGCAGTACCACATGGTGTGGGACTGCCAGGAAAACCCCGACATACCAAGAATAAATGACCCGAAGGCTGAGCAGTGGAAGGACGCGCTGTACGGCTTTGACCTGCGGCGCCAGCAGGAGATGGTGGAGTGAGCCCGAGCTGCAGCAGCTTCCAACGGACTCCGGGAATAGGGGATCCGACCACTTAAGGTTGCTTCAATAAAAATCTGTATTCCTCTTTATTTCCCGAGAAGCGCGCCATCATTGCTTCAATAAACTCGAATTTCCCGCTGTCTGCTCTACAGACCAGAATGTAACTTCATGACAGGCTCTGGAACGGTTGGGAAGGATTGCAATTACAATAAAAAAAGGCATTTGCTTTTTTTTTTTTATGGAGGTTGGTGGGAGCAAAGGTCGCGACTTTAGCTCTGCATTCAACCCGTGAAATAAAGTTACACCGGCTAGCTTCTTTAACTGCAGTCTCTCTGCCGGTTAAAACATCCAAGTAACTTCTGTCGAAGGAGGGTGGTTGTATGCTCTGCTAACCATTGTATGAGGAGCCTCTTAACTGTCGGGAGCAAAGTAAGCAAATGAGCAAAGATGAAGGCACAGTAAGCATTTAAATTCAAATAACGCGCCTTGAGGCCTTAGTTTTGAGCCGATGCTTGCAGAGTGCTTGGCATAATAATTGGAAAGTTGCAAAATTATACTCTTAGGCATTACCAGGAGCTTTACTTATTTATGTTTTAAACCAACTTCTTTCTTAAGGTGAAATCTTATTGCGCGTGACATATGCACCGACAGGGGGATACAGAACTCGAAATAAGAAATCATGGCTCGGTCGGCGTGCTGAGCGTGAGGAAGTTTGTGAGGAAATCTGTTTTGTGAGAGTTCACTATTTGGTCTCTCCGAGTTTTGGTAAAAATGAACCAGAGGCGGAAACAAGCGGAGAGAAATGGCCATGCTAAGGGAAGCTTATCTTCAGTTTGGGTGCGAGCGTTCACGCCGAACTCCGAATGGCCCGACAAGGTGAGAGGTGGAATCTCCGTGTGTTCTTTCCTCCGACTAGACTAAACTGTATTGCATTCGACGCTCGTTGTTTTGCTGCTTGGATTCGTGGATTTTTCTTCGCGCTTTTTTTTCGTGCGGCTGAAACGCACTTGAGGACACGACAAGGTGTGTTATATACTATTGGTGTGGAACGCTGCAAACGTGAAGTATCTTACTAGACAGCAAGGCTACCCGGACTCGTTTCAAGTGTAGCGTATATTGGGGACCTCTTTCCCCGTTTACTTTTTGTAATTTAGATCGAACTGATGCGTGCTTAAATCGGAGACCATCCGCACCGTACTGCTCTGGCGCGGACTGACGTGTTCGCGATTGTTGATGCGGGGTGCGTGCCCTCCCCAGATGGAACACGCGCTTGGCTGTAACTGTTACTGTGTTCCATCTGCGCGTGCTTGCAGGACGAATTCCTTGACGTCTTGTACTGGTCACGACAAATCCTTGGAATTTTGCTTGGGTTGGCCTGGGGCCTGGTGCCACTCAAAGGATTCTTGGGAATCGCATTGTAAGTACACGTGCCAAGAAACCATGCAAAATAGAAATTCCAAGGAGCAGTGCTATTCTGAGAATGCGGAATAAATAATCATGTCACCCTGGCCTAGTCATCAGAGACGCTACAAATTCCGGCACCATCGGCGTGCGCAAAGTGACCGGGGGGAGGGGTAGTGGCCCCCACTATAGACGAGAACTTTTTGTCGTGAACGTGCACTCATGGTAAAGCGTGCAAAGTCACCTATTGTTAGTTTAACCTTCTCCTACACAAATGGCTGCTTTTCACACAAGCCAAAATTTGCTGGTTGACATTGTAACATAACACTTATTTCTAAGATGTTCTCTGCCCTCATTTACATATATATATCCTTGCAGTGACATGTCAATTTTATTTTTGTGCATCGAGCAGCTGGATTGGACAAGATTGAAGCAATGGGCTTAAGATGACATTGCTGCATTAGCTGACCTTGCAGTTACCAGCAAACCATCACCATATGTATGTTCATGGTTGGCTGTTATTTCGAGATATTTTAAGATGGAGCTTAGAATGTCCAGTATACTTTTCCCTGGTGCAGAGTGGTTCGTCATTGTGTTCATCATCATCAGTCAAGTTGAGCCTATTGTAGGGCAAAAGCCTCTCCCAGTGATCTTTGGATATCATTGTTTCGTGCCAACTGTGGCCACATTATTCCAACAAACTTAACAAGCTTGTCACTCTGTCTGACTGTTGGCTGTCCTTGATTACATTTTCCTTTTCTTGGCATCCACTCTGACACTCTAATAGACACTGGTTGTCAGTTGGGCACACTAGATGTCCTGCCCAGTGCAGTTTGGCCATCGCTAGGAGAATAAACTTAATTTTTTTTGTAGCCTCCTGGGAGTAGTCCTCCTTCCAGGACACCTCTGGCTGCCCCTTCCAGCCTAGCCCTCTTGATCAGCTTAGGAACTCTTTGGAGGCAACAGTGGTCAAAAGAGCGGAGGTGGGTGTGGGCGGAGGGTATGGAGGGTACGGCTATCGGGGAGGGGCAGGCTCAGAGGTAGCGATAAGTGCTAGGGTTTTCCCTATATTCGGTGCACTAAGATGGTTAGATAATGGGGTGGAAGAGATGGAAGAATTAAGAAGGGAATGATCACGTTAGTAGTTGTCTCTAATGAGCGGCAACCAGTAAATAAAGGAAGGTTTCTCATTCCCTTGCCTTTAAAGCTTTGACTGCCTTGCTTTGAGCGAGGAACTGATGTTCATCATCATCATCGTCATCCTGACTACACCCACTGCAGGACAATGGCCTCTCCCATATCTCTCCAATTTACCCTGTCCTGTGCCAGCTGCAGCCACACTGTCCCTGCAAACTTCTTAGTCTCGTTTGTCCACATAACTTTCTGCTCCGGAACTGATGCTATAGTTGAGTACGACTCGAGAATGAAGCGGCAAATGCCTTTGAAAGGAGCCTCTCCAGCAAATGCCGTTGACTGATTCTCCTCTCTCCCTTGACCGATCCCCTTGGACCTGCTTGCTAGTGTGAAATCGCAGGGTGTGGCAGATGAATGGGGATAACTACGCCTTAATTGGATTAACCCCAGCATGGTAAAAATCTGTTGACACCATTGGCTGGAGGGTCTCATTTGGTGGGCATCTGCTGCTTCATTGTTGACTTGTAGCCGACTAGAGTTACTCTTCACATCCATGTCAGAAAAGCACTTGACAATAAACTTGAGGACTGTAGAAGAGGGCAAATTCGGGCTGGTTGGTACATTTTTGGAGAACTGGATAAAACAGCGCAACGAACGATGATAAATCTACTACCTAAGGAACACGCATATCTTAATCAGTGATGTGCCTTTTTTCAGTCAGGTTATGTGGTTGTGCGGTATCTTTTTTGTATGTTTTTCTTGTGTTTTTACTCGTGCCATTTCATTTATATGCTGCCTCACCTGTAGCAATAAACCATTTGGTTGTTAGTCAGCGCTGGTGTTTGTCTTTCTCTTGTCTCGTCTTTCGTAGTGCTGTTTTATGCAGTTCTTGAGGATTGTGATCTTTATATAGCAGGTGCCAGAAAGTTGAATGCAGTTGAACTATTTCTTGAAGCATTTTGTAGAAATGCTTTGTCTTCGGTCAACAGCGTTGTTTAGTTGCTCATGATTCTGTTTGCTTGCAACTCATGTCACTGTCTCACAATTCGGCATGCACCCTTAATTGCTACAAGCATTGACCATCGACTATATTTAGTGTCTTTATTTTACGATAATTCTTCTTTTTCTGGGTGTGCCAATTGCTGTCATGATTGCTATGCAACAATACAAGGGGAACTAGTGACTACATTATGGGACATAATGTGACATGATGGGTTGGGTAGTCGGCTACTGAAGCAATGGCACTGCTGACAGTGTGGTGTGGCTTTATGTCTTTGCTATGTGATGTTGCAATCTTAATATGTCAGCCTCCATGACTAATAGAAAACGAGGTTGCGTAGTGTTGATCTGCGCTTTTAATACACAATTTGTTTATCTGTAGTGGTACATCACCCTTTCTTTTTTTTTTAGCATTAAGCAGCCAGTGCATTGGACGAGATTGAAACTGCAGCCAACGAGTCTCAGATGCCACTGCTCCACTAACTGACCTTACAGACACCAGCCCACCATAAACATATAAATATATTAGTCCCAGTTGCTACACAAAGGAGCTTAAAATGTCCTGCTTACATTTCCCTGGAATAGTGTTGTTCATCTTAATCATCATGCATCACCATCGTCATCATCAGAGTTGAGTCCACATAATATTCTGCGAAAGTAGTGACAAGGGTAACAATGAGAGACAAAAAAAGAGCAACATCGATTAGACAACAAACTCTTGGTCAGTGATATACTGATGAAAATTAAGAGGAAAATAAATGGACTTCGGCTTGACATGTTATGCAAAGAACAGATAACTCATGGTCTGTCAGGTTAACTGAGTGTATTCCAGCAGGAGGAAAACGTAGCATCTAGTGATTAGTGTCTAGTTAGCTGGTGCGATTAGGAAATGTGCATGGTGGGTGTGGCCGCAGGTCGAGCAGGGCAGGGTTGATTAAAGGTCAGTGGGCAAGGCATTTGTCCTGAAGGCAGCATAACCGAGCTGCTAATGGTTATAATGGTTTTAAAGTATGATCTTGTGGTTTAGGGAAAAAATGTGTTTATTAACAGTACTGGCAGCATCAGTTATTCATGATTCTGATAATTTCAGTCGCATATTGTGCCAAGGCCTCACTGAACTGTTGCCATGTGCTTGCATGGTAAAGCCTTTAACTGTCTTCACTGCTGATTCTGTTTTTTGAACTGCTGCTATTGCTGTTGGTTTTTAGCTTTAATGGTTTAATCTATCAGTTGCTTCAGGTATTACTCGTGCAGCGCTAGATGCACAGATGATAACAAGCATGCTGACTCTGACGATGTCAAATGCAGCTCAGATAGTTGCGTAAAAATGTATTTGTCATCAGGATAATTAAACATAATAGAGTGAAGGAGTACCTTCCGCTGCCCCTCTTAGCAAACATTTTCCTTGTGACAAAGTCAGTGTCCTTTATATTTTTATAGTGAAAAAGCCACTGGTGTGTACCTTACTCCCATCTGGCCTATCCTTTTGAGAGTTGGCCATTAGTTTGCCCCTGGTTTATGTTGAACACATTCTGTGTGCAGGTTCTTCTGTGTTAACACTGTTCTTGTGTATGGATACACAAGCTCATTCCAAAAGGTGGATGATGAAGAGTATGGTGGAGTGTGGGAGCTAGTGAAAGAAGGTTTTGTCACATCATTTGCTGGCTTTCTGGTGAGTATTTTTATGCAATACGTTTTGGGACCTACATCTGGGCAGCTGTCGCATTGGTTTAAAGGGGGGTTGTATTCAAAGGGAAATGCTAAATTACTTTGTCTGCAGCTCTCATCATGGTAGTTTGAACTTAGCCTATTTGTATTTCGTAAATAGGTAGTCTAAGCTCCGAAGGTTGAGTTTTGAATATGATTACAGCACTGCCTTTGAGCTATATAGTTACACAGTATCAACAGTGAAACTGAAACAATTAAATACAAAAAAATTTGGTGCTTTCAATTGCATTGTTGCATGGAGTAAAGTACCTTGTAAACCTCATTGTTTTAACTCCTCATGTGATAAGTTATGGTACTGTGACGTTTGCTGTAGTTGTGATCTGCAGAATTTATATTTTTTTCTCTTGGTTAGGAAGGTGTGTGCTAGAGTGTTGATGCTGCAGATATTTAAATTTTTTTGCCATCTTTCTTTTTGACAGTTTGAGCACGTAAATTAAAGTTTCAAAGCAGTCAGTCACTGAGATGTGAACTTTTCTTTATCCTTTCCGAGAAATTTCTCGTAATTGAATAATGTCGATAGAATGTCCCAAAATGTCACATGGGCATGAGAGGCTCTGTAGGGCAGGACTACGGATTAATTTAGACCACCTAGGGTTCCTTAAAGGGTAATTACGAGGTTTTTTTCCAAGGTTATCAGTTGAGATCACATTAAATTCCTTAAGAGTTCTCTCTCTCTCTACCGTAACAAACTGTTTTTCAAAGTACTGAGTGGAATTTTTTAAACAGTGAAAGCAAACCAAAGTGAAACTCAGTCCATGGCCAGGGATGATGCTTTGCATGATGCAGTGGTGATGTCATAAACGTTACATCTGTTGAGTGGCTGAAGTAGTGACTGAAAACGATGGGTCTTTTCATAAAATGCCTGAGGCAACCTAACAAACGTCTCAAATTTTTTTTAGTGAAGCAGGGAGTTGGTATTAACATTTGGTCAATGCTTGTAACATCAAAAATGCAGTGTTGCCCATAGAAGTCATCTGAACTGAGGCCACGGAAACGACAGACTTCAAAATCGATTTCCACTGGAATGAAATGTTGCATAACTGCCCAACTTGGTGGAACTAATTAGGAATGAGAGAAAAACCTACAGATACCGTATTTTCCGGTGTACAAGACGCGGCTTTTTTTCGAAAATCTTGCTGGTGCGTCCTATACAAGGGTGCGTCTTATATGCGAATTTTTCATCATTTTTTGCGACTTCATCGATTACTCCGGTTCATGCTCAAGCTTTTTTCACCTAAAAAATATCACTACCAATAACGCGGTTGTAACACGGTTAATACTTCAATACCGGGACCGCCGTGCGCGACATTCTAGGTGATCTTTATCATGAAACGGCGAGGATGACGACTTCCGGGATCACAAACGCGCGGCTGTTTCGGAGGCCCCAAGCAAAAGTAATGAGAAGCGCCAAAAGATGGTGGCAATCGCGTTTCTCGCCATTGTCAAGACAAGCCGGCGTTCTTTTTTAGTCACCCTTTGCAACTTTTATTGCTCCGTGTACGTAGTGCATGTTTCAGCCGAGTTGCTTCCAGAAATGAGTGAACCTTTTGATAGCGCATCTGCAGATGAAGACTTCGAAGGTTTCAAGTAGAAATAAAATGTTGTTATGTACATATGGAGAGCTCTATCGATTTTTATTTTTTTTTTGCTAAAACGTGGAAGGGTATGGCGTGAGTGTTGCCTTTTTCGATCACTTAGCGTTGCGGCCGCCGCAGTGGCTCAGTGGCTATGGTACTCGGCTGCTGGCCCGAAAGACGCGGGTTCGATCCCGGCCGCGGCGGTTGAATTTCTTTGGAGGAGAAATTCTAGAGGCCCGTGTACTGTGCGATGTCAGTGCACGTTAAAGAACCCCAGGTGGTCGAAATTTCCGGAGCCCTCCACTACGGCGTCTCTCATAGCCTTAGTCGCTTTGGGACGTTAAACCCCATAAACCAACCAACCAACTTAGCGTTGCTTCAGAATTGCTCACAGGTACGGTGCATTTCGCGATAGTCGCGCAAGCGTGTTTAATTAAGCCTCACTAGCCTAACTGGGTAAACTGGGGTGCGTCTTATACACGGGTGCGTCTTATATACGAACTTTTTCAGTGACAGCTTGTATATATGGCAGGTGCGTCTTATACAAGGGTGCGTCTTATACACCGGAAAATACGGTAAGTTTCATTAGGCTATGATAATTTTAAGAAGTCCCTGGAGCTGCCCTTTACAGGGACACTGAGGGCAAATTGAAGTAGGCCTGTATCGACGGATTAAAGCACTTTAACAACATAAGCACTGGTCTGACTAAAAATGCAGCTTTTTTTTTTTTAGGTAGGAAAGGCTGCAAAATTAAGTACAGGTGTCACCATTGCTGGCTGATTTTGCAAGTGAACTGTGGTTCATCAACACAGTTTCTTGGGCATGAACCCTAGAGGCCAGGCTGCACCATTGTTCAAGTCAAAATGGTGAACACAGAGTCCTTTTTGGTGTAGATGTCGCCAGTTTGTACCAAGTTGTGCAAAAAGTTTTAAATGCAATTTTCTCAGCAAATAATGTGTCTTTTGCTGCGGGACAAACATCAGCTTGTCCGGAAAGAGCCGTAGAATTAATTTTTATTAGGAACAAAAATTGTTTGATGTTATCCTCAATGTACCTTTCAGATGCACTGACATCACACAGCACGTAGGTGTTATTTATTGCATGTTGCATCGCCTCTCTTTTGTGTGCATGCAGATCACTCCCCTTTCCCGAGCAAGGCCCGCTGGCAGTATCGCTTGAGCCGGGATTCGCTCCCCCAGTGTTTAGTGTGTTTCTAGTTCATTTATCGCATGTGCCTGTCTTGGTCCTCAGCCCCGCCCCACATCCGCCTCACACTTCGAAAACATGGAAAGATGCGGAACGCTGTAGCTTATTGGAAGAATGGCAAATATCTGATCCTTATGCGCTGAGTACAAAAACCAGCAAAAAAAAAAAGAATTGAGTAGGAGGGGGGCCCTTATCAATGTCTGGGTGCTTTTGGACGTGGAGTTCAGAGGAAATATACATGAGGGGATTCACGCACTGCATTATGTGGGTCTTACCTTTTTCTTGCTCTGAACAAGACAAGGTTATTGTTAAAATCACAAATAAGCTGAATTTCTTAAAAAACTGAGCCTAGCGACGCATGTCGTCCCCCAGCTCCAAAGGGCCGTTTTGCACTGTATATTTTCTGTTATGGCATCAGTGCATGTTGGTAATTTTGCAGTCTGGATGCTGAAGTCAACTTGCACATGCTCGTGGAAAGGAGAGGTCAAAAATGAAATGTGGAGAATAAGTAAAAGGCTTTCACCTATGCATACGTGGTGTGTGAAAGACTCTGCTTGGTACCAAGCTACAATGCTGTTGGATTGACAGCATTTCAGGAACGGGTTCGGGTACAGGGTCAGCTGAAAGGGTGTTTCTCTGTGAACTCCCATTATAAGACCATCACCCTCCTGGTACCAATGCATGCAGCTCAACACCCAAAGCACGCTGAGGAGTTCCGGTTGCGACATCTCAGAGGAATTTTCTTTTTTTGAGCATGCCCTAGAAACAGCCAGCAGAGCTGATCAAAGGACTGTTGTGGGGTTAGTGGGGCCTTTGTTTCCAGGAGCCGGTGCATACGCCCACTTATGGGCCTCAGAGGACGCCCTGAGTGAGGGCAGTTGGGTTCTTTTCCTAACTGTGACTGAGGACACATATGGGGCTGTATTGCTTTCTTAATTGCAGAAGTTACCTCTAAGAGAGCACAGAGCAACATAAATAAATTTTCAGATGCACTAGCATAACGCTTGATTAAACTGTTGTATAAATGCTTTAGCTGCTCTAGGAATCCTGTGCTAAGCCAATCTAATGCAAAGAAATTCAGTGACAAATACTGTTGTTTAATTTGGGACCAGAATTTTTTTTATACAAGTACCTGAGGCACCTGCTTGTGGCTACTACTTGTGGCTACTAGTTCTGGTCATCTTCATTTTCTTCTCCTAAATTTTCTGCTTCTGATCTGCTCCTTCCAACCTCACTTCGACAGAGTGGATAACTTATTCTGCTATACATGCTGCCACCTAATCTACAACGTATGCTTAAAAATATGCTCTTTTTTTTTATATTCAAGTAAGCGTTATTGTTATCCATGTGAACTGCAGTGCAGACAGATTCACTATGCAAGCCTTCAGGAACATAGTTATGCACTAAAACAAAGAGAAACAACTAAGTTTGGGCACGGCTGTGTGCAAGGGTCTGCAGTGGTGCCAATTGGCTGAACCACTTGGCCGTCTCGATATCTGACGCTCGGCAACTGAAGGATTTTTGCACAGGCAGTTTCGAGGCAAGGGACGAAAGCTAAGGGAAGGTTGCACCTGCTTTTGAAAGCTTGGTTTTACAAAAAATGGCCTAATGGCCAGAAAATTTTATGGTCATGGATGGTGTACTCATCTGCCACCTGTTCGCCAGTCATGCTATAGAAACGGCATCTAAATTTGTGAGTAGGGTTCAGGCGTGGTCGAAGCTGAGCCCATAAGTTCAAGATCGTGAAAAGTCTGAGGAGCATGTACCTACATTGCCTTGAACAGTAGAGAACTCTACAAACAAGGTTGAGGCTGCAGAAAACCATTGATGCTGAAAGCATCCGTTCTATGTAAAATGAGCAAAGGAGGGGTAGGGAATTTGCATGCCATCGTGTTTTGATGGAGGCGAAACGCAAAGGCGCTTGTGTGTTGTGCGATGTCAGTGCACGTTAAAGATCCTCAGGAGGTTGAAATGACTCTGGAGCACTCCATTATGGCACCTCTTTATCTCTTTCTTCTTTCACTCCCACCGTCCTCCCTTCCCTTACGACGCAGTTTGGGTGTCCACCGAGGTGTGAGACATTTACTGCGCCATTTCCTTTCCTCAAAAACCAGTTTTCATGCCTGCGCGCCAGGAACTCTTGGCAGCCATGCACGGGCGCCGCAGCCCACATGTATTTTGTATATTCTGTATTTTTATATAGTGTATATTGCTGCCTTACCCCTGTCCTTTCTTTCTATCACTCCTCCCCTTTTTGTTCCCTCTACATGTCCTCTCCCTGTCCTTTTTCTCATGCTAGCCGCAGCTCAGGTTCTTCAGGGTTTGATGGCAGATGCCACAGCTAGCAACATCTTTTCCTTCCATTGTTATTTTATTAGTAAAGAGCCACTAATAATGATATCTTGCATCGACTGCTTGATGTTGCACTGTTTCTTTCAAAACAGTTTGGTATTCCGTGGGCAAAATTATCAGTCCTAAGGCATGTTTGATATATGGAGGTCTTAAAAAGGAAACAGAAACATTGCCTCTGCTTGCTCCAACATCAAAGCAAGTCATAAAGGCTGAGGAAGTGGTTAGATGCCGCTTGAAGTGCGGGGGAGGTGACGCCACTCGTTTCGCAGCTGAATGCCAGAACCATTAAGCCACTTACTGCAGTGGGTTCTTGCACAGTGTTTGTTTTCATCTGTTTGCATTTGGCCATCGCAACTGATTCTCTTGTATGTCTTTTTTGGCACAGGTAACATGGATTATGATCTATTCTGCAATGCAATATGACTGATGTGTTTGTGGTCAGACGGACTGATGGTGACGTGTGTTGTGACACAATTCTTCCATCCATCTGTGCTTAGGGCGAGGCAAAATGGACGTATAAAACATACGGAAGTGGTTCACGTTTTTTTTTGTCGCTAGCACATCTCATGTCTTATACACATTGCATATAATAAATCTACAATTTTTTTAGAGATGCTCACCTGTGTGTTGTGAATCCATAGCCTGTTTGAGTGTAGGGCTGTGTTGATAAAATATTCTGGATAAGTATGTTAAAGAAGCGCAGACATTTCATTTTAACTGTGTGTGAGTCATTAGCATACATGGGTCACCATGTGGAATTCACCTACACCCATACATACACCGTAAATAATTTGTAATTGAATTTCTTCTTTAATGTTGTGTTGGTGTCAACAGCTGAATGGTGGCTATGACATAAAACTGGACTTCAAGTCATGTGAGGTATGAAAAAACTTACATAATCGCTACTTTGCCACTTTAATTCAGTCCAACCCTTATGTCTGCCCTGCCCAAGAGCTGGAATGAAAACACCTAGCCGTAATATCTAAGTTTTGTAGTGCCTCGCTTGACCGAAGTCCAATTTGATGTCATAACCATCATTCGGCTCTGACACGGAAACTAAAACAGCAAATGCGAACTAATGAAATTTTGAATTATTTATCAGCACTTGGCGAATTCCATTTGGAATTTATGTTTACTGATGCCTTGCATATTGTTGCAAAAAAAAAAAAAAGAAACCAAAATTTGCTGTCTGTACTCCTGTAAGGTGTGCATTTTATATGCACAGAAGAATGAGGACACTTGTGTGCTGTTATGGCTTTTGTGTATTATGTCCAGTTCGTTTGGCCTCTTTAAACTTTTTCAGTGGTAGTGCTGGAGACAGTTGTCATTTATGCTAAGCAGTGCAAGAAATGAGACTAGTTGGTAATGCATTCCTTTGTGCTTTGAATTCGCTCTGTGTGGATAGAATGAACCAGGATGTATGGGAAGAGACAACAATGAGATGTAACGCAACTATCACCTTAATCTGCGTTTGACAAAAAGGACGTTTTTATGTAAGCGGAATGTCTGCACCACCTTTGGAAATGTGCATGCGTGTCACTTTTTTTTCCTTCTCATTCTTCAGTTGCTAGCTGCCCTCCTATAAACCTAACCTCGCAAGCATTTCATTTTCATACAAAATGCCCCTTTTGTCAAATGAAGGTTTAACGCAAGACATTAGTAGCTCGTCTGTATATTGATATCTTTCTATTTATCCCTGATTTACCTTATAGACCTCCTCCATGTTTGCAAACAAGCGAGGTGGCGCTGCAGTCGCTAGTGGGCTCGCGGTAGGCAAGAGGCCAGAGAGTGGCGTTGACTTGAGGTGGTGCAACGCCAGTTTTCAAGGCTTGTAGGCGTGTTTTGAGTTTCTGAGAATCATAGCAATGGTTGATGCTTTCAACTTAGTATTCCTTGAAGTACACGGGCTCGCGTTGGCCATGTACAGCGTATTTTGACTAGAAAGCGTTTCTGCTGTTGGTTTCTACCCCAGGCATTGAATAAAATATGAAGTTTTTTACACTCTGCACTAGCCAGAATGATTTTACCTCGGGACAGTAGTGAGGGAAGCACTGGCGTTTTTTCGGCAGAGCCGACGTGCGCTCACCATCTGTTGACACACTTGTCGTGAAGTGCAAAAACTGGGGACAGCTTCGATCGGGTCCCGATCTCATCTGTCTCGCGTAACCGCTGTTTTTGGCCGTCAGATCAGGTACCAGCCAGGCTGACTTCTCCCCTTCGTAAACTGGTCGATCTGGTGAAAAGTTTGGACTCCTGAAATTATATTATTTCCTAGCCCTGGGTCTTCTGTTTGGTGACGAAAAATTATAACAAAATATTCAGTAGAAATTCATGAAATTACAGTTTTTAGATCTGTGGTCGTCAAAAATTGTGAGGTAATGGGGTTTCTAACGGTCCTGGCACGTTGCGAATTCTGCGGGTTTCCGACAACGGAGCACCACAATGGTAGCATCACTATGAAGAAGAGGGATCAGAGGTTTTGTTGATTTCAGTGCCGCATTTCTTTGACCAAAGCGAAAGCGAAGAGGCCATAAATGAGGGAATAAACTTGCAGGTTTGTTTTGTGATCTACCACATTTTCTGCGATTGGCATCACTCACCCCTTCGTAAGTTTGTAATAAATGGAAATAGAATGATTCTATTTGTCGCTAGCGATTCCAGAGACGTTGAGGAGTGCAATAAATCTATTTTTTTCCTACATGAGCAGTAGTATGTTAGTTATTTTTATAAGAAAAGTTTTCATGTGACAATGCATACATAATTACTGTGAATCTAAAAAAAACTAGAAGTAATACCGCCATCATAGAGAATAGGGCTTTGGGAACATGCTGGCATAAAAAATTTCCGCACTTTCTACTTAATTATTCCAGACCCGGGGTGACTTGACGAGGGTGTTAATTATAATTACCCAATAACTGTACTAGGTATAGCAGAGCAATTTCATATTTACACCAAATTTGGTTACATATCTCATGCATCAAAAGAAAACACTTTTCATTGCCTCATCCCCTGTTAATCTTGCTATGTGCCTCTGTTGGTAGCCTGCCTGCAGTTGCTTCTTTCCAAACAGGCTTCGCAATCATGTACTACTTCATGAAGCAGCTTGTGACACATGCATGATGCAATGAAAGCATATGGCTTTTAGCACATTTAGAGAGAGAGAAAAGGACGGAAAGGCAGGGAGGTTAACCAGGCGAAGCCCAGTTGGCTACCCTACACTTGGGGAGGGGAACAAAGGGGAAAAAAGGAAAAAGAGCAGCAATGAAATGAGTCTTCTAAGTGTCCAGCGACCACTATGTCACGGGGACAGAGGGCGCGCACTGAAAACTTAAAGATTATAGACGGGAATACAACCCCGAGTCCCTTAAGAATCTGGAGCGCTTTCACCGCTTTCCTTTGTGAGGAAGGTTGTGTCCAAGGCCCCAGAATGTTGGACTCTGTTAAAGGACGCGAGTCCAAGCGGTACAGAGTAGCAATTAGAAAACCGCGCTCTCGCTCAAAACGAGGGCAGTCACAGAAAAGGTGTCCGATTGTTTCATCACAACCGCACTGGTCACACGCTGGAGAGTCTGCCATTGCGATGAGATGGGAATAGGCGTTTGTGAATGCCACTCCCAGCCACAGGCGGCACAACAGCATAGTATCACCGCGGGGGAGGCCGAATTGTATATGATGGTGAAGCAAGAGGTTGAAGTGGTGCGAGCGGGGTGTCCAACCTCCAGGGGCAGACCACGACGTTACAGTCAGGTTTCGGGCGAGCAGTTGAAGATGCCTTGCTGTTTGAAGCATGCCAACTTGACCACGCAAGATTGTCACAACTTACCAGACTTCTTTCTACTAGTATCAAATAATTATGTCGGTCGTGTTAAGAAATAGTTTCAAGTATATATTAAAAGCCCTAAAACGCGCCATTATACGTTTGTATAACTTCTACACACGTTAAAACATGCTGTGTTATCAACAAAATAACGCATTCCTTGGTGATGAGTGACCCTGCCGGCGCCCGTTCACACCAGCTCAGGGTGATTAATACGTGCGCAGCTACATGCATGCTTTTTTTTTTCCTTGCTCAATTTTACACGTACCATGCTGTTGTTCAGGTGAATGAGCGCAGCAATTTCCCTGCTATGAAGTACGTTGACTTACAGCACTGGTTGACACCCAGACTTCGTGCTTTTACTACCGCGGCCTATTTCCTAATGCGCTATTTATTTGCGAGAAACCTATTAAGGCTAATCTAATTTTCCGTTTTATGATACTACGCGGATCGAACAGTGACGCAGCTGGTCAGTACACGCTGCTTCTGCAGTGCACAGGCATGATGCAGCCGTCGGTAGCTGCGGCAGCTGTGGTAGGCACAGGCAGGCGGAACCTGTTTTGCCTACTGCACGAAAGTCTCTACTGACATCAGCGCCACTGCATCTTCGTGACGTCGCAGGGTGAAGGAGGTCTGTAAAGCCTTATTTGTTTGATTCAAAGTTGAGAGTTGCACCACATCTTCTTGTCTTTTTTTGTGAATCCTCGTTCATTTTGCACACACTGAGCACGTTCAATTACGAAGAAAGTTTTGCTCATTTGGGCTGAGATGCATGCAACATATCTTGTATTCAATGAAATGATCAGGACTGCCTTTTTTGTTATTGTTCAAGGTCTTGTTAGCTTGACATTACACATTACGGTGTGTTTTGTAAGGGATTGCATTGTAGGCAACAGTGCGAAAGTACAGCGACAGGGAAAATGAGCATCCGACATAAACATCTATTCCTTTTCTGGGTCGCTGTAATTTTCACCTCTTTTTTGTTTTAGTTTGTCTATATCAACTTGCTCAATTAAACATTGCAGAAATACATTCCCCGATATGTTTTGAGCTGAAAGAATGTCCCCACAAGCTGCTTTCCTTTACTGAATGTGCATATTCTTAATGGCTATTGCTGGTTATAGACCAGGTTTACGTTGGGGTCTGCTCAAGTACGCCCGCAGAGTTCATGGCCACAAGTAGATTGAAGAAATCTGGTAAGGATCCTTCATTAAGGCACTGCTTAGCACACTCCATGGAGTTCGTGGCTGCAAGTAGATTGAAGAAATCTGGTAAGGATCCTTCATTAAGGTACTGCTTAGCACACTCCATGGCATAACTTTACATGTATGGGTCAGGTGTGTTTCATGTTTTTGATGGACGGGGTCATTTGCGTGGACGTATGAGAAGGTTAATTCCAGATTCGGTAGCATTGAGTGTTGTGGTGCTTGTGCAAAACTCTGAGCACTTATTTTGGGAGACTTGCGGAGAGTTTGTGTGAGTAGCTTTAGAGCTCTACGCTATCCGTGATGCGATGGAGTGTACAAATGACATAGCGTCTATAAGCGAAGCCCACATCTACACGGACTCCTTAGCGGCTATTAAACAACTCAAAAGAGTGCCTGAAGACACCAAGCATCACTCAGGAGATACATGCTGTCAATATGGAAATATCGAAATGCATCCAAATACATTGGATACTAGAAGATACTCGGTATGTTGACCAGAGGAAAGCAGATGTCCTCACACACTATGCCCCAAATACGAATGCTTCCCCCACTAGCCTCCCTTTTGATCTCCACTCCACTCTTCCCATCTTGTCCTCTATAAGGAGTAGCAGAAGTGCCCTAATTCCCCTATGCACTTACCCCCTCCCTCATAACTTGACATTGGGAACATATGCCCAGTACATGTCCCTAGTGTTCTACGCTGACCACTGAGGTGGATCTTTGTCACCTTTTGTGGACATGTCCAGGGATGCAGGACTCGAGAAGATGACAATTACTATAGGCTGGACTTACAGCTACCAGGGAAAAACACCTCACTTGTGGCTAAGGGCAATGCTAAGAGCAGGAGCCTGCTCAGGTTTCTGGATGAGAGCAGTCTCCACGCTAATCGACAGCCTCTGTTTATGCCATGCGGCAAGCCCTCAAATAATAAAAAAAAGCTTTAGCATTTATTCAGCTGAAATATGGTTATTGGTCAACTAGGTGTGATTGACCTTGGACGAGAAATGTCCAACTGGCCCTGGTGGAACAAACCGTTCCACCAGGGAATTCTCGGCATTCTCCCCTCAGCCACTAACACAAAGTTGCTGAATAAAGTTCTGCTCTCTATCGGTGCATTACCTACATGACGTTGGCCATCCGCTGGTCTTTTCAAACGCAGTGGCTCAAGAAATGGTAGCCTCTCATTTGAAGGTGTAGTGCATGTGGCAATATCAACTGTTATAATGGTATCGTGTTGCACGGTAATCTTTAAAAATAAAACTGGAGTGGACACTTGAGCTTCGCCTCAAGGGTATGTCTCGATAGTGCTAATGCACATATATGCGGCATTGGTCATTCTCTACTTTGCGTTCATAGATCACTGAGAGCCCTCATACCACTCCTGGTGCAGCGGTCAAGTGATGCGCCACTGCCCTGCGATGGCAGGTGCTGCCACCTGTGAGGCTTGGGAGACCCAGGTTGCTTGTCTAGCAACCTCTCGTGACCAGTCTTTAACAGCCACCTGCCACGGTGGTCAGTTTGCTCACAATCCGGTGAGCAGGTTGATGTTGCCACAAGGTCACGTGACCTAGGTGGCCAACGTAGGTTGCCGGAGCGGCCGGTTGCTCCGGCTGCGGGGCTTCAAACGATCGCCAACGCCGGACAATTTGTTCCGACATGACGGCACTAATGCACTTGCGTTAAAAACTCGCAGGACAGTTACCACTGTATGCTGGGTCATTCAGCGATAGCTGTTGAGGTGTTACTCTCCCTCCTCCTCCCACGGTAATCACTCTCACAGTTCTTCCCGTGGCAGCCACCCTCGGGTTGCACATTCCTCCGCTCTCGCCAGACCTTCTTCGTTCTGCGGTGAACACCATGGAGGAAGGAAAGCTTAGGAGAGGCCCACGCTTTCCGAGCTGCATGCCAAAGAGTGTGCCGAAAGTCACGTGCTTTCGCAAGGACTGCTGGGAGTCTGGCCGACGGCGCAGCCAATAGTAACGTAGGGTGCAGCGGCGGCGTCTGTTGCATTGCCTGCTGCGGATGCGCAAGCCGCTGATACGGGGGAGGAACCTTCACGTACGAGTTAAAAAAAAATGGCTGGCGGTTTAGCGTTGCTACGCACGAAATATTGTGCGAAAGTACGGCTTTTGCTGGTGGAAACCACAGCCACGTACCTCAAAGCGCGATTGAGGTATCCACTGACCCAGGGAGCCAGATATGCGCCTTCCCTTTCCTTTTGTGGCTACCTCGGAGGCTTCACGTCCACATGCGGATTTTGCGGGGTAGGAGGCTAATAGTGCTTTCGCACGAAAAATGTGAAGTAATACCCGCTCCAGAATTGTTTCCTTCCTCTACGGTTACCACGTAAAGTAATCACCTTCCGGTTACGCAGTTCGCTCTGGCCATAATCTTCCATGGTACCCGAGTGGTTACCATGGCAACCCCTTTCTAGTTGCGCATTCTTATGCTTGTCATTCCCTCATCCTTCAGCGTGGCAACCACGCTCCGGATGCACATTCCTCACATTCGCCATACCCCTCCTCCTTTCATGGTAAACAGGCAAACATCCTCTGGTTCCGCATTCCTCCGCTCTCATTGTGCCCTTGTGCTTTTACGGTAATCACCCACCGGTTACACCTACTACTACTACTACTACCACC
The DNA here is from genome assembly GCF_055824585.1 of Amblyomma mixtum. NCBI lineage: Eukaryota > Metazoa > Arthropoda > Arachnida > Ixodida > Ixodidae > Amblyomma > Amblyomma mixtum. The sequence continues at coordinate 72,791,221 of NC_143014.1, read as the reverse complement.
ACCACCACCACCATTACTACTATACACAGGCGTGAAACCGATGCACGGGCGCGCAAGTTCCACAACTGCTGCTGCAAAAAAATTGCCGACGATTACGTTACTTCCTAATGTGAAATTTGAGCGCAGCTCATCAGTTGTTTGATAGATTGAGGCAAAGAGTTCAAGCAAGACATTTATGTACAATTACAGAGAAATTGTTATTTTTCACACATTTTTCTTCTTCAAGAAAGACTCCACTAACAGTTCTTGACTGTCATGATGGAAGCTTTGTGGTCGGAGAAATAGATTGATATATGCATGCTCGACTTGCTGCACCAATGCCTGGTTCTTGCGAGAATTCGCTCACCGTTGTCAGCGCTAACGCATGCAGCCCACATCTCTCTCTCATACCCCACGTACTTATAAGCGCGATTCAGGCGTCCACTGACCCAGGGAGGCAGTTATGTGCACTTCCTTTCCTTAAAATGATAGGAGTGTAAAACGTTGTCAACGCCAAAGCCAATGAACGCCGACGGCCTATGTCTTCATCGCGGCTGGCTCAACGTTGTCAATGCCTGCAGCCCACCTCTCTCTCATCACCCCATGTACTACCTATAAGTGCAATTCAGTCATCCACTGACCCAGGGAGCCAGTTATGCGCACTTCCTTCCCATAAAATGGCACAATGTTGTCAATGCCAATGCATGCAGTGCTCATTTGTCCACTGTTCCATGAGAGCAGTTATGCCTTTCCTTTGCTTTCCAAGCTCCCGCTCCATTGGTTTGGAAGCATAAGGCGCGATGTCCACTGCTGGTTACAACGGCGACGCTTCGAAACGCAGAAACGGGCGCCAGAGAGCTGCGCTCTAAAATAGCCGCGGACTGCACGGGTAGCACGGCTAGCGGCAATGGCTATAATGTCGATCGCTAGGGTTATTAAGGCGAAAGCCTTTAATGGCTCATGCTCCATCCGTGCGCTGGAATCGTGCGAACTGTGGCCTCTCCTCCGCGCAGTGGCGCAACCTTCTCCATAATTTCCTTTCCTCAAATTCATTTTCTTCGCCCCTTTTTGTTTCTTTCACTCCCGCTTCCTCTACAAACGGATGACGGGTGTCCACCGAGATATGCGAGACAGTTACTGCGTAATTTCCTTTCCTCAAATACAATTTTTATTTCATCACTACGGCCCCTTTCTTGTTTCATTCCCACTTCCTGTACGGTGCGGTTCGCGTGTCCACCGCGACGGTTGCTAGGCAACGCTCATTCGGCCGCATCAACAACACAGGCGTCCACTGACCAGTTTGCGCACTTCCTTTCCTTAAAATGACTGGAGTGTATAACGTCAACGCCAACGCCAATGAACGCCGAACGGGCAACGGCGACGCCGCGAAACGGGCGACAAAGAGCTGCGCTAAAACACTACAATAAACAAAGCGACCACAGTTGCCAAAGACAATAAACACCGCACATGCGGGAAGCCCGCCACGCGCCAAGCGGTTCGGGGAAGCGGCAGTGGGTTGACCACAAGGCTTTCGCCAAACCATAGTCCTTCAAAAGCATTGAAGGACTATGGCCAAACACACTTTGGAATTTCCAATCGGTAATTTTTTTTCCCTTCCGGCCGTGCTCGTGCGTGCGGATGCGGAGGAAAGGAAGACGATTGCCCGCCCGTGCTGCTACCCTGCGGCAGCGGGCCACTCTTGCACGAGGCCGCTCGCTCAAAAATTAGACAGAGAAAATTACGTTAATGAATTACGATTGTGATGTAAAATTTTGTTTTCAGTTTTAAATATAAAAAGCGTGACCTATTGTTCATATTTTTTTCTCGTTAGGTTCTTGTTCACTTGGTTGCGATCCTGCATTTTAAAAATGGCAGCGCTCATGTGTGGCCGTGCTTTCGATAGTACTCTCCAGATTTTGCGAAGAAATGCAGCAAAGGGTTGGTAAACCGTTATTTAAGATTGGTGAAGAGCGCTTGTTATGTGACATGCACTTATAGAATTTATACGGTTCCCTTTTGAGACATGCACATTGTCGCCAGCGATCTGCTGCGCCTTCTCAGGGTACTGTAGTGCTGTAGTCCGTGCGATGCTCTGACTCGTCGTCAGGAGTCAGTACGAGCATAACGCATACACTCAACTACAAGGAAGCTGGCAGCTGCCAGCCGGCTTGTCGCCAAAAGTCGCAGCGCAACGCATGTGTTGGCCAGTTGACCGCGCGCTGTTTTCTCAACGTAATTATTGTGTGAGGGTTTATGCTGTCCTCAATTGTGCAGGAAAAAAAATTTTTTCTTCTCTTCTTTGTGGGCTTCTGCGTAATACATTATTTTTGAACTAAATAAGTGATGTGTTTTTGAAGAGTATTTTCTTTTGAAATGTGTAAGCTGCTAGTGCCGAGCAGATTGGGAGCGCCAGTGCTTTCTAAAATCATCTGCGAAGCTTAGAGACACAAGGTCTTGCAACAATTAGTGTTCAGATCACTTTGAGTTTTCTCATTAATGGCTATTAGTGAAATTATCTGTTTCCAGATTCTGCTTCCCTTTGAAGGTACGCGTCCACTGCCATGTCGATGGTGGTAATTTTGGATTAGGTGACAAATAGCTAAGGGAATAATGTATAGAATATAGCCATTCTCTGCGTATTTTTATTCAGTGTGCATTTTCTTTGGCTGTCAGGGCTAGTTGTACAGCCATCCAGGGGTGCGCATACCAAGGAGAGGAAATTAAGATATTTGCTGCGGGACCATCATTGGAGGATTGCGTGAGTATCAGATCATTAAGGATTTCGTCACCTTTATTTGTAATCTGAAGAATGTGTTGCATGAGCAAATAACTGTCGCATGAGCAATTACCTGGTTTTGGTGCCTAAACAAGCTTGGGATTAATCATGTATGGAGCATTGTCATTTCTCTAGCAGTTTTTTTTTGCCCTTGGCCTTGTTGCATCTATGCTTTAAAGCAACTGCCCACTGATTTGCTGCTCCTGTCCTATATGTAACCAGGAAAGTTTTAAGCTTACTGCACATTCACAGCCCATGTACTGCAGAAATGTTTTAAAGATTGCTGACACCTGTGTTTGCTTCTAAAAAGAATGCATACTTGTTTAGTCAACTGCTTTTGTTTTCTTTGTTTTCTTGTTGGCTGATAGTTTAATATGAAAATTGTTTAGAGGTATTAGCGTACTATGATCATGATTCCGCGTGGTACGCTCACCTATGATCATGATTCCATGTGGTGCGAAACTTGCTCTCTACAGCCCTTATTAAGTTTGCAAACCTCTCTGTATGTTAAAGCGACATGTGGCTTGCTGATACATTTTTCTTCTTGGCCTACAAGGCACACAGCTTCTAATTTCTTGATTGAGGTGGTTGAATTGGACAGGCAAAATGTCTGTGACTGAAAAAAATTAGGTGACAATCACCCAATCTTTGCGTTTTCTACAATGTGTGACCAAGTGGGAAGCCCTATCAGTCTGATCAGAGCGGTTTTGCTGCTTTAGACATATATTAAGGCACCGGCCGTGTGACCCACATACACTTTCTTGCATTGTAAAGGCAGTTGATATACCAAATTCATTTTGGAGGGTAAGAAAACTTGCTTATGTTGTATGAAAACTCGACAAAAACTTGCCCACACGTGCCTCTTTCTTGGACCATGTTAGCTGCTTTATTCCTCACAAGGCTGCATATTCTGGTTAACATGCTAGGAGCTAAAGACACCACTTCGATGTCATATCTTCTTGCAACATTTTTCAGAGTATGTGACAATCATCTGTGGAACCTCATTAATTTGCAGGCCGTTGGACCGTGTAAAGTATTCTATTTAACCGGGTTTTTTAATTGTCTGGAATCAAAGCAAAACAAAAAAGGCAAGTTAATGTTGCTCAACCGATTGCAGCCCTTTATAGTCATTGCCATTTTGAAGAAAGCTGTGGTTGACGTTTCAAAATTTCTTCCTACAGTGGGAGCTCATTCGCACTCTGTCATGGTTTCCGTGTCACTGCCGGTAACTCGGTCACACCAGTTTTTACGTCCGCAGAACATGGTCACGCATCTCTCTTGATGAAACTAAGTTGCTGACAAAGTTTTTTGATGTCGGCGCTTTTCTACTCCGACATTCTTGGTGCACCTGAAGGCAGTGGCGTGGCGCAGCTGTAAGGTGCATGCACAGAAGGGCAGCTGTCTTTTTAGAAGAAGTGATGGAAGAGCGTGTGCACAGTCCATCCGGCCAGTCTGTGCGTGACACAGTGTATTTTGTATCGAGTACAGTGCGGGGCGCAGTGTGCATAAAGTAGAAACTATAGTGTTCTACTTCTGAGTCTGAGCCGAGTCTGAGCAGTCTGAGCTTGCTGCTGAATGGTGGTCAGCTACTGCACCTTGGGGGATTCCCCTAAACATTTGACCAACACTGTTCTCTCTTCAAGTTACTGATCAATTCGCTCTCGTCCTACCATAAGCTTGCCGTCCCGGTTAGCTCAATTGGTAGAGCGACTGCTCCGGTGAAGCGGTGGTCCCAGGTTCGAGCCCAGGACGAGGACGAATTTTTCTTTAACTGCGAAGTTTCTGAGAAAGCTGTATAGCTTTCCTTTGTTGCCGTATGGTTGCGCTTGGGTGGATGTCAATGAGTAATTACTCCCTTATTACAAATCTACTCCACCTTGGGGGATTACCCTGAACATTTGACCAACACTGTAATAAGTGGCGTGACTCCGCGTTACCAGTTGAACTTGGGTGTTCCTAGTTTGGTGGCGACTCAACTCTCTCTGCATAGAACACCAGGTTTTTGAATTTACTGCACTGGTGCCAGCTTCCCATTCGAATTATCCAGTAAAATTTACATTACAAAATACAGGACTGCTGAAAGGTTTCAAATTATCTGTGATTTCAGATTAACCGAGATTGAATTATTGCAGTTTTACATATACTGTGTGCTGCAAAAAGGTTGGAGTGCACTGTGCGGTTCACACGAATAGTGCAGTGCACAATAAACTTTTACAAGAGATGATACACATAGTATCACGGTGGGTCGTTATGCATTGTGCTGCCTAGCCTTTGCTTTCTGTCACAAATCCCCTGTTGTTAACTTGATCCTTTTCAACAGTTTTTCATTCTATAGCAGTAGCATAATGTGGAAACCCTGCTTTTAACTTTTCAACCTTATCTTTGAATCTAATCCCCATGCTGTGATAGCACCGCTTCTTCAAGATGGAGCTGAGGCTGGATGTCACAGTACTGTTTTTTACAAACTTAGCGTGATTAAGTCCAGAACTGAGCAGAGGAATAACAGTCCTGGGAGAGTATCGTGAACACACCTGCTGTGGGAGATTCACCATAGTAGCATCCAAAATCTGAAATTCCTTCTTGTCAGACATTTGGCCTTGCTCCCTGAACAATGTGAAAACGTGAACAGCCCCTCTGCTGTAGTCACAGTAGAAAACCGGAAAATTGTCCATGTAATGACATATTTCTTCTACAAGGCCATGCAAGTTCTTGGCTGTCATTCTGTGTACTTGGCTTAGGAAAATGTCAGTACGGGGGAACTTTTAGTTTAGCCAACTTTTTGTTGAAGTAATCTGGAGCCCTCCCATGCCTCATGGCTCACAGTAGTGTTTTCGCACGTGAAAACCCATTAACTCATTACTTTCACTGCCCAGTTTTCTAATTATTCTCATAACAGTGCAGAATACACTCAGAAACAGTGCAATCTTTTTGTTTATAGCTTTTAAGGTCATTTTTGGTATTAAACATTGCATCAGGTCACAAGTAGGTGAACTATGTTTTGTGTTCTATCCTTCCTCAGCTTCAAATCTTCCACAAAGTGGTGCATGTCACTTCACGATATAGTCTCCACTAGCACCAATGCACTTCCGCCACAGGTGCACTTAGTCTCTGCATCGTGTCATCCAAGAATGAAGGAGGCTTCTTTTGCCTGACACACCTTGCAGCATGGACCGCACACCATCAGACTTGTGGCTGTTTCCATAGGTGAAGAAATGTGTAGGCTATGCCCTTTATGTGGAATGAAGTGGTCACCAATACAATGTGCTGTTGGAGTCGTCAACAGGTGGTCTTATTTTCCCATGATGCATCCAGAAGCTAGTGCACTCAAGGCAGAAGTGCCTCACCCTTGGTGGGGAATACATTGGAAGGCGGCGTAATTTTCAGGAAGAAGGTATCTCAGGCATTAATTTAAGCTTGTTGCCTTTAATTTCGACCACTTAATAAAAATGTCAGCCCAAAGTGCAAAACGTTGTGAAAAATCCGTGTACATAAAGCTGCCCGAAAATTGATTGTAAGCATTAAGTAGACTGTGTATCATTGGGAATGAGATACAGTGTTGTGTGGCATGCTTAAATAGGCCTTTACCGGTGTGAAGTAAGGTTGTGCCAAGTGAAATTTGAACTCAGTGCAGCTCCTTGGTGAAGAAGGAGTTGATGGTTTCATAAGAAAGGCCTTGTTCTTCAGATGAACCATCAGCAAAAGTACAGAGTAAAACTGCTCAGGCTTTTTGCTGTGGTTAGTGCAACATTTTTTTTTAGTAAAAATGAACGGTGTCCAGTCATTGATGCATGAAAATATGGGACCATTTTGGTTAGGTCCAGCATTTTTTACAGCCATGATGTTTTTCTGATTAATAGGAATCGTGAAATGAAAGGGTGGTAATAGTGGAATGGAGAGAGTGTTTCAGAAATATTATGAAGCTTGGTAAGCGTGATGTGTGCCTGTAGTTTCCAGTTATACCTGTGCAATAACAAGGCTTACTTTTCATTGTCAACTGCTAGAGGGCTGTGTTGTAACAGAAGCAAAAAAATGAAATAATAGTTTTATGCAAAAAACATCAGTGTAGTCTTTGACTGCAGCATGGAGTGCCGTACCTCGTGAACTTGTTTGGTAGTGGCCTATGTATAGTAGAAGTTCATTCTGCGGCAGAAATACTAGCATGTCGAAATAATAGTACGTCATCTCACTTAGGAAAGCTCAGTTGAGATTGTCATCTCAAGATTTTGATGGAGGAGAAATACAAAAATGGCCATTTGCTGCACGATGTCAGTGCATGCTAAAGCACCCCAGGTGGTCTGAATTCTTCTTGAGCTTTTCACTGCGGCATCCCTCTTGCCTCAAGTGTTGCGTCAGTGCGTTAAACCACACAATTTGCAGTTTTGTCTAGTGTGTGTGAAAAAATGAAATTCGAGGGTACACTTATGCTCCACCTCAAGGGTTCGACGCGATGGCGTACATGATGGGTCAATGCCCCTATATGCAGAAGGTCATTTGTTGCTTTATGTTCATAGATCCTTAGAAGTCCTCATACCCATACTGGCACAGTGGTGCAGCGGTTAAGCGGTGTGCCACTGCACTGTGATGGCATTTGTTCCCAGCGGTGGGCCTTGTGCGACCCAGGTTGCTCTTCCCGAGCCACCAATCATTAATTTAACTGCCACCTGCCACGGTGGGCAGTTTGCTCACTATCCGGTGGGGAGGCTGTGATAACGCTGCAAGGTCACGGGACCTAAGTGGCCGACCTGCCTCCAGGTTGCTCTCTGGTCACCACCCGCCAGAGTCATGCTCGTGATTTTTCGCCCACAACGCCGACACTAGATTTTCTGTACAACGGGGCCTTTACAGTTATCACGTTAAAAAAAAATGCTAGATCTTGTGAAAATGGGAACGATTCTGGTTACTGCCCAGGAGATTTTCTTGTTGCAGCTATGCTTGGCTTTGGGTTGTATCTGCTTTTTGCAAGAGCTAGCAGGGAGGCTGGAACAATGAAAACTTGATTTGGCATGGAATAGACTGTGTGTAAAATTCTGTGTTAGGCTTATTGCTGTGTGTTTGTAAGTACAAAATTGATATTTGTGACGAACTCAAAGCTGGTACCAAATTGGTTCTGATCTAGTGGTGGTTAAGAGCGGGCAACAGTACATGCATGTGCCTTTTTTTTCTGATTGCTGTGGTGCATATTTACTGTTTATTATTATTTTTTTTAATTACTAGATGTGGTCTTCCAAGGCGCTGGAATGAAACTGCACTTTTCGCTGACACTCCAGACTGGACGTTTAATGGTACGTACATGCTGGCAGCCACTTATTTTAATGTGTGTTCTGAATACACTAATAAATTGGACGGTAGACACTTTATGTAGAAGGGGCAAATAAATGAGAATTGAAACGCAATCTCTTTTTAGTCTGTTTCACTTCTATCGATGCATTTAAATGTGCATGAGGCAAGATGCTTTGCTTGTCTTAGCAGAAAAGGCTTTTTCTGTATTAATCTGTTTCCAAGAGGGGTGCTTGGTGGGGAGAACCTTTTGTGAATGGGGCTGTGGGAGTAAAGGGCAGTAGGTTGTAACTCAATGAGGTGAATAACATGGTTTAACAAACTAATCTCCCCTCTGACTAGCATAGGGATAGACATTAACAACACTATTTGAAGGCCTTTTACTGGGGACCATATTATAACACTCCCAAACACTGTGGTGACATGCAATTTCTTTACTGCCTAGACTGATCCTATTGACTTCAATAGCTGACTTACTCTTCTGCTTTTACTCTGTGCAGCCTATAGTGGATCACTTTGGAGAGTGTAGTCGAGTTAGGTAAAGCAGAATTGTGTAGTTATGTGAGAACAGGTTCACGTGTGCCTTTATAAGGCTCTTTCTTTTAATAAAATTGTTACCAATTTATAACAGCTTTATAGCTTTTATTGCTTTCTGTTTCTTGAATCCTTTAGTCATGAGCATGGCATGGTGATGTGTTCTAAGGGAGAAGCTGGGCAAATTTTTGCTACTGTAGAAGCAGTAATGTTCACTTTGTTTGTTCGTAGCAGTTAATGTCATCAAGTGTGAATGTAGGATGCAGTTAAACCATATTTAATTTTAACTTTGGAGCTCCCGAGTACAAGCTGGTGCCAAGTGCTAGGCATGTCACAGTCATTATTTTGATATCATTGTTGGCTCAACAATATCATGGCATAACATACCAGGTATTTTAGTGAACACTTTCAAACATTTTCAAAAATAGGCTTTTTGGGGTAAAAATATGCCTTTTGCGGCATAGTATTACCAGTGTTGGCAGACACCAGAAAACCGATGAGTTGTCTTTAGTTAGCTGGTTATGTCATTTGGTTTGGTTTATGTCAAATTTGTCATTGTTTGTATTGACAGCTGAAGCATTGTAATTTTTATTTTGTCATCTCTGAGTATTTTCTTTCTGCATTTCTTAACATTCTCAAACACTGAATCACATGGTCTGTCACCTGCCATTTTATGGTGGTTTATTAATGTTGCTAAAGTTTTTTCATATTGTAGTTGTTCCCTGCGGTGTAAGCGATGAGTACTCTATCAAGTACGAGATTACTGATTGAGGTTTTTATGATTAGTCATGGTAATTATTTTTTAATGGTTGCAGGGAAGTGATAAGGATGATAATAGGTGTTTGCTTAATATAGTTCTTTAGGTAAGCATAAAAACTTATTGATCTGTTGTATACAAGCATTCTAATATACCTACATACTGACAAATATGTTGGACGGAAGCTTTGCATTATTCATCGCTTACTCATCTGGTGGGCTGTATATGTGAACCATGCAACACCCTGAATGGCAGGAATGAAGAGCCATCCTGACTGCTTTCGTGTCCTACTCCTTTTGTTGACACCTGTAAGCCTGCGTTAGCCCATTGAAGGGAATGAATTTGTTGGTAAATATTTAATGGGAATCCCCCAAGGTGGAGTAGATTTGTAATACGGGAGTAATTACTCATTGGCATCCATCCAAGCGCAGCCATGCGGCTACATATGAAAGCTATATAGCTTTCTCATAAACATCGCAGTTAAAGAAAAATTCGTCCTGGTCCAGGGTTCGAACCCGTGACCACCGCTTCACTGGAGCAGTCGCTTTACCAGCTGAGCTAACCGGGATGGCAAGCTTATGGTAGGGCGAGAGCGTATTGATCAGTAACTTGAAGTGGGAACAGTGTCGGTCAAATGTTTTGGGGAATTCCCCAAGGTGGAGTAGATTTGTAATAAGGGAGTAATTACTCATTGGCATTGGCATCAAAATGAGATGTTGCATGGCGAGTCTTCCTTGGTGTGTCTGGTACGAGTGTAATCATTCATAAAGCAGGTAACTGATTTTAAAGACAATGAAAATTTGCAGGATTACATATCTTTGACAGTGATGAACGTTTTATATTTTAGACGTTTTAGATATATTTTTGTCAGCTGTGTAATAGAGTGCTTTAATCTTCTTTGAAGATGGAAGGCCAACACCGTTGAATGTGAACCAGAAGAAGAGATATCTTCAGCAGATGGAATATTGCGTAAGGCTTCTCCTTCCATTTTTTGTTTATAGAGTAGGCATTTTATGGTGCGCAGTTTGATTTACCAAATTTATATTTATTGTGCTTGCTTAACCGTTCTGCTACAGAGAGAAATATCTCGGGTTATATCAAAATTTATTTGTATATTTTGATCACTTGGCTATGAAGTTTCCTTTACAAAGCAGTAGCATTTTTCTTTTTTTTTCTTTTGTGAACTGGCAAAAAGAGTGCGATTGGGTTTTCTAGCACTACATTGTGCTTGTGTGGTTTTTAGTGCTATGGAGACATTGGAAGTAATTCAGGTTAATCTCTAAAAATGAACAAAATAATTCTTTTGCCTTGCATTAAAGGCGTACCTAGAAGTTCACATTTGTTTAGTAGTACTTGGAGCTCAGTGTAATATTAAAGGGTGTGTCTCCACTTACCAACTGCACTATCTCTTTTCTTTGACACATACTAAGATTAGTTTTACATGCTTCTGGTAGTCATTGGTGGCACTCTTCCAGCGGGTGTAGCTTCCTGCTTGATAAGCTGGCTTTGCAAGTTCATCAAGCTGCTTTGCAGCCATTGTCTTTGTTTCAGACTTCCTGTCTCTGTTATATTCCTTGGCTGTCTCTTTACATATTTTTCCTGGAAGTCAAGATGATTGCCGTTTCCTTTAGAAAATAGTCATGTTCGTTGCATGACAGAATATTTTCTTTTCGTTTATTACAGCTCTTGAGTATTTCTCGTGGAGGCATAATACAAAACATTTTGACCAGAGTTCCAATAGCATTTCTGGACTACATTATGAAGCAAGTTCTTGTGGCAGTGTTACCTTGAAAGGCAATGAAACGACGTCCACCAAGAGTAAAAAAAAAATGGCCAAAATACTGATAGATATTGCATCGCATATCATCCTCGCACAGAAATTTTTGATGTAGCCTATGTAGCACCAGAGATATCGGTGATCAAAATCGGCCTCCGCATTTTCCCTCTCAACTCATACACCGGACTGGAGGTGATAAAGATTACAGACCGGCTCTTGCACTCAGCCCGTGAAAGCGCCATCCAGCCAACCCGGCTTGGTTGTTTAGTTTTTTTTTGCCGCTCACTCTGTTGCCACGTCTAGACAATACAGGAGAGTGTGGAAAGGGAAACGCCATGGTCTCCTGCTAACCATGCACCCCGCCTTCTTCGCTTCCGGTTTTGGCAAGCCAGTGACAGCCTCTTACTGCTGACGTCACGAGTGCTGCGTGACGCGTTGTGCGAAGTTTTATGAAAGCCCGGCGCTGTAGGCTGCCTCAAGGCATGAAAGCGGGAATTTTTAAAAATTATTTGTTAATTATTGGCTCACTTCCGAGGTCTTGTAAGTGGAATACGCACGTTGTGGCATTTACTCGACATAATGCATGCATTTGATTGCCACTTTCTGAACCGCTTTTCACGGACTCTTTAATACTAAGATTTGCATCTAATGCCCACAGCTCTATGCAGAGCTAATCAAAATTTGAGTTTTCTCAATATATATGTTAGAAACTTGCTGTATGTAATTAAACAGCTCAGCTGCCTACTCTCTTTTAGTATCCAAAAGCGTATAGAGGGTTGGCTACTTGGTTGTGGTTATGGCAACATTATTTGCAAGTTGTCAAATGTTTTCATTTAGTAGACCACAACAGCAGTATTACATAATTATATGGCAGTGTCTTGCCAAATGCCTTGGGCTTTTGACCGAGGTGCATGCATTTCAGTGAGAGCATTTTATAGTTTAGACTTGTTTTCATTGATGCGATGAGGCAATATTTTTATTCAGGCAACTACTACTCTCACTTGTTTTGGTATTTAGTGTCCTAAATTACAGTAATAGAAAAGGCATTTTGCTAATTTTGGAGAACCTTTATGAACAAAACTTTGAGTTGCATTAAACTGTCTGCATGAATTGGCAATTTCTGCATGGGGGTGTATAAACCAGTACCTCCTTCACTGGCATATAGCTGGTAATGGTTGTCTTTCAAAGGAGATTTTGACGCAGAGTTGACACAGTGTTGAAAGCAAGTTTTAGTGTCGCTTTTATTCTTATTAAACAGAATCAAAGTAACATTCTCAGGCACTACCTCTTGTGTAATTCTACAGATGTCGTTGCATTTCAGTTCCATTTACAGTGAAGTTGCCGAAGGCAAAGGGCCTACTGAGATTTTTTTACATATCTCATGCTGTTGTGGTCCCATCCAATTGGTTACTCTGGACTTTCACTGAGTTTGTAATAACAATAATAAATATAATAACAATCTTCATTTGCCAGTAGTCCTGGGCGACGTTCAAAGCGAAGACAGAAAGGCAGTTACCTGTGGGCTGATGTGTCTGCTGGCCAGCCTTCCCAGGATAGGGGTGTAGAGAATTTACAGCGTCGCAGCGGAGCACCAGAACAAGAGGTCCAGCGTGGCAGGCTTCTCGAACCGAACAGCCCGTGCCGTGCTTGTGCACCGAGCACACGCCGTTCAACTTTATTTTCTTTTGCCGGCTGGGAACGCCGATCTTAGCGCCTCTGCTTTACAGCGTCGCTGTGCGCTACAGGGCCCCCCCACCCAGACGGAACAGCGAAACATGCGCGCCCACGGGGATGGGATGATGGTGCCTCGGCGGCAGGCAGGTCGGCACATAAGCCAGCAACATCCGAGGGGAGCTCCTGGGGAGGTGTCTCCATGTAGGCAGGTTTGAGGTGATCCAAGGAGACTACCTCTTCACGATCATCCAGCAGGATAGTCGCCGACTTTGTTGTCTTGTGAAGGACATGGTACGGGCCGTCGTATGAGGGGGTAAGAGGTGCCTTTCCAGCGTCTCACCTTAGAAAAACATGCGTTGAGGATGCAAGGTCTGAGTGCACAAAGGCCTGACGGATGATCGTGGCAGGACTGGGTGCAGGGGTTGAATGCAGTCCTGAAGGCATTGAAGGTACTGCAGGGGCTGGGATGAGGGAGCCGAAGGAACGAACAAGTCTCCGGGAAGCCGCAGGGGTGCACCGAAGACGAGTTTGGCCGCTGAACAGCCAAGGTTACGACAAAGAACGGCGCGTAGGCCAAGAAGCACAATAGGAAGGTGGTCAGCGCAGTGCTCGCGATCCAGGCGAGCAGTGAAGGCAGTCTTGAGCTGACGATGGAGCCGCTCGAATATGCTGTTGGCACAGGGATGTTAGGCTGTGGTGCGGCAGTGTGTAGTGCTGAGCAGACGGGTGAGGGAAGTGAAAAGGGTGCATTCGAACTGGTGGCCGCGATCTGTGGTTGCAATGCCGGGGCAGCCGAAGCGGGAAACCCAGGCTGAAATGAAGGCTTTAGCAACTGTTTCCGCAGTAATGTCCGCAATGGGCACTGCTTCGGGCCAACGAGTGAATCGGTCAATCATTGTCAGAATGTACCAGCAGCCATGAGAGGGAGGTAGCGGTCCAACCAAGTCAAGATGAACGTGGTCAAAACGACAACCAGGTGGCAGGAAAAACTGGGGTGGAGTCCTTGTATGGCGAGTCACTTTGGTGGACTGGCAAGCGAGGCACGAGTGGGCCCACTGGCGAACGTCGGTGTTAATGTTCGGCCAGATGTACCACTGGGTAACGAGGCGCTGTGTGGCTCTGATGCTGGGATGGCAGATGTCGTGTAGTGAATGGAAAATTGCATGACGAAATTCCTCCGGGATGAATGGACACGGTAGAGCCGATGACATGTCGCACCAGAGCAATCCAGGCACAAGCGGATGAGGGACGAGCTGCAGACGGAGAGTACGGCGGTGGTCACACAGGGCTTGAAGCTCAGGGTCTTCTAGCTGCGCCCGGGCCAGACATTCCCATTCCACAGCAGGTGTAGACACGCCGATGGAGGTAATGCGTGAAAGTGCATCACCTGCCTCATTGTCGATGTCTTTTGTGTGCCGGATATCTGTTGTGAACTCCGATATGTAGGCCGGCTGACGAAGTTCGCAGGCGACATACTTGGAAGAGTTCGTACAGAACACATACACCGGAGGCTTATGATCCGTTAGAACGTAAAATGGCTGGCCCTCCAAGAAGTGGCGGTAATGTTGGATCGTGGAGTAGATGGCAAGCAGCTCATGGCCAAATACGCTGTAGTGAGTCTCGGCAGGTTGGAGCTTCCGATAGAAGAAACCCAGTGGGTGCACTCGGAGTCGATTTTCTGCTGGAGAACAGCACCAATGGCCACGCTGGAAGCATCCACCATGATACGAGTGGCCGTTGAAGTCCTAGGGTGGATGAGATGGATCGAATTGGCGAGGGCTTGTTTTGCAGCCTTGAAAACGGCCTCAGCTTCGGGAGACCAGGAAATTTCGGAGGAGGAGGATTTGGTTGTGCGAAGAAGGTCGGATCAGGGGGTGAAGAAGCTCGGCTCAGTGCGGGATAAAACGCCGGGAAAAATTTACTAGGTGCAGGAACTCGCGGAGCTTGCATAGGGGGTGGATACTGGGAAGTCTTTAACAACTTTCACGTAAAAAGGCAACGGACGAATTCTCTACGCCGTGATTTGGTGGTCCAGGAACTCGAGCTTAGAGGAGCCAAAGACACATTTCTGGGCATTGATGGCCAAGCCAAATTCTTGGAGGCATTGAAAGAGTTCCCGGAGGTGACGCTCGTGATCTTGGGGAGTACGACTTGCGACGAGGGTGTCATCGATGTAGGCAAATACAGCTGGGAGTCCGCGTGTCACTTCAGCAATGAATCTTTGAAAAGTTTGAGCTGCGTTGCGTAGACCAAAGGGCATGCACATGTACTCAAACAGGCCGGAGGGTGTAGTGATAACCATCTTCGGGATATTGGCCGGTTCAGTGGGGATTAGGTGGTACGCTTTGACAAGGTCCACTTTACTAAAGATCTTGCATCCCTCCAGATGTCCAGTGAAGTCTTGGATGTGTGGAATGGGATAGCTGTCGTGGACCATGTGAGCATTGAGAGCCCTGTAGTCGCCGCACAGACGCCAGTCACCCGGTTCTTTCTTTGGCACCAGATGGAGCGGTGAGGCCCAAGTGCTGGATGAAGGGCGAATAATATCCAACTGGAGCATGTGGTTGAACTCCCGTTTAGCAACAGCCAGACGCTCACTGAAGAGGCGGCGCGGATGAGCTGCGATGGGTGGACCACGTGGGACAGTGGGGTGGGTTATACCATGCTTGGGTGGCTAGTGGAAATTACAAGGTTTCGTGACCTCGGGAAAGTCTGCGAGGACTTGGGTGTACGGGCATGATGGGATCAGCGTGCGGATGCCGGTGGAAGCGGCAGCCGATATAACGCCAGTAATGGAAAGGCACGTCGTACTGTCGATGAGAAGATGGCGATGCATGCTGCCGTCCAGATCAAAATGCGTCAGGAAGTTATATCCGAGGATGGGTTGATGGACGTTGGCGACGATGAAGACCCATCGAAACGTGCGCCACAGGCCAAGGTCTAGAGTGAGACCAGAGACCATACGTGGCGATGGAGGTTGAGTTGGCAGCACGGAGAGTAAGTCCATGTGACTTGGAAGTACGCTCTGCCTTGGAGGATGGCAGTACGCTGACTTCAGCACCAGTTTCGACGAGGAAATGCAGGCCGGAAATTCGATCCATGACTGTGAAAAGGCGGCCAGGATGACGCTGTCAGTGATCTCGCAGCGCGTTTCCCGACCAGTTACATGGTGGAGTGCATTGGCGGGCATGGTGGTGAAAAGTGCGGTGATGCTAGCTAATACGCTGACTGCGAGGACTGGAAGAGTGCGAAGCTCTCTGTGAAGACGAACAGCGGCAAGGACTTGAGGAGAAGCCGTGCTGGGCATGAGAGGATGTCCGAAGGGCATCGGGAGAAGCAGCCAGCTGGTCGATCCGGGTCTTTAATCGTGAAATGACAGAGGACTCTGATGGAGAGGAGAGGGTGGTGACGGAAGGAGAAGTCGCATCGATGACTCCATCAGCGAGCTGGGCGAGGTGGTCAAGAGTCAAGTCTCCCCCGCAGCAGCTAAGACGAGGCGAGTAGATTGCGGCAAACGCTGCAGGCAGAGCTCTGTCAACAGTGTGCCGGTCGAGTCGGTGTTGCTTTCACCCAGGAGCTGCTGCATGCTAGTGAGTAGCTGGGAGGGGCAGCGGTCTCCAAGCTCTTTGCAGGTGAGCAGCTGCTGGAGGCGCGCAGTCTCAGACACCGTGGTGCGGTCCAGAATGCACTGTTTAAGTCGGTGGCACGGAGTATTGCCCAAGGGTCTAACAATGACATCCACCACCTCTTGAGCCACCTTAGTAGGCAGGTTTGAAAGTAAGTGACGAAACCGAGATTCCTCCGAGGTGACATGGAGCAGATGGAAGATGGCTTCTACCTGCGTGAACCGTATCCCGTGGGCGCTAGGTAGTGTCAGGCGGAAGGTCGCCTGAGGATGATAGGTTGCTGGGGTCGGTCATCTCATAGGCTGGAATCACCACTGTAGAGAATTTATGGCGTCGCAGCGGAGCACCAGAACAAGACGTCCAGCGTGGCGGGCTTCTTGAACTGAACAGCCCGTGCCGGGCTTGCGCACCGAGCGCGCACCATTCAACTTCGTTTTCTTTCGTTTTCTTGAGAATGCCTATCTTAGCGCCTCCGCTTTACAGCATCGCTTTGCGCTACAGGGGGAAGGGGGTTAAAAATAAAATACATCCTTTGTTAGTTCTGCTCCCATGAAGACTTATCACATTGATGAGTATGTGGAAATATAGCAGGTGCTGAGTGCATGTGCTGTGGGCATTGTCTATATGTTCTGTACGTGTGAACAGTGGTTGTAATTACTCTTCTCAATGACTGCAGTGTTGGAGTTATGCCAGTTCCGTTCACTATTGATAGGTTCTGCATGCTGGCCTAAGCTGTATTTTTTGAACTAGACACCTTCATTGCATGCTAATCTCATTTACCCATGCCATGCAATCATGTATTTGGGTTAAGTCTGAAAGCAGGAGTGCATGGACAGTACTAGATAATGTCTCAGGCCTTTTGCCTTAATACTACATTGTGAGGTAATTTGCTTCCTGGAAAGCAAGTATTTTATCTTTCTACTGATTCATTTGCTGTAATGTTGGCATAGCTGTGTCCATGAGTTGGGCATCCATCAATGTCTGTTTTGTATCCATAAAAGCATCCAGTTACTCTGGGTAGCTGCAGTACTTACGTAGAGCGGCCGTATACACCATTTTACGAGGAGCGGGTAGAAGAGGAAGAAATACTCTTCAGTAGAACATGATGTAGGGACTCCACAATGTTGGCCACAGCTTCGCTTCGCTTCGCCACTCCACATGTTCACGAACATCGGGAACGTGTAGGCATCGCCACCTGAAAAAAAAATGCCGTTAGTACAAAAATACTAATGGCATTTGTGCAGCATGGCATGAATGGAAGCGGTGGCATGAACATTTTACCCAACTGCAAAGTGAGCAAAAATGCAGTGACAGCATTGAAAGAAGAAAGAACACATGGCATGGACTGGACGATAAACTCTGCGAAGCATTGTAATCGACTGAAAGCACATCGAATGCATTGTAAATACTACATCACTCAATTAGACGATGCATAACCGTGCCAGACAACAAATGTCGCGACTGGAGCAGTGGCCCTCCCCAATTGGAATTCTGAATGCAAGCGCGGCGATTCGGCCTCCCAGTAAGCGGCAGTAGCGTTACATTAACATATCATCATATCATTCTGCATAATTACACATTTTTCAGTATATGTGGACCAGTGAGCAGTGTCTTGAGTGGAGTAGGCAAGAAAGCTTAATGCTTTGAGTTAATTGGCTTATATTGCTCATAGTATGAACAGTCAGCACTGGAACAGCCTTGCAAGAGCAGCAGGAGGGACAGAATTTCAGTTTCATTCCGCGCTACTGCTGCAAACAAATGTTGCAATGAGAAAATGTGGATTTGTTTAGGTCACGTAGCTCATTATTGTCACCCTAATGTTCAGTTTGCGAACGGGGTGACTCCGTCATAAGTTGTGGTGTCTAAATTGTCTCACTCGCCATGGTCAAGCAGGCAGCGAGAGCTTTGATAAGAAACTGTGTTCCAACTGTGTTCCTCCAACCGTAGATATTCGATCCCTGTCTCAGATTTTGAGCTTCAGCGCATTTGATTTTGTTTTTCCATCATGCAACACTGTGCCACGTTTACCCTACAGGCGACCAGCAACAAAAACTACACACGTGAACTGCAAGCATGGCACTTACCGATGCTGATAGTTCGCTCCGTCGAACCACAGTCGCCTGCTCCCGGTTGGTTCTTGCAGGTGCAAATGGCATAGCACACACGAGGGTGAACATGAGGCAAACCCCCACGCACAATTTCTAGTCTTGGCGTAAATAAAACGAGCAAGTCGCACTTCCAGAGATCACACGCTGTTCCGGCTGCAGCCCATGGGCAGTGGTGTGACCACACGATAGGGACCCTACCCATGGGCTGCAAATTATCAGCCCATGATGGCATCAGGGGTAGGCGGTGCTCGGGTAAAACAAACATGATGGCACCCACCTATTGCAACTAAAATGGTGTATGTAAACATGATAGCTCCATTGGTGTGCTGTGACAGCATTTGTTCTATATTGATTTTGTTATTCTTTGCTGTTCCATTGCCCTAGTATAGCATCATGTTGAACACTTCTGTGGTGCTTCATTTGCGAAGGAGTTAAAATTTTGATCGAGGTCTGGTCTGAAAGATTGGCACGTACTCCTTCTGCTTAGTCTTTCTGAATAGAAAGGGGTCTTGTAGGCTTCTTAAGAGATGGAGAAATGCAAGAGTCAAACCTGTATACTCATTTCAATAGGGCGCATAGAGAGCCAGAAAGTTATCATTCATTTACTGAAGTACATGTGGCAGTCTGCAGTTTAGCCTTTACCGTGTTACAGTTCAAGGTCTACAGCTTTTTTTGTGAGGATACATCTCTCAAATGTAATCTTTGAAATGTAGACCAAGTTCAGTTTGGCCTGTTCAAAAATGTTCAGTTTCAATGACCAGAACATATAAATTTGTTGTTTCATAACACTTTAGAAGGTTGCAAAAGTGGCAGAAAAGCTTTCATCCCTTTCCAGCGAAGCTCTTTCTACAACCATGCTGTTGAAGACCCAAAGACTTGCACTGCGTGTTCACTTGTCTTCATAACTATGGGGCCCATGATGTTATCATTAAAAAGTTCAAGGTGGCCCGTGCCACAGTTTGTGTGTTGGGTAGCATTTGGATTATACCATTGGTCTGAAAGAATAGGAATATGATGATACTGCTGGCAGGGGGCTAGGCTGTCTCCTGTCGTCCTCTTTACGTTGAATGCATTTTTTACTACTGCCATTTTGGGCATCATTCTAAGTATTGTTTGCATCACCTGTAGCACCACTTTTTTTTTTTTTACTCTGATCAAAGATGTGGGCCCATATTTATTGACGGACACTTTACAAAATTTTTGGTTTATCTCATTTTGTTTTTGATTTTTCACTTTTGCTGCACGGTGGCGGAAAAAAAACATTGGCCCACCCTAATATTGGATCCGCATTCAAAATATGGAGTAAGCATCTTTCTGTGGTTTTCTGATATCTGGACTGTACAAAAAAACAAGCTCAGACAGCAGCTCAGGGTAGGCTGTTTATTTCCAGCAGAGGGTTGGGTTTGAAAGATGAGAGAAAACAACGCCGCACTGGTGGGCCTAGTGGTTTGAACATCTGCCTTGTATGTGGGAGGTAGGGCTCGACCCCAGTGCTACTAGGTACCTACTAGTTTTCAGAGGGTACAAGCTTTCCCCTGGCCTGGCACTCAGCTTCTTTGGGGTGAAAAACTTTAAAAATAGGTCTTTCATCCCACCTTGTGAATACAAAAAGCACCTTGTGCCTTGGCACTTTCTGGCCAAAGCTGCCCTTGTGCCATTAAAATTCACAATCATTCATCATCATACCAGGAAAAGAGAGGGTACTGATGATGATAGTACAAAGTGTAGGGAAAATGAAACTGAAACGGCAGGATGCAACATTGCCTCCTGCTTGAAAAAGAAAAAAACTAAACACGTAAAAGCACAGTATCCACAAGAGTTCACACAGTATGGCAGTCTGTCGGGTGGGCAGCGCTCTCTTGTACTTCGACGCAGTGCTTGACTTTGAGGAGGGGTTGAGTTCCTTGAACTGCTGAAGTAAGAGTACGTAGCTTGGATATCAGTGTCGCTTTGGGCTGGTGCTGGTTTAGTGTGCTGTCTAGAAGCAGTTGGACATTATTTAAAGGCAGTGCAGGGGCATTGTAGTTTCTGGCCTGTTTTTTGGTACCCGATTTAATTTGGACGCATTCCAGCAGCGGTCGCTATTTAGCAGAAAGGAATTTCGGCTATTTTAAATGGACTTATGTATGAAAGTGATGCTTTGCCTCTAGGTGTGCAAATTCTCACCTGAGTGAGGTCACCTTCTTGAGAGGTTGGGGACCGAGCACCACGTCTCCTATCCATATACTGTTTGGTGTATGACTGCTTGGCTTGGACACTCTTGTGAAGAGGTTTCATCACAGCGGTGTAATGTGCGTCACTCCCAGGCAGCATTCCAGTAATCCTGAGGCACGTTCTTGGTTGACGGCTGTGCCTTGCAGGTGACACGCAAGTCATCACATGCGGTGTATACCTATGTGTGCTGAGGTAATCGACTAAGGAAGTCTGCAAACGGCATTTTTTCAACCTCGCCATCTGTGTCCAATCCTTGAGTACCCTGCTGAACCTTTCAATTGCACCGTTTCCTTGCAGGTAGTACACTGAAGGGCAGCAGTGTATAGTGCTCCTCTCATGCAAGAATTCCTGGAACAATTAGGACTGAACTGCGCTCTGTTGTCCATTATAGTTTTATCTGCAACTGCCCAAGTTTCAGTTTCGCTTTTCCCTATGCTGTACTATCATCATCAGTATTTCTCTCCTCTCTCGAACCCCAACTCTGCTTGAAATAAAGTCTACCCAGAGCTGCCATCTGTACCTGTTCGTCTCCTCCGTCTGGATATGGGACACCAGTGAATGGTGATAAGGATGGACTACAACACTTACTGCATTGTCTGATGTTGATTGGGTTTATGGTTGTAGGTGTGCCTAGCCCACTTTCTTTGATGTGTAGGTGCTTCTATAACATGGCAATTAACTGTATTTCTTTTGCTTATCAGGCTAGTGAGGGAGTGTAGGTTCCTTACTGGGTAATTTTGTACTTTCAGGCCACCATAGTGAAGTATTTGAAGGAAATCAACAATGCCCAGGAAATGGCAGCACATGTTGCTCAAGAAGAAGAAGAACTGAAAAAGCGTGTTGCATCTGGAAAGTTCAGGCAGAAGGGCATCCAAGAGTTGCACCACCCAAACCAGGCAGGACGAAGAGCGGAAACCTAGTGCATTTGTGGTATGAATTAGGTGTTTGTGTATGTGTTCTTATTATTGTAGTAGAAAAATAAAAGTATGCTTCCTTCATTCACTT
Source organism: Amblyomma mixtum (assembly GCF_055824585.1). Taxonomy (NCBI): domain Eukaryota; kingdom Metazoa; phylum Arthropoda; class Arachnida; order Ixodida; family Ixodidae; genus Amblyomma; species Amblyomma mixtum. The sequence continues at coordinate 72,769,494 of NC_143014.1, read as the reverse complement.
GTCAGAGGCAAATGCACAGAGCTGCATACTGCTTACATCCCAAGTTCAGTTTTGGAGGAAGAGGCAACCTTCCTGTGCTCATAGTCTACATTGGGCTTAATAGGTACATGAAGCAGGTGGAGAAGTTCAAAAGGGCTCTGAAAGGGGCTCTAATAAAGTTGCAGTATGGCTGGGATGTTAAAGGGGCCGCGAAACACATTCTCATTTCCGTGTTTTGCCAGCTTGTTGCATAGAATGAGTTATAATAATGCTATTAGCATTGGTCGTACCACATATATTCCGGTTTTTAATATTTTAATTCGCTCGCAAAAACAAGTTCATGGTGCTGATGGTGTCACCACACAGTGGCGATTTTCAGCAATGTATGTGACATCATCGGGCGGGAGCTTAATGATTGGACAAACAGTAAATATACTGCAATCTGTGTTAATATATGATTATACATTTTTCCATGTGTCTGGGCTTTGTATTACATCAATAAAACCAACACGTTTGCCTTATGTAGAAGCACTTCAAAGGAAGCAAAACACAAAAAACACCACCAGAGGCTCTGACTATTGTTCTGCATTGGAGGACTTTGCACCTTTCAGTACACATCTTTGAAATAGGAAACAGCACTTAAGGCTACTTTCTATGTATCTGAGAACGGCTTGGCAGAATCGGCCTGATCGAGCCATTGTAATCTACAAGCATTTTGGCCGCCGCGGTGGCTCAGCGGTTATGGTGCTCGGCTGCTGACCCGAAAGACGCGGGTTCGATCCCGGCCGCGGCGGCTGGAATTTCTTTGGAGGAGAAATTCTAGAGGCCCGTGTACTGTGCGATGTCAGTGCACGTTAAAGAACCCCAGGTGGTCGAAATTTCCGGAGCCCTCCACTACGGCGTCTCTCATAGCCTTAGTCGCTTTGGGACGTTAAACCCCATAAACCAAACCAAACCTACAAGCATTCGTTTCAGTCCCAAGGAATGACACAAATAAAAAAGACATTCGTTTCCCATTTACCAATGTGCATCGACGGCTTGAGGAGGATCACCGGGCGCAGCCGTCAGATGGCTGCACGTTTTCGTCGTCGGTGCGCAGTGGCAGGGCACGGTATGCAGGGGCGGTAGCGGCACGTGCTATGCTAAAAAGTATCTCGCGCTCGAGTTTGGATAAGTCGGGGAAGGCCATTGATCAATGTTCTCTTCTGCGCCATCGACGTGACAATGAAGCATCGCTGGGCCAGCTGGGCATCCACATGGTTGTTGTAATTATGGAAATGACGCTGCCAGCCTTGGCAAGAATGAGTTACAGCGAACAGGCAACCATGATGTGCAAACTTCTGTGACGTGCTCAGATAGGCTGTTTTGATTGGTCCTCTCCCTTTGTCGTCATTGGGAGGGCGAAATGGGAAGCACTGCAAAAATCCATTTCATACATAGCAGGCAACGCTGTGGAGTCCTGTAATTCTTCTTGAGTCAGCATCTGTGTGACAAAGAATCCGCTGGCATCCAATAAGCACGCCGCTTCATGAACATTTTCCAGCAAGAATTTTTTCAATGCTCTTTGTAGAAGCTGAGTTATCTGTAGTCAAAATTTGAATTTCAGCGTCTTCGTGCCTTTCCCTCACCTCGTCACTTTTTGCACGCTGGAAGGTCGGGGCTCCTCCGCCGGCCCCACCTCCGGGGGCGGAGCTTCCTGGCCCGCCGGAGCTGCGCGGCTTATTGGCCGCGGCCATGGCAGCTGTCTGTCGTCTGAAATAATCTAACCGTTCGGAGGAGAGTGCGAGCATGAAAAAATCACCAGTAAGGGCTCGTCAACTTTCGCACGTGATTGTGGGTTCTCTGCTACGTGTATAAGTGTATTATTTGACTCAGGTTTTCATGACAGCACAATGCGGTGATTAAGTATATCCTCGGAAGGTGTTTCAGAGTCACTTCAATATAATGGTGAAAAATTGCCAAGGAGAAGGAACCTGGCTGGCAGAAATGTCATTCTAACAGCTTGAAAACTGTTGCTTTTGTTGACTTCAAAACAACTTGCACATGTATGGAAATTGTACTGCTTCATTAGTCTCGATGCGTCTGGGTGCTGAAATATCATATTCTTTATATTTGAAAATGCTTTAATGCATCAAGTGTGGGACCATTTATGGTCAGTATAATTGGAATGTAATCATTCTTTCCAGATGAAAACATAGTTAAAACTTTCTTCCTTGTTAGCTGTGCTGGGGTTGTTACAGCTGACCCAAAAGTGACATTAATGTGATTGTGCACAGTGGCCGCTCGCGCAATTATTTTCAGACAAAGCGTGTACATTTGCGCGCGAGCGGCGCGAACTTGATTACTTTTGTATTTTGTAAATAGTGTACAAAGCTCTCCCCTGTTCTTTCTTGCTATCGCACCCCTCTATACTTCTCCTGGCTATATCTCCCTTTCTCTTTAACCTACGCCGGCGGCAGCTCGGGTGCTTAAGATATTAGATAGCAATTGCCGCGGTAGGCAACATTCTTTTCCTTCACCTTTCTCGCTTTTTCTTTCTTTTTTAAAAAATAAAACACTACTATACATTCACATCAAAATGGAACAAAAATAACCATGGGCTAACCGTGGAACCACACAGGAATTCACTTGTTAGTCTTGTGGTACCTGTTCTTGTCAATCCCAGTTGGGATTGACAAGAACACTAATCCCAGTTGACAGAGATAGCCTGATAGTGATTGACAGTGATAGCCTGACACTGTCAATCCCAGTTGGGATTGACAGTGTCAACACTCTGCCACGCATCAGTTGGCCAATCTAGGCGTAAACGATTTCGGCTGCTCATGAGCGTTGATAGCGACTGCGGTTGCACGAAGCAGGGTGGTGGTGGTGAAAACTTTTATTATACACAGGAGAGTTTTGGACACATAAGTCCCTGGGTCCCCACACGACCCCACTGCACTCAAACTTTCATGTTCGGGAGGTTCATAACGCGCAGCCCGGCCTGTGGCAATGGCTTGCTTGGCCGAGTCCTCGGGGTCTGCGGCCAATACGGGAGCGGTGGCAGGCAGATGGCATTTCGAATTCCGCGAGCTTTCTTATAGCATGAAGTCATCGAGGCGCACCGTGAGCAGTGGAAGTTAAATTTGCCTTCCATGTTTTTTGTTTGTCTGGTTATTGCTGGCTATCGGGATGTCCCAAAGTGACTCAGGCTATGAGGCACGTTGTAGTTAAAGGTAGAAATTTCCGGAGCCCTTCACTACGGCGTCCCTGATAGCCTGAGTCACTTTGGGACGTTAACCCCCATAAACTAAACTAGACGGATATTCGACAATGGACCATATTTACACCACCAATCAGGGGATTGAGAAATCACCCGATTGATTACCAACCCCTACATGGGCGTCCGGAAGGGGGGGCAAGGGGGGGCAGTTGCCCCCCCCCCCCCCTGGAATTATGGATATTATTTATGCACTAGTTCCTTTTCAGTGCTAACCTACCACCGCCCCCATCCCCGGACATCGGGTGCACCCCCCCCCCCTCCCCCCTGGAAAAGTTGTGCGGACGCCCTTGAGCACCTATATATAGCCTTCATAGGTTATGAAAACGCATTTGGCTGTCTAAACCTTAGTAGCCATGCATGCACATTTGGACCGTGCTTGTCGGTAAGCCTGACAGTGATGTGACGTAGGGATGGTGACCTTAAAACCTATCAGCAACTCATTACTGCATGTCTTCGGTCCAATCTTTCTTGCCAGCCTTCAACAAATTACGTCGTGCTTTCTTTCAAATGATGCGTTAGACATTAATATACATGGATCACCGCGTGATATTCACCTACGACCGCTAAATAATTTATTATTGAATTTCTTATTGACGCTGTTTCGGTTTCATCAACCGAACGGTGGCTGTGACCAGTATTTGACCTTAAAGGGACTATGAAACAAATTAATTGAGATTGTGTAAAGATAGGCAATCCATCACTCGTCACTCCAGCGCAAGGATTTTTGAGCTAGCATCAATAACAACGAAGTTATAGGCGATTAAAAATCACCCTCCTCCTCTCCCCCCTCAACTCGTACGCGCGGGGCACCAAGAAAAAATAAAAACAGCTCCGGGACTGGGCTCCGCCCATGAAAACGTCATTCGCTGACGTTCGGTTTACAACTTCCGGTTGTCGCACTCCCGAGGAGCAGCGTGCGTCGGCAGCGTCTCTCCGGTCTCGGCGCTTTCTTGGATTGCGGGTGGGTGGTGGTGAAAACATTTATTAATCATAGAGAGAGGTGTTGGGGGTCGTGACCTGAAGGGTCACGCCCTTACAACCACTAGGTGGGATGCCTAGTCAGGCACACCATTGGCGTTTGCCGCAGCCCGGGCGCGCTGCGTTAAGGCTCTTTGGGCCTCGAGGGTGCAGCAACCGGACAGGGTCGCCTCCCAGTCCTCTCGGGTGGGGTTCGGGATAGGGGGTAGGGATGGGTTCTGCTGGCAGGCCCACACCATGTGGTAGGTGTCAGACACCTCCCCACAGTGTGAGCACCGCCCGTCGAATTTAGGATCGAAATGCTTTAGAATTGCCGGGCACAACATCGTGTTGGTGAGCAGGCGCAGGAGTACCCGCTCGTTGTCCTTCCCCAGCCCTTTGCATGGGGTGGGAAGAGTTTGGTGCGTGGATTTGTAATAATCGCATATTTCCTTAAAAGTGTAAATCGGATTGAAATGAAAGTCCTGGTCGGCGTCGGGTCCCGTGGGAAATGCCCGGAGAGAGAGCGCGCGGGCGGCGGCGTCGGCTGCCTCATTTCCGTGGACGCCTTGGTGACCTGGAGCCCAAACGATAGATCGGTGCGCGGGATCCGAGTCTCGGCTACAATTTTGGTAAATACGATAAGCTAGGGGAGTAACCCACCCTTGCGTGACGTTTCGACAAGCCCCTCGTGAGTCGGTGATTATGTATTTGGCGGCGCGCGTCGGGTTTCTTTGCTTGTTGGCAAAATGGACCCGGACCTGTTCCCGGCTCACACAATGTTTTATTTTTTTGTGCGCTGGTTCGGCCGTCACACCGATGCTGCGAAGTCTTGGCGTGAAACACCGTGCATATACTGAGCCTAGCTGTCAAATGATGTCGACACCCGGCTGCGGGATCGCAAAATCGCGCCGCCCGACTTAGAACACAAGGAACATACTGTATTACGGTCGTAAAACGGACGGGAGAGTGAAAGAAGGTCGGGACCGAGTCTGCATGTCGAAGCAGCAGCCGAATGTGAACCGCAGCAGTACGTAGCCGTCAGGCAAAGGCCCTCCGCGATAGCTAACACTTTGAATTCGTTCTGTGCTTTAAGTAAATGCCGCACCTTTTTTTAAGTTCTCGTAGATAAAATTGTCTTCCATCGCAGATCATATCGTGTAAACGTTCATACCGATCGCTGTAAGCTGGAAACTCACTTTCCCGGCGGGAAGAAACAGTGTCGGCAGCGACTTCGGTCGAAGCTTCAGGTGCTTGACATTCATGCCTGACTGTCGAACGAGCGCTGGGTTATAGTAGTAAGCGTCAGGTGCGAAGTGTCGACCGCAAACGCGGAGTCTTCGGCGGGCGTGCGACGCTGGCAGTCCGATGCGCTCCATCCAGGCTGCTCGCTCACGCACGTCTCTAGGAATAACATGCCTGAGTTCAACACCTCGCCAGTCACTGGGTTTGCAGCCGACGACACAGCAAGGCGTATTCATCTCGGGCGGTCGAAAAAGGCACTGCGAGTGGCTCCCGAACTCGCGACAGAAAGAGGCGGCACAGGTAAATTAAAACCATATGCGCGAAGGCAATGCCCTCGCTCGCGCTTGCCCGAGGGGGTCGCGCGGCAGCTCGAGCAGACGATTTTCACCGCTACCGGAAGTGTGCCCGTGACGTCGAAGCTGCCGCGGCTCTAGCGAATGACAGCGTGTTTTTAAAATTTTTTAAAAATTCATAATAAATTGCCGGCTCAGTTCCGCAGACTCATACTTGGTGTCAATGCTTCTGAGCATCACTTCTAACATTTACAAGCGGCTTTTAATTCTTTTCATGGTCCCTTTAAGGGCACGTGTGGCATGAAAAAGAACGGCAATAGAACTGCTGATACGTCGTTTGTTATCATTCCAGCTCTTAAAGCAGGCTTGTATAAGTGCTGTAGTGATTTAAAACCACATATCAGCATTTATATTGCATGTTTTTAGTGCGAAAACACTATTAGCCTCCTACCCCGCAAAATTAAAAGGTGGATATGGGGTCTCTGAGAGTCACAAAAGGAAAGAAAAGGCGCATAACTAGCTCCGTTGGTCAGTAGACCCCTCAATCGCGCTTTGGGTTACCTGATGGTAGTGACAGATGTGCGGTGCATGTGTTGGTGTTGACAGTGTTATGGGAGAAATGCGGCACTGGAGCTTATTGGGTTCTTTGGCCTTTGCGTTGACAACATTGTCGACTCCGTTGATTTTGAGGAAAGGGAAGGCGCATAACTGGCTCCCTGCGTCAGTGGACATCTCGATCATGATTTGAGGCACGTGGATGCGGTGTCCACCTACAAAAAATCGTGCTTTCGCACAATATTTCGTGCTTAGCAGTGCTAAACCGCCGGCCATTTTTTCATGCCTGACGTGACCTAAGGGGTCAACTACACGTCACAGACATCGTTCAGTTTATGAACCAGAACAGCATGAGAGAAGAAATTCAATTATAAATTATTTAGCGGTCGTAGGCGAATACTGCGTGGCCATCCATGTATTCCAATACCGAACTCATGATTTGAAAGAAGAAAATACTTAAATAAAATTAGGTTTTCAGCTGCTGATCTATGACCGTTGGTCAACCTATTTTCGGTAGTCGGCAATTTTCGCATGGGTAGAATAAATGCAGCTTTTAGCATTTGTTTGCCTTTTTACTCTGGAGTTACATGCTTAAATTAGAGTTCATGCTAGAAGCCTGAGGCCGTCATCAAGTGAACAGCGCATGAATAAAGACATGAAAACACAAGTGCTGACTTCAGCGATGTTTATTTGAAAGACATGTTTCTTACACCTTCTGCAGGAAAGCAAATCATGAACATTCGACACAATTCTTACAAAGCATGAATGTTATGCTGTCTTTAGCAGAATGAGACAGATGGTAAAGAATATGTGGGGCAAACTGGGCAGATGCACCGAATTAAGGAACGCTGTTATAACGTTCACAGAGCTATTTCTGGATATCTAGGAGGTAACTTAAGGAATTGCGGCTGCGCACCAGAATTTACAAGAAGCAATTAAAGTGCTGGACAATAAGTCCTTAGTGCACGAAATTATCGAGGCTGCCGATATGGCTATACTGCGGGATAACTTTCTGTGGCTCTGCAGCCAAGGCTAAGCAGAAAAGGGGCCTCTGCCCGTGTCTCACTGCGACTAGTAGTCCGGCCTGTAAACGGGTGTTCTTTTCTCTTTATCCAGTCCTTTTGTTGTGAGCCCGCTCCCTCACCTTTCTTCTTAAAGACCGAGAGGGACGAGCGCATTCCACTTAGAAGCCACGAAGGTGAAGGTCTTGGAAGGGCACGTGCAATGGGCCTGCTTAAGCAAGCCGGAGACCCTTCGCAACGCGCGAGGAAACCATCGTGTGTGTGTGTGCGAGAGCCGCAAAGAAAAAAAAATACCAAGAACATTACTGTTAGCTGGTAATATCATAATATGTATACCCGGCATCAAAATGTTACTGGCCACGGAAGTTGCTGGAAAAGGCTATTTCTGAGTAGCCTTGCTGCGCAGACTTAAAATGGTAGAAAGTGTGTCGTGTTCCCACAATGAAGCGCAGGATGCACATTATAATTTTAAGCTGCATGCAATGACTGGGCCGAAATTGCCCCTTTTTGCGATTCCCATGCCCCATAAACTTTTGACGCTGGGTGTACGTGAGAAATATGTCGAAAAATAGTTTTCAAGTTTTATTGGCCTTCAGGGCTGAAACAAGGTGGCACTAAGAAATTCTTTTTGCGCACTATACTGCGCCGCATATTGACACTTGTGTTTCGGTCCTCTAACTTTGGCTCCAGCACTGCAGAAAGCTATCCCTGAGTATGGGATACGTGATCAGTCTGTGTATGTAATCGCTCCTTCCATATCACTATCAACAAAACAACCTGTTAAAGACATCATGGTATTCATGTTTTGTGCGAACTATATGGCATGTCTATGATTGTCCTTCAAATAAGCGTTGTTGAAATTTGGCGCTCTTTGTGTTTGGTTCACCGTCTCTCATATTTGTTCTTACGCTGTTGACTTGATGCAAAAACAAGCCCAGGCTGCTGTTCTAGCTATGGCCATCAACCAGTTTAACTTCTATTGCTCTTCCATTCTTGTTTTCGAAGCATCAGACGAATATCACCAATCGCTTTGTTTCTGCTCTTAGAGAAAGAAAAGACGAGGGAAATTGAATATAGTAGATGCGATCGTGAAGACACCGACTCGTGGTCATGCGCTGTTTCAAGGTTTCTTCTTTTTTGTTTTCGCGGGGCGTCCTCCAATTCGCAAATTTAAACCTTTGCTAATCTCCAGGAGTTCAGAAGCCAGTTAACCTTTAGCCTTGGTTAGGTTATTATGCGGCCGAGAAAGGCTGGTGCTTAAACTAGACGATTGCAGATAATACTCTTTAGCTTGAAGTACCATATCGCGAATTTTTTTCTCTTTAAATTCTTGTCTCGTGGTACGTGGGACACGTGTATGAAGTCGACCGTGCAAAATGTATATGGGTGCTTCTCTGAGCACAGTAAGTCCTGCGCTTTTCCGGTAAGTGAACTAAATCAATTGGCTTGTGTTACCTGGTTTCAGGTGTTCACCTGAAGGGTGCCATTAAAGAGCACAGCGTACAAGGTGACATCCAGAAACAGGAGGAAGAAGGGTACGGCCCTATGCGCCGTTGGAACGAACCCGCGGCGTCTGACCGCGTGTCAGCGGTATCGTTTTTACTGCACTAACCACTGTCGAAAGGGTGCGAAACGATCTTATCCAGCGGATCGAACGCTTTTTTTCTCTGGCTCGCGTGGACAAGCACATTGCTTAAAAGTTCCCAAGCAATTCGTCTAAAATGGCCGCTGCCTCTGCACGAGACCACGGCTTGCGAACGTGGAAGAATGCAGCTCTGTTCGGCGCGCCGGCAGCGTCGTTTGGCCGTCGTTGTGCGGTGACCTCTGGCCCCTGGGACTACTTGTTGCATGCCAAGAAGCTGTCTAGTGGCCGGACCAGCTGTAGGGCCAGGCGCGCTTCAAGTAAGCATGCCAGTGAGCGCACTTCGAACGTGTATTTCGGGCCCTGGTGTTTGTTGACGAAGTCGTTTGCGATGAAGGGAGCTGGCTTGGGCTCTGTGAGCCCTGAGTTGTGTCTTGTGCGGCAAGGTGCTTCTCCTGGCGCCCATTGACGTCAGAGGACCGTGCGGAGCCGAGCGGAGCCCTGAATGATGTGCTTTTAAACAAGACCCCGGATAAAGGGCCCCAATTTATGGCATCGCCACCCTTCCGCTGGACTCTATGTATAGCGCCGATGGGCGCCGGCCGCTGTCCGGCCTTGGTGCTGCGATCGGCGCTCTTCTTCCGCGCTGCGGGGCACGTGCTGGGACGGACAAGGGCTGCCCCTTTCGGTTCACGTGTGGCGAGTCATGTTCACCTCCTGAGAGCAGTACGCTGAACGAACAGGTCTGTTTCGAACCCGGCACGAACTTATCGCTTAAGTATAGCATCCAAAAGCAGTTTTCTTGACCGTAGTCTGCGACCAATGGTCCAGCAGCACTGCGTCATTCAGACGTCGCTTATGGCTCACCCGGAAGCAGTTTGGCTGCTTGAGGTAAATTCATAACTGTGCTTACAACATTCTGAGCTAGGCTGAGCATGACTGCACACCTTGTTTTGAGCCGGACTTAGAATCTCAGTTGAGTGATGTACCATTTACGCTCTTGCTTTTCTACCCACAAAAGTTTTACTCTTTACAGCCGCCGCGGTGGCTCAGTGGCTATGGTGCTCGGCTGCTCGCCCGAAAGACGCGGGTTCGATCCCGGCCGCGGCGGCTGAATTTCTTTGGAGGAGAAATTCGAGGCCCGTGTACTGTGCGATGTCAGTGCACGTTAAAGAACCCCAGGTGGTCGAAATTTCCGGAGCCCTCCACTACGGCGTCTCTCATAGCCTTAGTCGCTTTCGGACGTTAAACCCCATAACCAAACAAACAAAAAACTCTTTACATACTTGCGAAAATCGGTGGCAGGCTAGAGTACTAATGGATAGGAACATCGACAGCGAGAACACGCAGCTGAGTAGGAAATAAATACATAGACTATAGGCCACGCGGCCTCTTCCTGAAGCAGAAAGCCGGTGATCGCTCAGCGCGGCGCATGCGATCGCAGTTATTTGGAACGTGAAGATAAGCGTCAAAAATGAGTACATTCAGTTATTCTACGGTGTGCGAACATTCGACAAAGCAGACATGTTGTTTCTGCAAAAACGTAGAGCGCAAAAAGCAGTGAATAAGTGCGTTCGGCAGATTGGCAAGGCGTTTCAGCCGCATGACCATGTTCCTCAGCGACGTACTTTGTTGACGCCAGAACACCGCGTCGCCACTGCATTTCTGTTTAGAGCTGCATGAAGGTGGTGAGTGCTTAAACGTCGAGCTGATGGGAAGTTTATTGGTTATAGTTTCAGGCGGATGTTTGCAGCAAATGAAGATTTTTCATCAAGCTTCAGTCCATTCAGGTCTAGATTAAACACGGTGTTCTGGCCACAACATGATTGCGAAATGGCGATATGAATGGCAAGAATTTCACAACGGTTTCTTCGTTTTTCGGATAAATGCGCAAAGTAGCTGAATAATCGCAAGCGTTTTTTGACAACTGTTGTCTGCTCATTCGATCACAGCGCTTTTTATTCCGCTTGTCGAAAACAGATTTGACCGCAAGAATGGGCTGTTCCATTAAGCTGAAACGGCCGTCTGGCTGCCGCTTGGAACAACAGTATACATTGCATTTTCTATTACCGTATATATAAAGAAAGCACGCTGCAGATAAACTTAGTCGGATACAACTCAATCTGCAGAGAAGCTCCGCCCACATTAAAGACTGCTGAACGGACGAAATTGTAGGCTGAAGGAAGTTGGTGTATATGGCTTGTTTGATACAGTAGTTTCTTCAGACAATAGCTTAAAAACTGGACTGCCGAATTCCGCTTTCGGATTAGCGCCGAAAACAACTAAAATTGCGAATAAAATTCAGGCCCTTACCCGCGTATAGACGGTAATCGCCGCACATAAACGAGACGAAAGAAAAAAAAAAGCGAAAGCAATAAAAAATTCAAAGCGTCTGTCGCACTTTACTGTGCAGAGTTTGGTTCATGTGTCAACGCCGACAAAGTTTTTGCGGCACTTGCGAACTAGCAATTCGATGCTCATATAGAAATTTATTTCTAGGCTGCAATGCACCCAAACACAAGCATGAGCTCTTATGATTGTCTGAAAATGACTTACGGCTGCTTATCTGAGCGCTAAATATCTCACGAAAGATGCCACAACGTCAAGAAGCCGCTTTGCTTCTACTATGCGCACGCCATAGCGCAGCGGCGCCATCACCGCCTCGTCCGCCATGTTGTAATGCCGCCGCGCCACCTATAGGAGCTGAAATGGTCGAATAGTCCTTCTAATAGCGCTCTAGCCAAAAAAATAAGTTCATTTTCTCATTCACTCTCTACCGGCCCTTTCCCTTTTTTTTCACAAAGGTTCTACTTTTCTTACACCAAAACAAATCAAGTAGTGGTTGCCGAAAGCTCCAAATGTGTAGTAGTCCCCAACTGTACTGTACTGCATGCAGCATACAGTACAGCATCTCTGTAGGCATTATTAAGGGGGTGGTATATCTATATTTTTGCCTTTTATTCATTTATTTTGAAAACCTACAGTCCTATTGTGCATTATATGGAAGCTTGGTCACACAAAAATCACATGAGGTCAAGTAATAGGAATAAGTGGCCCAGCATCAAAAGATCATCATGCTTACATACATGGGTAGGCAGAGTGAGGACAACTCTTTCCACTTGTACTGATTAAAAAAATCGATTTCATGGATCATTTTGTGTTATTGTTGTTGTTGCTCTCCTTCAGCAAAAGTCGCATTTATTGCGACTTTGCTTACTTTGCTGCGCCTCAGTGTGGGACCCAAAGGAACAACGGGACACAAAGCGACCATGGCGGATGTCAAGGGTCCTCGTTTCGGTGGCTCTTCTGCGTACCGAGCATCGCGGCGGGCTGGCTGGGGGCTTCAGCAACCTTCGCGGACGTCCCCAAGGACAAAGATCCACTTCCGCCCTTTTCCCGACCTCGCATTCCGACCTTTCGCGACGGATGTCATCTGACGGACATGTGTCGGCAGCCCGGGGGAACCATCTGGGGGTCCGAGAACGTCGCATTCCGCAGTCGACTTTCTCGAAGGCGTCCTCCTCGCCCAGGCTCAACACGAGACGAGGGTGCCAGTTTGTGCGCACGAGTGAACGTTTCCGGCCACTCCCACCCTGGCGACGGCGTCATCAACCTAGGGTTGGGCAAGAAGGACGCTATAAAACTCTGCGACGAATGCGGTCGAGACCCACTTTTTGATCTTGACTCATGTAGAAAAGTGAATAAACTCAGTCTTCTTTCGCCACCTTCGAACTCCTTCGCGCAGCGGCACTCCTGTCCTGGAGGTGGGAACCGGCGTCGTGCTGACCGTGGTTCTGTCGAGCCGCGACCCCGAACCTCGCCCTCAACACAACGAACAACGACCAGGCGAACGGACCTTTAGCACTGTGCGCCCCCTGTACGATTTTTGAGGAAGGTGAGAACGCCATCGATGTCCGTGTAGAAGCCAACAGGCCACGCTGAGCCAGAAAAAGGCTTTGTGGAACTGCGCGGTGGCGGAAGCTGACCATCGGGTCTCGTGTTGCGGCGCAACCTTGCTGTTTCACTTGTAGCTTTGGGCGGTCTTCAATAAAGGACACTCTTAATTGGAACACCTGCCACTGTTTGAAGGGCAGCCAGGGAATGCCGCCAATGGAGATATGAAAACGCAACAGAGCACTTTATTTCTTATATTTTTGCCACTGTTCTGGTTTCAACGCTTAACATGTTTATCATCGAAGCCGCACCTTGTGCTGACGCCGAAAGTTAGCACTGTTGCGATCTCTGGAGATGACAGGTTTGAGTGGTCGTCACTGTTTCTCACTCTTCGCGGATCGCCTACACTTGAGCCCTCCACACCTTTTTCTTTTGTTTTCTGCCCCTTGTATGGGATAGGCGCAAGCTGGGTGTAGACCTGGTTAACGTTGCCGCGTTGCCTGTCGTTGCTATTTTTGTCTAGACTTGGATCTCGGAGGGAAAGTGAAGCTAAAGAAAGGTATATAGCAACAATTCCTTTTCTGATTCGTGTTTCGCTCTTTCATCGTCGATAGTTGCCGCGTGTGACGTCGCGGCTGATAGCAAGTAAGCAGTGATAGTCACAGGCCCTCGTATCAAAGGCGGGCTGAACAATGATAAAGGAGCAAAAAAATACACTGGGAAAAGTATCATTACAAAGTACGGCCCCATACCCTGTAGCGTCACTGCATCTGCGAAAAACGAAGAAAAGGAACAGTAGAAGCGCCGGCTGCTGCGCTCTCGATTCATGGTGATACGTGAGGCGCAGAACTGATGACCGCGTCAGGGTACCTCCATGCCTTAGGCCCTCTGTCGCTGGTTCTTTTGCGGCGATGAGAAGGGCGACGTTTGAGTAGTGCACCTTCAAACGCACGAGTTGACATTTGTCTTCACTGTTTATTTCATCATCACCAGTCACGTTACGCCCTCTGCCGGACAAAGGCGTTGTGTCCAGTTCTACTCCAGCAGTGTGTCCTGCCCTGCTCTCTACGCCATCCATGCCCAATCGTTCAAGCTGACTGCCCCAAACGGACAAAAACCTGTCCCACTAATCTCCAATCGGCCCCTTCCTGCGTTGGCACCGTCCCCGCAAATTTCCAAATCTCATTTCTTCATCTGACTCTCTGCCTCCAGCTGCAAGGTTCTGATTTCGTTGTTATCCATTGACCATTGGTTGTTATATCATTAACTCGGCTATGATATCATTAACTGGAGTTTGTTTTCTAAGCCGCGTTGCTTTCTTTGTCTCTCAACCCCTTACAATTTTCCATTCCATAGCCCGCTGCGCTGTCCTCAATAAGTCCTGCAGTTTCGGCCTCACAAGTCAGCACTGGCGTAATCCAATTACTGTACACTTTCTATCGCAGAATATTTGTAAGCTGCTGGTCGTAACTTGAGGATTCTTGCCACTTCAACCCGTTCTTACTTGCCTGGCAAGTTATTTTTCTAATCGTCAAAATCTGCGTTCATCACTTGATCTAGTAGATGCAGTCCCTTATGACCTCCAACGCCTACCATAAACTACCGGTTCCTTCTTACACTGTTGAATATCACCTTAGTTTTTTCTTCATATGTATGTTTTAGCCCACCGTTGTACATTGCCTGTTTAGGTTCTTGGCGATGAGCCGAAGTTCACGTCCCAGTTATTATCACGGTAACGTCACCAGCCTATCAGCGACTACTGAAATGTTCGTCATTGAATATTATACTGTAGCTCTCCCATGCAGTTGAACTCTCTGAATACCACTGAATACCACTTAAAACTCGCAGTGAACAACACTGCATAGACTGCGCCGTCCTGACTGACACCCTTTATTGTTGGTATACTATCACTTTTCACGTGGAGGATTGCTATCGCTGTTTAAATCCCTGTGGATATTCCTGTGCAGTTCCTGTGCTTTTGTTTTTCATTCCTCGAATGCCCTATCAACCGGGCTTTTCATGACGGATGGGTAGATGGTTACGAACGTCCGTCTAAGTCCACTTCGGTCTGCACTATAGGTCCGCTGGCAGAGGACTTATTTTCAGGCGTATTGAGGAGGCCTATCAAACACGTTGCCCATCACTGGCGTACGCGAAGTGGCTTTCGAGACTGCAGTCTGGACACCTGTGTTGAGATGTGGGCGTGGCAGATGTTGGTACACACCAAAGATGTATTGCTCGACGGTTAACCGCCAGTCAGCGAGCGCGCAGAAGTCGCCGTTCCCTCCTCGACGCTGATGGAGTAGGGCCTCGCGAAACCATAACGGTGTTTCCAAGGAACTTGTCGTCACTCGATCACCGCGACCTTGGGGCTACGAGCTGGCTCTCTTCAACCAAATATTTAAACTCTTTGCCACTGAATGCGTTTTACGCGCAGATCCTTATCCCTTTGGGGAACGAAGCATACAAGCAACGTGCGCATACGACGCCAAGCATGGAGGAAAAAAGTTTTTTTTTCTCCATGACGCCAAGTGTTGTCGAACGCCAGCCTGGGTTCTCGAGTACCGTGTGCGCAGCAGGATTTTTATATTCTCTGAAGCGGACCAGCCACATGCTAGCGTTTCTGATGTAATAGTTCAAAGGAAGCTGTGAGGTTTATACAGGATGTTTTTAGCCCATATATAAGGTGTCCCAAGCAGCAGTAGCCAAGGACTAGAAATCGAAGCTGTGGTGGTAAACGTGATAATCAAGTTCATGTCGTATTGCGGCTGTTACCGGACACAGGAAGTACGTAGTGTATTACTTCCTCCTGTACAACATAATTATTAAAAATAATTATAGAGGGACCAACAGCTTACTTTTCACGACCCAATTTTTTTAGAGAACTGCGAATGTCTACAAGCACAGACGTTTTGCACGTCCGCACCATTTACTGAATAGATTAACTAGTAAAAGAAATATACGCCAAGGCGTGAGCACCTATGCACTTCTTGCTAATAAAAAAAACAAAAAAAAAACAAGCCGCCAGAACTATACGTGCGCTTTCTCAACCACTTTCTGAACAGTTATATCTGCCTGGATTTCCTGCTGCCACCACTTCCACCATTACATCCCACCGCTTCCGCGATAAAATAGATAAAACCCCGGCGGTCATTGTCAGGGGCATATCAGTCGTCTGGCCATTGCGGGATTTCAATGGTGACGCTCAGCAGCTCATTTACGCGGTTAGGGAGAAGGCGGGTTATTTCTGAGGACAAAATTCCGCTGAGGGCCGGAAAGGAGCGCTCGGTGGAGGCTGTGATGATTGGTGGTAGCAAAATATGACCGACATCATGCACTTGGAAAACATACGACGAAGTGATGAACAACTTGAAGCGAAGATAGAAATTCTGTGGCCATGGAGATCACGGCCAACGACCGCTCATGAGAGAGCCATCAAGGTTTGCCTGGCTCTACTAGTTTAAGCTTCAACTTAACTGCATATTAGTTTTTTTTTTCTCGTTAAGACTCGTACTGAAGAAAGGCAATGGTGACGAGACTAAGTTGATAGTTCTTTTGATTGCTTTCGACAGCACGCACTCGGACAAGCTGGAGCTAGTGTCCTCTGCAGTGGGTGTAACAGAGATAAATACTGTTTTTTCTGATTAAGTAATGCCTGTGCACTGTCGTGGTATTCGTCGCACTTCCTTACGTGTGGAAGGCGTGTTTTCTTCCACCACAAGCCAGCTATGAACAATGTGTCCCTTCCGTACCGTCGTCAGTAATGTGAGAGTGAATTAATTTTTTGCAAAAATTAATAATTTTCTGCTTATTTCTACATAAAATTTGAGAATGACTTTTCGATATTGTACGTCGAACAAAACTCAAACGACAAGCAATGTTCTTAGCACACATAATTGCGGGGTAATCAATAAAGGAATAGAGCTGTCGTAGTGGCTCAGTGGTTATGGGGCTTGGCTGCTGACCCGAAAGACGCAGGTTTGATCCCAGCCGCGGTGGTCGCGTTTCGATGGAGGCGAAATGCTATCCGTGTACTGTGCGGTGTCAGTTCGGGTTAAAGAACCCCAAGGGTCGAAATTTTCCGGAGCAGGAGCTGCGGCGTCCCTCATAGCCTGAGTCGCTTTGGGGTATCGAACCCCATAAACGATAAACAATAAATGAAAACTCAAGCTTTGCTACCTTCCATATTGCTCACTACTGTACATGCTCCTCTGTCGGCGCTATTAAACAAAATTCCCCGTCGTGTCTAAAAAAAAAAAATCGTTGCGAATTAAGGCGGTGTCCCAGAAAAACAAGGGGGTGTGTAAGGAAATGATTTGTTTTCAGAATTTCGGAAACGTAGTTGTCGTCGGCGTTGTGGCCCAGCAAATTATGGCTATTTCGACGGGTTACATGCTCTGGAGCGGTTGCTTTCCCTGCAATCTTTTCGAAAGCGCATGTTTTATGGCGCGGTGTAGGCAAAGTTTGTTGGGCCGCAGCGCAGAGGGTAACTTGCATTTTCGAAATGATAAAAACCGACATGCATATTACCAACGGTAAGCCACATGCCTCTCAATGAATAAGGAGACTAACAGCAATAGTTAAAAAGGTAACTATTCAATATTAGTTAACCAGCCTTCTATTTTGCATGTCTTAGCTGTATTCTGCTGCGCTACGCCGCTGACAATGCTGCGCCGAAAAAAAGTGCTCTTTTGCATCAAAAAGACTTTAAAAAAATTGCAAAACATCTAAGGTGAATTACCGGTATATGGCGGGCATGATGTGCTGATTACTTTGTGAATAATCGTTTGAGGTATACAGTTCCCAGCAATTCCTAGCCTCGCTTAACTTGGGCTCCTTGGTATACCGCTTAAGCATGCGCTCACTCAGAAATCTTAAATTTGTTGCTGCCACCGCAGCTAAATGAAATCCACATAATTTATTCAGGGAAGTATGGTTATTCGGCGGTTCGTACTGCGGTCGTGTTCGCAGGAAGGAGGGCGTGAGAATTATCAACTGGGCCGCAACGGGTTGCGTATCACGTCGAGCGTCGTGCATCAGACCAAGCGCCGTCGTTCTCACGGCAGTCACGTCCGTCAGCAGGAATTAAGGCGTGCTGTGTTCATCCCGTGCTGCATCAGCGGCACTGACCCGCATGAATGCAACATAGCTCCCGATTTCCCTTAGACAACGCGGTCAAGGAGTGAGAACGCTGCGGCGCGAGCTGCGTGTTACCCTGGCTGCATGCGAGCCGTGCATCAGCTTGGGACATTACGTTATCTCATCCAAGGAAGATTCAAGCCAAGAGCCAAGGACGATCAGTGTTTACGCAGTCGAACACCCAGCATCCGCAGAGCTTTGAGCACTGGTGACCCAGTGGCACGGCGCCCTCCGGCCGGCTGTCCTCCTCAGCGTGGAAGGTGGGTGCCGACGAGCTTGCCGTACCGTTGCATAAGACATTTCGGCGAAAGAGCGCGGGCGCGTGGCAAGGCCGTCGCTGCACGGCCGGCGAGTGGCTGCTGTCGGGGCCAAATTTACGGGGGATGTCGAGCTGGCGACCCGGAGTGTATTGCCCCCTGCGGCGAAGCTTCACTGTCGTCGCTTCCGACAAGCCATCGCCTCTCGCGCTCCGCGTCGGCGTCATGCGTAGAGCTTTTATTTCCTCCTCCCCCGCCTCCTTCCCCTCGAACCGCCGTTCCCTCGTGCACCTTCCTCGCGGTTTATTTTGTTTGCGCCCCGTGACGTCGGCCGACTTGGAGCCGCGCACCGGCGTGCGTGGCACGGGGCCCAGAGGGTCTCGTGGAGGGCAATCCAAGGCGGGGTTGCCGCGCGTTACGCCAGGCTGGTTGTGGGCCAATTTTTGCCCCCGTCGGGCGCAGCGTGCCCCGTGGCGGCAAATGGGGCAGCGGTGGTTCCAGCAGCCGCGAGGCAACGTCCGACGCCCCGGTGCGACGTTGCCCACCGCCGCTGCAACCCGGATCCCGCTGAAAAGCGACCTCCCAGTCGGAGGAACAGCGCGGGCGAGACCTGCGATGGCTCATTGTTTTTATTGCGCTTTCAGGGAGTCCTATATTTTAGAGCACTGCCGGCACTACAGTGAATGAGCGCATTTCACTTTCCCGTTCAGTATCAGGCGAGGTTAATTGCACGTCGGGAGAAAGTTAAGAAATGTCGCACTCACTGCAGGGCTTGCCGATCGTTTGTTCCGGATACGCGCAGTGACAGAATCTGCCTTTTTAATTAGGCCCGCTCTTCTGGCCTTTCTGTTCGGGAACTAATTGCCCGAAGGAAAGTGGCGCGTGGCGCTGGCAAGGTGACAGGCTTTTCTTTCTCCTCGCCCTGATGGCTGCTCAGGCAAATAGCGCTTCGACTTTGTCAGGCCTCGTTCCGCTGGATCGTCATGGACGGAAAATACCGGTCTCCCTCCTCTATTGCTCCTTGGACAGAAAGTATAGCGCCAAGATTTGTCTCAGTACTTCTTCCTGTCATTCTAATTACGGCGGAACTTAGCTTGCCTCGGGTCCCTGTCAGGCATCCGCTGAAGTGCTTCCGCGTGGCAGGGGAGAAAAACAATTAAGCAAAAAAATTCTCTGTTGAGCGCGTGCCTGAAAAGCGGAAAAAGGAGAAAATGAAAGCGAAGAATGGCCCACGACAATCTATATTGCGTGCTGCGGGGAGGGAGGGACATGGAGGAGCGCGAATTGTTGTCGAGCCATGCGGTGGTCGGCCGGAGGCTCGCGGCGAGGGAAGCAGCGAATATACGAGCGATGCAACGGCGGCCGAGTTCAACGGCCTTTGACTTTTACGGCCCCTCGAGAATTTGGCGACGGTTAGATTTGCACGCCGGAGATAAGCTCTCCTGTGTTTGGCACCAGGCATTACAGCAGTTCGAGGAGAAGCGGAAGGCGATTGTGGGGTTTACGGCGCCTATCCGCTTCGCTCTGCGTTTGAATATTTTGGGGCGCTAGCACAGGGGTTCGTGTCTGACAAAGGAAACGTTCGGCATTAACGGAGCGAGTAAATCTCCCGCTCGAGCAGTGGACATTTCCTCGCGTTCCGTGCATACTTGCACGCGGTGTTTTGCAAATGAAAAGAACTGGGTCACTTGCGTGCCGAGATTGCTTGGGTGGCGCGAAGGGTTGGGAAACAAATCTTACCGACGGAGTGCAGAAACCCATCTCAAGATTATGCAGCCGCGTACGTGACCCTCCGATTCGAGAATTGATGGCACGTGGCATAAAAAAAAAATAAAAGAAAAAGAAACCATCTACGGAAAAGCAGACGAAGCGTGCCTGGACACGAAGCCCCCGCCCACCCTGCTCTCTGTTGGGTTAAGGCTAAGTACCAGGCGGTGCTGCGTTATTTCTCGAATTTCTGCTTGGTTTCCTGTGTTCTCTTCCTGTTCAGGGTGACTGAACGCGGGAACGTGGGCTGATGTCCACAAGCTCTCCAGGCCAGGGGAATTCCCCGCGGTCAGCTTGTCTCTCCCCAGACGAGTTGCCCCTTGACTGTTTCTTCCTTGGCGAAGTAAGCAGCATTCCGGTTGTTTTTGTCCCCGCGGATGAGGGCTCCATCAAGCTCAATAACCCCGAGGCTGTACTGGCAGCTCTTAAATCGACCACCCCTCATTACATGAGGATCACTGACGACCTGCAGTTCGGCCGCGGCGGGATAGTTTGCAGATCGCCAGACCAGGCATGCGTGGCTGACCTACTCAAGTGTTCTTCTTTTGCCAATCACCCGGTGAGCGCGTTTATACCTCCTCATCTGGTGTGTTCCAAAGGGTTAGTCCGTGGCGTAGACCCACGGCTAAGCGCGTCCGAGACACTAGAGATACCGACGGATACCGAGATACCGAGACACGGGACAAAGATACCGACGGAGACAGCTATAGCTACATTTGCGGGGCTGACCTGTCCATCTGAAGTTAAGGTGTGGCCTTTGATTTTCCGTGTTGATCAATTTACATCTAGGCCCCTTCAGTGCCGCAATTGCTGGAGGTTTGGCCATAGTGCCAGGGTCTGTAAATCGAGTTTCCGTTGCTGTGTGTGCGGAGAGAGCCACGAACCCGCTGGGTGTTCTTCTCAACGCGAGAAATGCTATTTGTGTGGTGTTGGACACTCAGCTAAGCCATTCCGACTGCCCAGCGCGGGCTGAAGAAGTTCATGTGCTAGAGTTGTTTGACAACCGCAGGTGCTCAAGACGCGAGGCTTTTGCAGTCATCAAAGATAGGGCATCTGGCTATGCAAGTGTGGCAGCGCGGCATACAACCGTTGTTTATTCCTCCTTGTCGCAAGCGATTGCTGCGGCGGTGGAGAAAGCAATGGCGAGTGCCATGGATCGTATAGTCGAAAATCTCTCTGCGTGTATTTTGCAGGTCATGGCATCCCAGGTGTCCGCTTTGTTGCAAGCCTCTACTGCTCCTCTTTGTTGCACTATCTCTTCACCGTTGGTTGCACCTCCCCAACCTTCTGTGCCCGCGGCTTCTAATCCACTGTGTCAGACTCAATCACAGCCTTTGTCTATTCCTCCAACCGGTTATCCACATCGCAGTGCGACAGAAACCTCATCTGTAGGGTGCGTTGACATGGAGGCTGAGATGCGTGCTCACAAGCGCAGTGTGTCTCCGTTAGGTCTTGCTGGTCCGTCTTGCCCTCTGACGAAGACAAAAAAAAAAAAATCCCCCTAAATCTACATTCAAAGGCAGTATTTTGGATCAGGCGGTCACTGCTGCGGCACTTTCGGCGAAATAGGGTCGTTGAAGGTGTTGCAGTGGAACTGCCGGTCAATTTTTTCCCCTTCAACCGATTTAGTTTGTTTAGTCAGTAAATTAAGTCCAGATTTAATTGCTCTTCAGGAAACGTGGCTCACTAAAGATTCTAGGTACAATTAAAAAAATTATCGCTCTTTCAGGCTAGACCGTCTTTTAAGAGGTGGTGGCTTGCTGTTGTTCGTATCCACACAAAGTTTTGCCACAGGGCAGCTGTGTCATATCAATGTATGGACAGGCAGTGCTAGATTCAGGCTGTTGATCTGAATCTTCCTGAATATCAGCCACTCACTCTAGCTAATGTATATTTTCCCACAGGTGTGCATGACATTCGGCCTCTTGACTCGTTTTTATCAAGTTGCAGGAAACAAGTTTTAATTGTTGGAGACTTCAACTCGCATCATGCTTCGTGGGGTTTCGAACAGATCGCTGCGGTTCACTCTTATGCGACTGGGCTTGTGAAAATAACCTCATCTGTTTAATTCGGGTCTCCCCACATTTATCCGTGGTCATTCTCGCTCAGCGTTAGACCTGTCTTTTTCCTCCCCCGGAATAACTGTGTCCTCTTGGGCGCCAGTTGACTGTGCCTCCAATAGTGATCACCTTCCATTCAGTTTCCAAGTTATGAGCCAGTTGACCTCTCCTAACAGCACACGGCGCACACGACAGTTTTAAAAATGTCCTCAAAGCAGACCTTCAAGAATTATCTCTTTTCAACAATGGAGATAATGCTATTCGCATTTGTTCAATTTTGGATGGAGCTCGTAAAAGATCGGAGTTCTTGGTCCACGCAAATAAGGGAACATCGCCATGCCTTTGGTTGAACGCAGATTGCACTCGAGATTATAGGCGCCGAAAGGCTGCTTGGAAGAAACTTCTCCACAATCAGTGTCCCCAAAACTGGATCGATTATAAGTTCATTGCAGCTGCGTTTAAGCGCACCGTACCTCGTGCAAAAGAGTTGTACGATACTCAACACTACGAATTCCTTTCTAAATCTGGTAATAGGCGTGCCTTATTCAATTATCTAAAATCCAGGAAACTTATCTCGACTACCATGAACGCAGTCTCCCTAGTTCAGTCACCGGCTGAACTTGCTCAGTCTTTAGAAGAGATAGGCAGAGGCCTTGAGCATCGGTTTACGGCTCTTCTTCCTTCTCCTCCGAGATTTCTTGCCACATTGGACGATTTCGAGGAGGTCAACCTAACGGAGCTCTCGAACACTGCATCTAGCCTTCCACCCGCGGCCCGTGGCCCTGATGGTGTGACTTCTTTTGTGATAAAAATTTTGTTCGAGGAATCTCCCGCCGACTTACTAACACTTATAAATTACTCTCTTAAAGGGCCATGGATTCCCAATGAGTGGCGTCTAGCATAGATTATCCATTTGCTTAAAAAGCAGGGAGTCGGTTATGTGTTAGACAATACAAGGCCAATTTCTTTAACTTCGAATCTCGTAAAGTTAATTGAGAGGGTGTTGTATGGTCGAATAATGTTCATCATTTCAGAGACTGGGTTGTTGAACCCTTGCCAGATAGGTTTCAGGCCAGAATGCCCCATATGGTGTGCCCATACCGATCTGGAGAGCCGCATACAATTAGCTCGTCGCCGAAACCAATACACAGCGCTTGTTACTTTAGATGTGTTTAAGGCTTATGATAGCGTTGAGCACAGGACGCTCTTGCAAAGGCTACAGGCAGTAGGATTTCCGAGATACTTTGTGGCTTGGGTTTCTGAATTTCTGGCTGACGCGGAATTTTACTGCTGCCAGAACGATGTTTCCTCAAGCAGATTTCGACAAGCGAGAGGAGTGCCCGTAGGAGCGGTCCTCTCCCCTGTACTTTTCAACATCTTACTCAGCAGTATTCCCTGCAGTCTTAAGGTGTCTTCCTGTGTGTATGCTGATGACATCGCCCTTTTTGCTTCAGAGAACGACATTTCCTCTTTGTACCAGTCCTTACAGTCCTACCTTAATGTCCTGGACCAATAGTTAGAGGACATTAATCTGTCCCTTAATGTCAATAAATGTGCTTTATTGGTTTTTCCTCTCTCTCATCCAGTTAATAACTCTATTGTTTACCGGAACCATGTAATTCCTCAAGTGCAAAGTATCAAATACCTCGGCGTAATTTATGATCCTTCACTTTCCTGGCGGGCCCATATAGAGCAGATCACTGCGAAAGCAGTCCGAGCAGTCGGTATGCTGCGCAGGCTGAGCAACTTTCGTTCCAGCATGAGAAGGCACTCGTTTCTTATGATTTATAGAACGTATGTCCGTCCAGTATTAGAGTTAGGCTGTGTTTTATTCTCTGGTGCGCCAGCGTATAAACTTCGCCCCTTAATTCTCTTGGAGCGGGAGGCGTTGCGCCTCTGTCTGGGCCTTCCAAAATTTGTGGCGAATTCCTTTTTGTACCTGGAAGCGCGTATTCCATCATTGCCTTCAAGATTTCGGCTCTTAACGGTGAAAACGTTTACAAAATGTTTGATTCGTCGCTTCATGCCTCAAATTTGATCTTCCTTCGTCAGCCTAGGCCATTTTTCAACGAAACCTGGTCTCGTTTCCATACCCCACAGATTTGTTTTGTGCAATCCCTCCTTGACCTCTTAAACGTCCGCATTTCGGAAATCCTTCCAGTATGCGCCAATTTTTCATCTATGCAGATTGTCTTTGATGACATCTTTCCAAAACATGCAAAGTTAATGCCTTACCATTTGCTCAGCGGTATATTACAGGGTTAGTTGCTGCGCTTTAACTCTCATGTGCTCATAGCGACAGACGCCTCACAGTGTGAAGAAAAGGCCGGTGTTGGCATTTTCTCCATCTCCCTTGACTGGTCATTCTCACTCTGCCTCCCCGATTACACTCCTATTTATTTGGCCGAATTTCTAGTAGTAGTCCTGGCTTTGCGCTAATTAAACAGCTATTTGTCTTCTGTCATAATTATGATGGATTAATTATCCTTGTCTTCATCTCTCACCGCGTCTCCAGCATTTCAGGCACTCCGCTTACTCAAATGCTGGATTCCACCCCACGTGTATTCGTTACGGTTGGTCTGGGTGCCTGGGCACAGAAGAATCCATACGAATGAGGTTGCTGATACCCTGGCGAAGGCATCTCTTCAAGGCCCAGTCGTATCTCTGCTTCCGCCCAGCGCATATATTACTGCAGGTTTCGCAGGTATCTGCTCTTGAAAGAATTCGCATCATCAGAATTGACCTCCTATCCCGAATTCCGGCATCACCTTTACCCGTGGTGCAGTAAAGGATGGCGATCACGCAAGCTTGAGGTTTCCTTCACGCGTCTACGTTGTCGCGTGCCTCACATAAACTTCTACCTTTATAGATCTGGTCTGGCGGTCTCCCCATTGTGCCCGTTCTGCGGTGAACCCGAAACGATAGACCACTTCTTGTTGACCCGCTACCGTTTCTCCTCTTTACGGAGGCGCCTGCTAGAGTATCCGTTACGACAGCTAGGTCTAAGTCTGTCAGCTGGGGTTGTTCTGTCTCTTGGTGCGTCCTCCCTTGGGCACAGTAACTGGAATATGGTCTCCGCCATTCAAACTTTCATTTCAGACACTAAACGGCTGCCGTCCTAAGCTCTTTCTCATGATCAACATTTCTCTGCAACGAAAGCGATCCTAAACATGGCACATTTAGCCCCGTTCCCTCTATCAGTCACCGATCTCACAGTATTTGTTTAGTTTACTTCAATTTACAAACCTGAATTCCTTTCATTCATTTCCTAATTATTATTATTGTTATCATTATTACCATTATATATTTTTTCGTTATTTATTTCATTGTTTAACATTTTGAGCATCTGTCAGTCGCCGCCTGTGTTTTGGCCAATTTTGAGGACAACAACAGCATGCCCGTGCCAACGCGCAATGGTGGAGCCAGCCCGCAAGTTCCGTGTCCGAACAGCGCAGTTCATTGTCATGACAATTTTAGGCTTTCGGAGGCTCATCTCATTATAACGTGAGACATGCACTGTGACCATAGGAAGTGAGTTTACACGTATTCTTCGTTTGCGGCTCCTTTATACTTATGGTGAATTCCAATGGCAGATCGGGATCAAGTTTTTCTGCTCGGTTTGGATCAGTCGTATTCCAATGGTAAAATGGGAGCGCGAGTTGTATGTTCCAATGGCAGATCGGGATCAGGCGTAAATCCCGGATCGCTCCGTGGAGCAGCGATTCTTGATCTGCCGAAATCGGCGGATTTGACCGGAACCTCGCGTGACGTTTTCTTTTCCGTCGCGTCTGCTTCCTGTCGCGACCGGCAGCGGCCGCTTCGTTCCTGTCGTCGCTACGTGGTGAGCCGGGCGAGCCGGGACAGACGGGCACTTTCCAGTCAACAGTGGACGGCAATGATCTTGCTTCGAGCCGTGCGGCACTAATTTTGCTTCATGGAAGTGACAGTTCCGACTCGGGCACTGAAAGCTGAGTCCAGCAGTGAAGACTCGTCTGAAACGGACAGCGAGTGTGAAGCTGCCGGCCTGTATATGCCTGCCGCCGGCGTCAGAAAAATGCGCTAATATTCTTTGTTCGCGTTCATAACAAGCCCTGGAGTAGAGGAATGTAACAAATGAATCATTTTTGAGGATCGTTGGCCAATACCGAGTTGCTGGTAGAAGTGATAACTGCGATACAAGCAAATTTCTTCCTGATGCCCAGTGCGGCTGGCCTGCTAGCTCCGCTGTTGGAGGCGTCGCAGAAATCGATCATGTCTTTATTTTATTATGAGACGAGGAACACAGTAAAACGGTGACGCGAGTAGCACCTTTACTACAGCGCTGGCCAATTCCGAAGCGCCCTCAGCTGCGGCATCGATGAAAAACAGTTAGGCTTAGCGACGACTACGGCAGCCAGGGAGAAACGTTGGCCGGGGGGCAGCGCAGTTCGTCGCTCGGCGTGTCCGCGGGCGGCGTCGTTGCCGAAAGGTCGACTGTCTCGCTGATTGGTTCAGCGGCTTGCGTCTCGCAGTCGCAAGGCTGGAAAATCGAGCAGCGAGCAACTTGCCTGCGCGTCGTCCGCCACTTCTTTCGTGAACGGTAGGGACAGGCTCACCGGCTCTCCGAAGACCGCGGCCGCATACTCGCGTGTTCACGGAGAGTGGACCATCCTGTGCATACGCTTTGGTTTTGGTTTTACATTACGGCCTTCGTACTACCTCCTTTTTGTTTCGCCGAGACGGCGTCTGTCAACGCGGAGATCGCGCCTCGCGCAACTCCTGTCGCACTCGAACACGAAGCTAGCAGGGCGTCCGCTCCGGCGGCGCGCCTAGTTTCCGCGGTCGCCGCTGCGGCGCTGGCGTCGCGCTCCCGAGGGATCACTGGCATTCCAATCGCAAACTGGGAGGTGGCAAATCTACGCGCTCCGACGCGCTCCGTACACGATCCGACGGAGCGGTCTCGATCTGCCATTGGAATTCAGCATTAATAAGGGAGTAATTACTCAGTGGCATCCACCCGAGCGCAGCCATACGGCTACATAGGAAAGCTATACAGCTTTCTCAGAAACTTCGTAGTTAAAGAAAAATTCGTCCTGGTCCGGGGTTCGAACCCGGGACTCCCGCTTCACCGGAGCAGTCGCTCTACCAATAGACCTCTCCCTCGAGTAAACAACGTGACGTCACGGAACGCACGTGCAGCGACTGCAGCGCTCTCCTTCCTAGCGGCGATGGGCAAAACGCTCCCTCTTCGGCTGGCATCCAACGCTCTCGTACGTGCCTCGGAAGCGATGGAGCTGTCAGAGTACGCGAAATCACTGCCTGAAATCGCCCGGCAGCGATATGCTGAAAAGTTGAAAGTCGACGGGAAACAGTACCCTGACCCCTTCGTTTTGAAGGACTGGAGAAACGACCCGAAATTGTGGCCAAACGTGCGTTTTGGCGACATATACGTTTATCTCGTTCAGACGCCCGGCCCTTACACTACTGAGAGCATGCAGTGCTACCGTTCGCTGAAGGCGTACGTTCTTGCAGCGGAAGGGCACGTGCGCCAAGTTTTGGCAGCCGACTTTGGTTTAAAGTGCTGCTTTTTAAAAGCAAAAGTGACCCCGTCGCAGGGGACCACCGGGGAGCCGTACGAAGCGTGGACGCTTTTGCGAGAAGAAGGAAGCGTACAGGCATGGCACATGCATGGCCGGGTAAGTTCATGTGTTCGGCGGGATGTCGAACAACAGCGTTTTAACGCGCTACCTAGATCAGCAGAAAGATAATTGCATGCGGTAGATTCGAAATGCATTACACGCTAACCGTCACGTCAGAATACTGTTCACGTGTGAAGTCAGCGTACAATAATGCAGTGCGTAGGATGTCTTATATTTTGATTGTGTTAGTGCATGCGAGGTCTTATATTTTGATTGTGTTATCCGGTTCTGTATCGCAACCGCCGCCGCCATGGCATCGCTGATTCGATCTCGGCCGCTTGTCGACGGGGCTGAAGCTGAGAACGCTGACTGTCGCTTCGTTGGGGGAGAATCTGCTCTAACTGGTGTGCCCTCTGCGCGGTCACTGCTCAGAGCCATTGCGAAAAAAAAAAAAAAAACGCTTATGACCATGCGGTGTCGGGTCTGTTAAAAGGGTCCTTAGGC
The DNA here is from genome assembly GCF_055824585.1 of Amblyomma mixtum. Taxonomy (NCBI): domain Eukaryota; kingdom Metazoa; phylum Arthropoda; class Arachnida; order Ixodida; family Ixodidae; genus Amblyomma; species Amblyomma mixtum. Next base: position 72,741,360 of record NC_143014.1, on the reverse strand, counting down.
TGCTGAAACTGCTCCGGTTCCGAGCACCGCGACGCCCCTTACATCCCATGTGTCGCCTGAGTTCTAACCCTGCACAGCTAACCTACTTTACGCTTTCTTGCCCCATACTACCAGTTTGCAACAACTAAGATGTTGCTAAGATTGTCCGCTCAAAACGACCACACTTCTTCATATCTGCGCTGGGATTTCTCTTCTTGAATGAGAAAACGCTGGGCACCCGGTCCGGGTGGTCCGGTAACGAGGACGGGGCGCCTGCGTTGGCGGATAAGACGATAAAAAAAGTTCACAGTGCCATTCACCTCGCTAGCTCCTCAAAATCAGCAAGTGAAAGAAAGGAATGGTTCCCACAAGAGATGAAGTGCGCTCCGCGTATCCTATCTGCCGGTCTTGGCTTCCATTTATCTCGACGCATTGCGTGCACCTTCAGGAGATTCTCGTCCCGCGGAAAACGAAAAAAGCGAACGCCTTTCTTGGCACGGTTAGTGCATCCCACGGCACAGCAGCTCGTAGGCATCACGAGACAGGGTCGAGGCACGGGTTCCGGCGCCCGCACTGCGATAGCTTCCTTGCTCGCCCAGCAAAACTATACGGGATCGCACGCAAACGGAGGACTGTTTTGCCCATCGGGTCCCCGGCGTGAGCCGGAAACGTCACCGCCGTGACGTCACTCGCCTCGCGTGACGTACCCGAGGAGAGGTCTATTGAGCTAACCGGGACGGCAAGCTTATGGTAGGGCGAGAGCGAATTGATCAATAACTCGAAGTGGGAACAGTGTTGTAATTACTCCCTATTACAAATCTACTCCACCTTGGGGGATTCCCTTAAACATTTGACCAACTCCTTTATACTTCTGTCGTGTTTCGAGGTTAGCATTTTGGCTCCGAGCAGCGTATCACCACGATCACCACGCGCGAGAAAAAAAGATTAAGAGAGCGGAAATTAAATGTAAAGGGCCTGTTATACGTGCAACAGGAGTAGTCATGCTGCCGGCTTTTTGCGAGCCTCAGTGGTTAGCAATACGCAATTCGCCCAGTTTTTGCTGTTACGGCTCATAATAATTAACCGTTCGCTGCGTGTTAAGAGCTGAAGCGCGGACGGGGTAACCGCGGGTTTTCGTCACACTCTGCGCAGTGAATATTAAATGCTGGGTTAACAGGTTGTTGGAAACTCCGAACGCAAGCTGTGTGTGCCTCTAGATTTCATACAGGTGAATACGGACGTATGTCGTCGCGCGCATGCATCAGCACACCGATGACGTGTTCAACGAAGCTGCAGTTACACCGGCATTGCTCTGTTTGTTCTTAGCATTGCACGGCCGTGCCGGTGAAGCGTTTCCTTGTGTGAGGATTACGAAAGGGGCATTAGCTACTCGGTTCACAAATGGCGAACTGGCACGGTTTCGTAAGGTGATGAGGGGACCGACAGATGGCAACTCGAGCATCGCTTCAGTCAGCGAACCGAAACCGAGGGCAGAAGGGAATGGCACACAACTTTGGTAGCAGGTCACCTCACTGCGCAGATCCCGTATTCGAGAGCCGGCACAGTACGTGTGAACACAAGTACAGTTGTAAAAATGGCGTCCAATCTTTACTACACTTGGCTCTAACATCAAAGTGTATTCGCGAACGACCTTGAGGAACTGAGCAGGGCACTGTTTCTATAACGTTGCCGTGGCTCGGGATGCATCAACATCATGCAACCGCGAACTTCTCGTGTTCCGCGTACGCCAGTGCCTTCATATCATGGAACGTGTTCTGCGTAGCTGTTATTGGCTCTTGTGGAATACCGCCAGGCTGCAATACCCCCAACTGCACCACCAGACAACACGCACTGTGGGTTCTGCCAGCGCATTATCTTTTCCCTCAGAGGGCTGTGAACGGAGCATGTAGGCCCGTTTTTTTCGACTTTTTGCAGCCAGACCACATACTTCAATAATAGCACACAGTTTCCTTATTTCTGATGTCAGCGATGCTCGTCAAAACCGCGGCCCTCTGTTAGGGCCCAAGTCCGGTCAGAAAGTAAGGCTAAGTGGTTTGTACCCCCTCCTCTGTCGAAATCGTTGGTGAAACAGTGGAGGAGCACCTGGCTTCGTCGTCTCCGTTCTTGCTGCCAGTAACACAGCAAGTTTGTGTACAAGTGCCTGAGATGATTATGAACAAGCGTTTTTCGAACTTTGGCTGATGCAACGCAGACCCGGGGCATCTTTCGTTTAAACAGCTGCAAATGAGGGCACTGTGGGGATTACGTAAGCGGGCTTTTTCAGTGCCTTAAGCAAATGAAGGAAACAGTTGGTTGCTGAGAGCATTAGTTACTGCCATCACCAGTGCGTGTAAGTGCCCAGAAAACTCGACAGATCGTCAACCTTCGACACGAACTTCGTGATGTTGGTTGCCACATTAAATTGCTTGTTTTACTGTCGTTTTTTTTTTAGTATCCCGTGTTACTGGGCTACAGGGAAGGTTGAACCTCACCACCCATAAGAAACTTTTGTTTACCTCGTGTTGCATTGTTCACCTTATCACCCCGATCCAGAAGCCCCAGAGATATCGCGGTCCCTATTTCCAGCTACGCCGTTGGGAGAAGCCTGCGGGTTTCAGTCACAAGCTTAATGACACTCTCTTTGGGCTGCGGGCGCTACAGCGTTGTTAATACTAAATTAACGAAAAAAAAAAAACGTTTTGCTTAGAGTAATAAATGCGGAAACAATCTCAATTTGTAGTGAGAGATGAGGCACTCCCCCCGGAAGTGTAAAATCTTTGCTAAAGCTGGCATATACAATGACGCATAGAACACGGCTTCTTCGAAGAATTGTGCGTTGAGCTATAGCGCACCCGATAGTGACTCGATCAAGCAGCCGTCATATCCAAAGGAAGCCATTTGGAGCAGAGAGTTAGAGAGTAATCTTTTTTTTTTTAAAGACTTTAGTCATCCCTCGAAATACACCTCGCGGTTGGAAGTATAGTCGTTGTGCAATGTGTCTTCTTGGTGGCGATATGCAAGTTTCGAAGAGATTTCAGTGGAGATAAAATGTGTACGCCTCACTGCCCAAACCGAACTTGTCTTTTAATCGGTCATATTCATGCCCGAACCAACAAATAGCTCCTGACTGGCTGCGCCGCGATCATGTTATTTTCCATGGTACAATTCCCCTGCACGAAAAAGAAAGCCGTTTTTCATCTTTCCAAGAGACGGGCTCTACATAAAGGCTGCCATATCACTGAGCCTGCGAAGTTTGCGTCCAGGAAAGGTTTGGGAGCGCCAGTGATTTTTTCTTTCCGCTGTACACACTAGCGCCGGACAGTGTCAGCCAAATACCGTGAAGGGCGAAACCGCAGTGAACGCCTCTTGAAGTAAAAAAGAAATGAAGAAAAATCAAGAAAGAAAAGGAAAGGAAGAAAAAGAAAGAAAGGAATATAAAGAAAGATGGAGACAAGAAATGAGCAAGAAATCTGGCTTTGGTCTAGCATCTACCAATACAGTGAGTGAGGGGCAGATTTATGGGTCACTCCTAAGTCACCTCTAGCCAGAAATAGAAGCCCAAGCTACCCAGGGGCAGGCTCCAGGCCCGAGCTGAATATTACTCCAAAGACTACAGAGGCAGACCCTATATCCTCTACGTGGACGCGGCTCATCACACCCTACCAGGCTATTATACCGCTCTCGCCGCCTACGAGGATGGAACCATCGAGGCCGCAGCCACCCTCCACGCCAAAAACCCTACGGAGGCTGAGGGCGCGGCCATCGCCTTGGCGCTCATACACGCTACACAGGATACCAACATCACGGAAATCTGCACAGACTTCCAAGCTGCGTGCAGTCACTATCGGCAAAACTTCATCACACCAAGCGCCCGACGCATTCTTGCATCAGGACACACGCTTACCCAAGGGATAACCCTCATGTGGGTTCCCGGGCATGCCTCGATCCCCGGTAATCAGCGCGCTCATGCGCTGGCTCGAGAACTATCTCTCCGGGCCCCGGAAGATCGGACACCCAAACCCACGCAGGAAACCTCGCGGGCTCTACTCACATACCACCAAATCACCACTAATCACAAAAACAGCCGCTTCACACTCCCAACACCTCACTGTAATTGGATTCAAAATACAACGTGGTCTGGCGGCAACTGCCGGCAAACTGCTAGATCTCACCTTACCTCCTTCATCGCTCCCTCCCTACCTTGACCCTCTCACTCTGCTGAACATGTGGGGCGGCCAAGGCCACCCTCATACACCACCTGTGGGAATGCCCCCGACCCATGGCAATTCCTCCAATACCCGACCCATCCCCTTCCTCATGGGAGGCCGCTCTGCGAGCTGCTCAACAAGCTGGCCAAACATGGCTAGTGGACATAGCTCTCCGTGAGGCCCAGGCCTGTGGACTCTTGGACAAGTAGGTGCCCACCCTTGAGGACCTTTTGTTCTTTTTCTTAAAATAAATTTGTTCCTCCTCCTCCTAGGGGGAGCGGTTGTGTGTGTGTGTGTGTGTGTGTGTGGGGGGGGTCTAATTGGAGCCATGTATTTGAACAATTTTTCGTCGACAAAATGGGATTCAGCACGAAATTTCTCGCTTTGGGGGGGGGGGGGGGGGACCTGTTTTTCCGTACGTGCCTTAAATCCGCCTCTGCTTAAGTTTGCCACCGGAACTCACCTTTTACATTCGATCAAGAGGGAGCAGAGTTGAGGCAAGAACTACGCAGTGAACAACGAAGATTGAAAGCTATAATTACACATACATACAAAGAATGAATGCAATAATCGGTGAGCCATCGCTGAAGTTTATTGCTGCTTTTTAAAGCTGGGGCAAGTGGTTCGCATCAGGTAGTTTCGAAGAACTTGCCAATATTCGGTGCATGAATGGTTCCAAAACGAACGCACGCCATCTGTGTGCTAAGTTAATAATATATACCGGAATTACGATGGTGAAACATCACATAGCTATTACCGTAACCGGCATAGCCATATCGAGGTACGGGCCACTCATAAGTAACAGCGAGTTGTCTCGTTGGAAAACTCTCTGATGAACCACGCCGCAAGTCTGTTCTGTTTTCTGTTCTTGGGTTTCGCGGGGAAAACCATCGAACTGCTGTCGATCAGGTACAGGAACCTGAAAAGACAAAGAAAGAATGGGAAACGGCACCACAGTTTTTAAACAAATGCGAAGAGACCAAGGAAGTCTAGCGGTAATTTCATGGAACTCGCGCTAACACGGACTTGCGTGTGGTAGTGGGCGACACCAGATACTTTTTTTTTTTGTTTTCTGACGGTTCGCTTACAGGCCGCGAACTACATTAGACAGTGTGGGTGCAAAAGGACTGGCTGATTTTCGCTTGGGCGTCATTCTGGGAGCAGTTATAACTAGCGAATACCATGGGGTTTATATCTACCCGGTTGTGTACCTGTTTGCATCCTAGAAGCCTAACCAAACTGATAAAGTTGCTATGAAAGCGTGCACTGGCACATAAGAACAACGATATTTCCACTTTTAGCGCCGGATAATAGCTTGCGTGCGATCTGCTTAACGGTGGCTCGCGGTCACGTCTTGCAGTGGATACATGGCACTAATAGTAAGGCAAGAAGCAAAACAGATCACTCCTTGATTAGTAGTGAGACGAAATCTGCGAATTGGCGGTGCTCATGGCACATTAACTTTTATCACTTTATGCTACTTTTTGGGGTTAGGAGGCTGTTGTATAGAGCCGGTCTTTAGAGGTCTGAGTGCTCTCCTTCCCTGTGCTTATGATGGTAGAGCGCCAAAGCACCAGCCACGCTTTTCAAACTTCGTGCGTAGCACATGACAGCAGCTTCACAAACTTTGCACATAGTCTAAACAGAGGGAGCATGGACTTCGACATCACGCTCATCACTTCACGTGAAGGAACAGAAGGGGTTTTGTTCAGTGGGCTGCAAATTAAGCGGGTACTTTGCGTCGCCAGTTGTGACGTCTGAATTGCTTACAAAGGAACGTAAAAAGCTCAAGCTTGTGTTTTGAGACTAATACTGGAATTCAAGGGCATCCGCAGAACTTTTTCCAGAAAAGGGGGGGGGGGGGGGGGGAGGCACCCGATGCCCGGGTATGAGGGAGGCGGTAGGTTAGCACCAAAAAGGAACTATTTGTGGTCTAAACGGCGCGCATGAAACAAAAATTAGAAACAGCAAATTTGTGCTAGGCTTGGAGAACAAACATTGGAATTTATTAATGAACAAAGAACTGAATTCAGTAAGCAAAATCGGATAAGTTAATATCACCTAAGCGTGCTAATCAAGCAGTGTAGTTGTTTTCTACTAGTGCATAAATAATATCCGTAATTCCAGGGGAAGGGGGCAACTGCCCCCCCCCCCCCCCTCCCTTGCCCCCCTTCCGGGCGCCCATGCTGGAATTTGATACGTGCCACCGGGTCCGTTGCCTCACTGTAGTTTTCACACAACAGCACAACTCATGGAGTGCCCACTGGTAGAATTCTATACATCATGACAACAATGTTCTCTGACGACGAAATTTTTATCAAGCCCTGTCAGTTTAATTAAAGCAGGATCAATATGCAGCGCAGTGAAAATGAAACATGAAAACGGACGCCTTTAGATGCATGAGCGACGGAAACAGCCGTAACATGATGTAAACTCGTCCACGCCCAACGCGCACGACAACCCAAGTCAAGACGCGGCGCATTACTTACTGCTTGTTCTTGAACACGTCTTCTACGATATACTTGGAGTCTTTTCCCATGACAATAAACGGTTCATTATCGGGAATATTGAGTGTATTGCAGTTATCACGAGCCCTGATGTGACGTATCTGGTCTACCAAGTTGTCTTCTTGGCCTGAAAGAATGAAAAAAAAAGAGAAAAAGTTACATAATATAACAAAGCCGCTCAATGTGTGACGCTTTCTCGGGAGAGCATGTTTGCTCTAGAATGTTACAGTGGGAGTCGTTTATCAAGGGAAGTTGAAAGAAGTACCGTGGACGGCACGATTAAGCCGGGACAATTAAAGAAGACAATGGAGCATGAAAGTCCGTACTTGAACGACTCATATGTGCATGGTACATAGATAGGAAATATATAGATAGGTGCAGCGCATTTCATGCCCCACCGCCATGTGCGCGCCGGTTGTCATGCACACATAGACCATAAGACCACTGAGATCACACTCTCAAGAGTGCACCCCCCCCCCCCCCCCCCCCCCCAGCCCATATATCATCGTTACGGCTCAGGCCCACCTGGGCGACACTGTCTTTGGGCAAGAGCACGTGAACGCAGGAGTTGTCAGTTGGGACATCCTGCACTTAGTTGACACTACTTAGGTCGGAGCAAGCTCTTCGTAAAAACGCCGTTACAAAAGGTAATCAGTGAACTTTGTCTATTCGTCAATTGGCAGCAGCGCTATCAGCAGCATATATCACAGCTGCATAGCCCAAAAAACGTCATGTGTGTGACTTTCAGCTTTCCGTAGAAAAGAAAAGACTGCGCTTTATTAATAAAAGCAAAGAGAACGAAACGAAGGTCCCCGTTATGCATAGCAAGTTAGCTGGCGTTCCAGGAAGAGTCTTAAAGTGCCTGCATTTTCAGTTCTCCCAGCCCGCAGCTCAAGGACGTTCTTGGTGCTGTTGAGAGCTCGTTATGAATGACGACTTTGGCGTGATTCTCGCAGCCCGAGGAGAGGGATTCGTCGAAACGTGTTAGCTTCATGTATGTACGCAAAACTTTGCGTTGAGGACAAGTCCTTCCTTGCTGGAAGGGCTCATTGTGAGGTAATTTTAGCCCGAAGATCGATCTGGGGATTAATTTTCTTTTTTTTTGCAAAATCTTTTTTTTTTCTCTCTGGCGCAATGTATATAGCAAGAATGTTGGTTCCTTTCCTTACAACACCTCGGAATCTCTGCGTTGGAAGGTCGGTAAAAGCGTAACGGGCGTTGCAGAGACTACTGGTTTTGAGGATTTTTGTTTGGTCCTTGAGAATGTTTCTAATAACACTCTCCATCTACGTTGGACTGGCCGCGTCATCTGCTTACAGTACTTTCTCACACTGTTAAAACGGAAGTGCACTCTCTCCGCGAAGAGGTTTGGGGCTAAGCGTGGATTATCGAGAAACGTCGAGCACGCAGCTTCGGAGAAATAGCCGCGTTTGACGTGCTTTCGTGCGTAATTTTTACAACTCGCGAGACACTTTTTACTTGATTGTATGAGAGAATGTTACCATTTGCGGGCCCGTGTACTGTGCGATGTCAGTGCACGTTAAAGAACCCCAGGTGGTCGAAATTTCCGGAGACCTCCACTGCGGCGTCCCTCATAGCCTCAGCCGCTTTGGGACGTTAAACCTCCATAAACCAAATCAAACCTAAATTACATTCGGATTTTGTGTTTGCTTGTTCCATACCTTGGATCAGTATATACTGGTTCGGAGAAATGCCTCAGCTCCTTGGTACTTTGCGCACTATTCATACTATTGGAGCACTTTCGAAGCCGTAGTGTATACAGCCTGCTTGGCGTGCTTGCATCCGACTCAGTGCAAGTGACGCCACCTGGTCAATTTTTGTTGCGGAAGCAACACTACGCTAGGTGTGAGGGATTTCGTGGAGCCCCGGAGAGCCCCAACTGCGCATGCGCGAGGAGCGACTGACGTCAGAGCAGTGCGGAGCTGCCGCCGACTCCACCGCTGCGCGCGTGACTCAGAGGTGCCGTCGCCGCTGCGCCAGCAGTGCATTCTCCAGGAGGACTGACGTCACACGGCACACAGCTGCGGCGCTGGGGCCACCGCCGACTTCTCCGCTACGCCGGTGACTGAGAGGTGCCGCCGCCGCTGCGACTGCCGCGCCGTTGCTACCGCAATTCTACTCGGGATGTCCATTGGTCAAACCACAGCCAATTTTTTTTTTCTGGGAACCGTTTTAAGCTGTGGATATCAGGCGATTTGTATCTACTAGAGTGAGTGTCTGTTTAAGTCCTTCGCAGTTTACTGTCCCGCTGTGGGTAGGGCACACGGCTGATGAGCCGGAGTACACGGGTTCAATCCCGGAGCCGTCGGCCGCGGTTCATGGAGGCGAAGCGGAAAAGGCGCCAGGGTGCAGTGCGATGTCAGCGTACGTTACAGAACCCTAGGATGTCTAAATTAATTTGCAGCCCTTCACTACGTTTCCCTTGGGGTGTTGAACCCCACAATTGACAGTTGACAATTTCGATAATTGACTACCCACTTGACTACCCAATTGACTACCCACTAGCCCGAACCCTGACCCTTCGACAATTTATTATTGTGATTTATAACCGACTGCCGCGGGAAATTGAGCACTTAACGAAAATTTGTCTTGGAGTCAACAATTCCGAATTGGGAAGTGTTTGGTTCAATGAATAAGTTTTATCGCAGGGTTCACAGGCTCAGTTCAGAGAACGAAATTCCGTTTGGTCGTTGTATTATACTGGCAGCGCCCAAATTCAGCAAGCTGTTAAACAGGTATCTGGATGCTTCTGGCTTGTGATTTCTTGTATTTAAATTTTATGTAATTTCTTGCATGTTAATTACGTAAATTTTATACAATTTCTTGTGTGTACGATTCACTCGGAGCCGCCGCGGTGGTTCAGTGCTCGACTGCTGACTCAAAACACGCGGGTTTGATCCCGGCCGCGGAGGTCGAATTTCGATGGAGGCGAAATTCTAGAGGCCCGTGTGCTGTGCGATGTCAGTGCACGTTAAAGAACCCCAGGTGGTACAAATTTCCGGAGCCCTTCACTACGGCGTCTCTCATAGCCTGAGTCGACTTGGGACGTTAAACCTCAATAAACCAAACGATTCACTCGGTTCGAATAGCCGCGGATTTGTCGTTTCTGTATTTTTTATCAAGATAAACCCTATACCTTCTGCGGCGCGGGCGGACAATTCGCGATCCGGCGCCTATATATTAAGGCGAAAGCCTTTAATGCCTCATACTGTCGTCACCAAGACTTGTTAGCAAATCTGCCCGCGTTTCGGATGCATGCCTTATATGGGCATATGCCAATCAATAGGCACTCGATACTTAATCGGGTGAAATCGAAAGACATCGGAGCATGACATAAAGGGATTTCATGATTATATCATTGTACTTAATGACTAAATGTCTAACTGGTAATTAGTAGTTAAGAAGTGGCATGTGGGACTGTGCACTGCGCCTGTACCTTAACTAACACTAATTAAGCATAAGAGAAGCCAACAGCCACAGAAACCAAGGGAAGCCGGGGATTTTTTAAAATTTATTATTTATTTTGTGCTGTTGTTCAATTTAGAATATTACTGAATATGTTATCGCTTAAAGCCGTCGCCGCAGCTCAGCGTTAGAGCACCGGACGCGTAATTCGGAGGTCTTGGGTTCGGATCCCACCGGCGGCATGTGGTTGTTTTTTCTTCTGCTTTTCTAATCAATTATCTTTAAGCGATAACATATTCAGTAATATTCTAAATTGAACAACAGCACAAAATAAATAATAAATTTAAAAAAATCCCCGGTTTCCCTTGGTTTCTGTGGCTGTTGGCTTCTCTTATATTTATAACGAGCCCCTCATTCCTCCTCCCTTGTTTGCTTCATTGCTTAGCGAGGGCCTCGGTTCTGGCAGCCTTGACGCCATAGGAAGCATAAGAGGGTTCTCACAAAGCTTCCACCCTCGCCGTTCGATGACGTTCTACGTCACACCAGCGGTAACTCAGGACGTGCTACGTCCGCCGCTTATGAACGTGGTTGGCGCTGATGAACACTCTCAAAGTTAGGTTATTTGTAAACGTAAATACCCCCGAAAGCAGATTTGACAGCCGTCGCCGTAGCTCAGCGGTAGAGCACCGGACGCGTAATTCGGAGGTCGTGGGTTCGGATCCCACCGGCGGCATGTGGTTGTTTTTTCTTCTGCTTTTCTAATCAATTATCTTTAAGCGATAACATATTCAGTAATATTCTAAATTGAACAACAGCACAAAATAAATAATAAATTAAAAAATCCCCGGTTTCCCTTGGTTTCTGTGGCTGTTGGCTTCTGTTATATTTATAACGAGCCCCTCATTCCCCCTCCCTTGTTTGCTTCACTAATTAAGCAGTGTACTAGTTGAGGTCACGTTAACTATCACTAACCATACATTAACTAGCATCACGAAATGTGCAAGTCATGCTTAACTGTCATTAACCACCATTAATAGTTAGACGTTTCATAGACATTGTGTCGAACATTCTAGAGAGTTCCGTCACTTGACAGGTTAGTGACAGGACATGATGCATGGCATTAGAACAATGGTAAAGACTAGTTAGCCTGATTAACCTTCCTGGTCAGAGCATATAAATAAACAAAACCGAGTAAGAAATTGGTCGAGTTGGGGAATGGAACCAGGGTCTCCGGAGTGCGAGACGAGCACGCTAACCACTCCGCCATGCCAGCTCGATGGTTTGGAATGAACAAAGGCGTGTCTAGCTAATACGGCGTCTTCGTTCACTCCCATCTTCATTCCTTCCCTTACGGCGAGGTTCAGGTGCCCACCGAGATATGCGAGAGAGATACATTTCCTTTCCTCAAAAACGAATTTATCGTCGAGCTAGGCGTAGAGCCGAATGGGCAATGGCGTTCTGTGGACTCCCAGGCAGCGTTGCAAGACACTGTCGCGTTCCACTCTTAGAGGCGAAGCTTAACATCTTAATCACACATCAGTGACACAAGCAGCAACACTGCGCTCAAGGCTTTCGCCTCACCGCACTTAAGGTCAACAAAGTGCCCCCATGAATTTTTATCACGTAGTAGTGACGGCAGTCCAGGCAGTGAGGAAGACAGCGAAAGAAGGCTTCCAGAAGAAACTGTTTTTTGGGCTGACCTGCGCCCACAAGGAACTGAATGATTCGGCGATGGCGAAAGCAACAAGCGTTCTCGGCGGTCGTCGAACAGAATACTCGCCGCTCTCGGCCGTGCTATAAATTTAAAGCTGATAGCGAACTTTTGATATACTTTCGTGCAAAGTTATTACAGCAGTCTGGAGCAACGTAGAATCACTTCAGCCTGGCAGCGACCCTTCAAGATAAATCTCGTCGCGTCTTGCATCACAAATAAAGCGATAAAGCTGCGTGCCTTCAGCTTTGAAGACTGAACGAACAGTATCAAGACTCGCGGCATTACTCCCCTCTCAAAGGAGCATCGACCCGATGCTCTAAAACGAATAAGGCGACTAGAAACAAATCCAATGGACAGTGCACAAAAAATTGATTGTGGTTTAGCTCTGGTTAAACCTGGAGTGACGTGATAGCTACGGCTGGCCGAGTGTAACTCGCTAAGTCGGATTGCAAAGTCAGTCTTTCGCCGTTCCGTTTCGCTGGCGTTCCTTCTTTATCTTCGTCCCTGGACATGGATTCACTCTCTCTCCCCCCATCTCCACTCCTCCCCAATCTGTTTGCATCTGCTCCACTCCACGTGACCAACCACGTGACCGGCCACGGCGCCGCCACGTCCGCCACGGTGACCACAGCGCCGCCACGCTGAAGGCTCGAAATGCTAGCGTAACGTGGGCGCACGGAGCGCGCACCAACTGAGTGCTCTGACGTCTTTCCGCGCATGCGCACAACAGACGAGGCGGGCGGCGTCTGCTCCGCCGTCGGCGCAGCGGCGAGGCGCGCGGCGCGCACACCAGCTGCGGGCTATGTCGTCACTCCGCGCATGCACACAGCTGGAGCAGCGGTGGTGCCACGGCTTGCGCACAGCCACGCTGACCGCGTGAAGCAGCTGGCGTAGTGTAACTATCTCTACAAAAACGCCGAGGCTGAAATTCATGCCGACGCAAGCAGCGTGGGCTTAGGCGCCGCCCTCGTTCAGAAAACCGACGGACTGGAGAAAGCAATCACATGCACTAGCCGTTCCCTGTCCAAGGCCGAGACTAACTATTCGAAAACTGAGAAGGACTGTCTTGCCATCATCTGGGCTAAGTCGAAATTCCTCCTCTACCTGTACGGACGACTGTTCAAGGTGGTCAGCTATCACCACACACTTTGCTGGCTTGCGAGTTTGAAGGCCACCTCCGGCCGCCCCGCTCGATGGATCCTGCGCCTCCAGGAGTTTGACATCACAGTCGTTTACAAGTCCGGACGCAAGCACTGTGAGGCCGACTGCCTGTAATGAGCCCCTGTAGATGCACTGCCGCCGGACGATGATGAAGACGCCTTCCTGGGACCCACCAGCTCCTGGTGTTTATTAAGCACAGCAGCAACGCTTAGAAACCGTCCTGTAACATCTCATCGAGTACTTGGAAGGCAAAGTTTCTCGCGCCCTCCGCCGCATTCAAGACAAGCATTACTGGCCCCGACTGTCGGCCGATGTCGCACATTATGTAAAACCTGCCGAGATGGTCAGCGATGAAAGACCCCTCCCACCCGACCAGCAGGATTTCTGAACCATATTGAACCCCCTCTCAAGCCCTTCCAGCAAATCTGCATGGACCTGCTGGGCCCTTTCCCAAAGTCAACGTCTGGAAATAAGTGGATCATCATAGCGACCGACTACCTGACCCGCTACGCCGAGGCAAATGCTCTAACGAATGGAACAGCAGCAGAAGTCGCCAAATTTTTCGTGGAATTCATTCTTCTGCGACGCGGCACCCCCGATGTGCTCATCGCGGACAGATGAACAGCATTCATGGCGGAACTGACGCAAGCCATCCTGCGTTACAGCCAAACCAGCCACCGGAGGACAACTGCATATCACTCGCAGACCAACGGACTGACCGAGCGCCTGAAAAAAACTATCGCCGATATGCTCGTCATGTATGCCGATGCCGAACACAAGACCTGGGACGTCATCCTGTCATACATCGTCTTCGCCTACAACACTGCAATCCAAGAGACAACCCAGATAACGCCTCTTATGCTCATCCATGGCAGGGAGGCCACGACCACGCTAGACGCCTTGCTGCCCAACGTTACCGAAAAAGATAACATCGATGTCGTCGCCTACCTTCAGCGAGGAGAAGCCCAAAGACTTGCCCGATTACGGATCAAAGAGCAACGGCGGACCGACGCCAGACACTGCAGCCGACGAGGACGCAACGCGGAATACAGTGTTGCTCCTCCTGATAACCGTGCGGTATTCTTGAACATAGCTCTGCCATCAGCGCATCATGGGCCTAAATAAGGAAACAGTCCTCACGTAAAAACAGCTTGGGATAGGTCAAAATCTCAGCTGTCATTTCGTCGGCTGTCCCTATTGGCTTGCGCAGGGGTCAGTCACGAAGGGTTCGCGCGTATGCGATCGGTTTCGCGAATTTGGTCCATGGGTCCGCTAATGTCAGGTATACCTTGCACGACGCTGCAGGGTCTACTCGAGGCTGGCAGTAATGTTGGTTCTGCGCGGCTTAAAAAAAAGCGAGATATTTTGTGCAAAGCAAGCATGATAGGCCGGCAATTAGATTTCCAGAGCATTAGGTACCCGGTCTGAGAGCCCTCGAAGTACTGCTACACATGCGGGGTTTTGTCCTGAAAACAAGGGCTGGTATAATACGATTACTTTTTACGTCATCATCATCATCAGCCTGACTACGCTTACTGTAGGGCAAATGCCTCTCCCATGTCTCTCAAATTAACCCTATCCTTTGCCAGTTGCGACCACCGTGTACCCACAAACTTCTTAATCTCATCCGCCCACTAACTTTTTGCCACCCCTTGCTACGCTTGCCTTCTCTTGGAATCCACTCCGTTACCCTTAAGGACCAGCGGTTATCTTGCCTTCGCATTACATGCCTTGCCCAAGCTCATTTCTTCCTCTTGATTTCGACTAGGATGTCATTAACCCGCGCTTGTTCTCTCGCCCACTCCGCCCGCTTCCGATCTTTTAACGTTACACCTATCATTTTTCTTTCCACAGCCCGCTGTGTTGTCCTTTTAAGCTGAACCCTCTTCGTTAACCTCCAAGTTTCTGCCCCATAGGTGAGTACCGGTAAAATACAGCTGTTGTATACTTTTGAAGCGAAAGCTTCACTACGGGACCTCGTTCTTCGATCGCCGGGTGCCTAGTATTCACCTTCAAATGACCTTGCGCTTCGAAAGCAAAGAAAAGGCGCATAACTGACCCCATGGGACAGTGGACACCTTAGTCGCGCTTTAAGCTTCGAAACCGATGGAGCGGGAGCTTGGAAAGCAAAGAGAAGGTGCTTAGCTGACCTCTTCGAACAGTCGACACCTCAGTCATGCTTTAAGCTACGTGATGGTAGTGACAGATGTGCGCTGCATGCGTTGGCATTGACAACGTTGTGGCAGAAACGCGGCACTGCAGCCATAGGCCGTTGGCGTTCATTGTGTTCATTGGCTTTACCGTTGACAACGTTTTACACTTCGATGATTTTAAGGAAAGGAAGTGCTCATAACTGGCTCCCTGGGTTAGTGGACGCCTGAATCGCGCTTTGGGCAACGTGGGGTGGTGAGAGAGAGATGTGGCCTGCTTCGGTTAGCGCGGACAACGTTGTGGCAGACACGTGGAACTGCTGCAATAGGCCGCAGCGTTCATTCAGTGAGCAAAATCTCGCGATCAACCATTAAATGGCACCTCCCAGAGTGGCAGGGTGGGTGCTCTGCCTATCCAGTGTCCGGAACGCACTCAACGCTACAGACGCCAAGCCGCTTACAGCTGCCCGATACGCCATAGCTTTCGCTCTCTGACCAGGTTCAGCAGTAGTTGAACCGCAGCTAATTTTTCTCTTGAGGGATACTGGTAAACTGCCATTCATGATTTGAGAGAACCTGCCATATGCGCTCCACCCCACTCTTATTCTTCTAGTTATTTCCCTCTCATGATCCGGATCAGCGGTCAATACCAGCTCTAAGTAGACATATTCTATTACTGCTTCTGGCACCTCACTACCAATTGCGAACTGCTGTTCCCTTGCTAGACTGTTTCTGCATATTAATTTTTATCGCCACCTTTCTGCTCTGCCTGTAGAACTCATTGATCATGCTTTGCAGTTCATGTCCTGAGTGACTTAGCAATGCAGTGTCATCAGAGAATCGCAGACTACTATGGCAGGGGTTCTCAAACTTTTCTGCTTGGAGGAACCCCAAAAGCCTTCAATAAGTTCCAGGGAACCCCCACCCCGCTTTCACTTACCAGCAATGTTGTCGAGCGCATTTTTGCAAAGAGAGAGTTGCAAAAGTTAAATGTTTATTGCACAGATTAATGCAAATAGTAATGTGATGGGTGGTACTGCTTCCCTTTTAACAGCAAGTCAAAGCGTGGCTCAGTAGCACTCAGAGCCAGTCTCATATCAGCTGCCGGGTCAGGGCCGGTGAGGGTTCTCGCGGAACACAAAAAGACAGCCCGCGGAACCCCTGTGTTCCGCGGAACCCAGTTTGAGAACCCCTGTACTATGGTATTCTCCATTAACTCTTATCTCCAACTGTTCTAATTTCTGCCCCTGGATTACCTCCTGTAAACAGGCGGTGAATAGCATTGGCTAGGTCGCGCTTCCCTGCCTGACACCTTTCCTTATTGGAATTTTATGGCTGACTTTGTGGAGGACTATGGTAGCTGTGCAGTCGTTATATATATCTTCCAATATTTTCCCATAACAATCTTCCACACCCTGATTTCGCAATGCCTGCATGACAGCTGAGGTTTCCACTGAGTCAAATGCTTTCTCGTAATCAATTAAGGCTATATATAGGGGTTGGCTATATTCTGCACATTTCTCTATCCCCTGATTGACAGCGTGAATATGATCTATTGTCGAGTATCCTTACGAAAGCCTGCCTTATCATTTGGTTGATTGAAGTCTATGGTTGTCCTGACTCTATTAGCGATTACTTTAATAAATACCTTGTAGGCAACGGACAGTAAGCTGATCGGACTGTAATTCTTCAAGTCACTGACGTCTCCTCTTTTATGAGTTAAAATAATGTAAGCGTTCTTCCAAGCTTCTCGTACGCTCGAGGTCACAAGGCATTGCGCATAAAGGGTGGCTAGTTTTTGTAGCACAATCTCTCCTCCGTACTTCAACAAATCTGCTGTTACCTGATCCTCAACGGCTGCTTTCCCCTTTTGCATTGCTCCTAAGGCTTTCTTTACGTCCTCTTTCGTTAGTGGAGGGATGTCCCACTGCTCTGCGCTACTGGCTCTCTCATTAACGTTCTGATTGCATTGACGACTATATAGATGTGTGTAGAACTCTTCGGCTATTTTAACTATCTTATCCATACTGCTAATGACATTGCCCTCTTTGTCTGTTAACGCATACATCTAAGCCTAGTTTCCTCTTCACCGCTTTTAGGCTACCTCCGTTCTTTAGGGCATGCTCGATTCGCTAAATATTAAACTTATGACGGCTACCTTGCGTTTATTTATTAACTTTGATTGCTCTACTAGTTCTATTCTGTCGGTGGAGTTAGACGGCCTTCTGCTTTGGCGTTTTTTAATCAGATCTTTCGTCTCCTGAGATAGCTTGCTGGTATCCTGTCGAACCATCCTACCACCTACATCTACGGCGCCCTCCGTAACGATAGCTGTGAGGTTATCTTCCATTGTTTCAAATTACGGTCGTCTTCCTCAGTTAAAGCGGAATATTTGTTCTTCCGCGAAATCCTGAATTCCTCTACTTTCCCTACAGCGAAAAGATACTCTAGGGAGCCTTGTCCCAGCAAGGGGTCAGCGTAGGCCGTGGAAAAGCAACAGATTCAAGCCAGCACGAGCGGTGCTCGCCCGCCCGTGGCTGCTTCGTCTTCTTTGCGGTTCAGAGCGGAAGTCGCGGGGTGTGCATCTCCTTCGCCATAGGAGACGAGGAAAAGTCAGACCAGCCACAGCCGGCAGCCGAGGAGGAGGAGTAAAATTTATCTACTGTAGGAGCGTGGCGCTTGCCGCGCAGAAGAGCTCCTAACTGTCCAGGAGCCCTCCCTTTAGCGCTTCGCCCGGGCGCCCAGTCTGGGCTGGATGACCGAGTGGGATGGGTTGGTATTCTACATAGTCGTGAGCGTGGGAACCGTACGTGAGGCGGAACATGAAACCGAACGCCGTCGCCAGATGAACGCAGCCATACGTTTGGGAGTATCGCAAGCGTATAAGAAGGAAGCATCCGGCCTAGCTGCCTCCTTGGCCGTGCCCGGGCCGTCAACCTAGCCGCTGTCTGCTAAATGTGTGCTAACGGATTCTAACGTTGTTGGACATCATGCTCGAAAAGTCAAACATCAGCAGGGACGACGCGCTGCATTAATCGTGTTAATATAGCGGTACCTTAGCCGTCGTAGTTTTTTGTTCTTATCGTTTCTATTCAATCGCTATTATCTGTTGCAGTGAGGCGCCGATCTTGGCGATAGCGAGGGAGTAGCAGTGCTTAGGCAGTGGCGAAGGGTGAAAAGAATCAGAACTGAATCGGTGTATTGAATTGAACCTAGAATATTTGATGATTGCCGAGCCCGGTGACTGCCCTACCGCCTTGACGCACCTGTGCAATCCCATGGACTATCGGTCACTGACCGCCTTTTCCGGTAACTTTTCCTTGCTCATCAAAGGAGCAAACCATGGTTGGCATAAATTGGCAGAAGTGCAAGGGGCTGTATTCTATAGGTTTATCCCTTTGAAAATGCTTACCTGGCTTGAGAACTTGAGTGATGTGGAAAACAAATTCTATGAAGCCGTCCTTCGATTCATTCCTTTTCGACTTGCCGCTCCATACTGTGAAGGTAATAAATCACACAGAAAAAAAAACATGATTAGTAAGTCAGCTCTATGCTGCTCACGAAAAGTTATTTAAACGTCGCTGCACAGCGCATGTTTATAAAGAATGTCCCCCCGCATGGCAAAGTTGCCATTTCATGCACAAACCCGTTTATGGCACGCCTGCTGCGGCTTATGAACGCCAAAACCAAAAGTACAGAAATACGGGCAAGCAAAAACGTGTCACATTCACACTGCCACGTACAGAAATCATAAAGGTAGGGCGCGGAAACTAGGCCAAGCTACCTTGATCTCACCCGTTGAAAACAGTGTTTTAATAACAGAATAAACGACGATCCAGATCATCAAACATTTACAAAGCTGTGAACACAGTTTCTTGCATGTCCCGAGGGGAGCTTGCACCGAACAAGTACCTCTTGCTGGGGTGAAAAAGTAAACACCTTCACCGAAGCACCGTGTCCCGACGAAGGCTCTTACTCTTCGTGAACGACAGCCTTTCTTACAGGCTCGCTGCTTGCCGCGCAGCACATAAAAATGGGACATGACCTTGCGTGTTGATATTCGTTAATAACTGTATTATAAGAGCATCAGCTGCTTTATTTGGTTAAACGTTTCCATAAGAGTGGACACACACTGCCAGAGCAATGCGCGCTATCGAAAATAATCCGCAACAGAAAAGTCCGCCTCGAAACTCACCCTCCTCTTCCTCCTTCTCCAACCCCCCCCCCCCCCCCCCACCCTGTAGCGGGAAAAAATAGTAAACACCGCAGCGCGAGCTTCAAACAACTTGCGCCGTGAGTTTGGTTAGAAAGAAGCGCTCATGTTTGCCAGTGCTATATGCCGCGCCAGTCGGCATCCCATTCCAGCATCCACAATCTCGGGGGAGCGAAGTCCTGCGCTCTCTCAGAACGTGGAAAAAACTACGAAAATAATAGTTTTATTCAGGAAGTCTGATACAAACTTTCTTTTAGCCTTTAGTCTTTAAGGTTCCAATGATAAACGTGCACCAAGTGTTGGAGTGTTACAACAGACAGACTGAGGAATCCGTTTTTGGCACGGCGCTCGGTACGTCGGCACGGGACTCGGCGCTGTGGCGCATGCGCACATGCCCCGTTAGCGCCGGCTGCTTGGGGAGTGAGTAGCTGCTGCGATCTCATACCCAGCCTTGTAGTGAAACTGGATTACCGATTCGCTACCACTCATCGCTATCTATAGCGTTGCTGCTGTGGTAACGAGGGCTAGCCCGCCCTAACAGTTAGCGCGGAACGGCTCGGGGAAAATGGCTGACTCTAAAAAAGGCAGTGCTTGACAGATAACCCTGCTCGTGCCGTGCGGAGACGCTCCCAGATGCGGCGCACGGAAACAGCGTCGAGAGCCGCGAACCAACTCATCCGTTGGCCAGGCACGGTTGCCATGGCAGCGACACGCTCGTACCTGCGCGGCGTGCTGTTCGAAGGCATGTCCCGTGATGCATCTGGGCTTTATGCCAGGGTTGCTTAGGTTTTGGTCCTGAGGTTTTTGAAAATCGAGAGCTAAAAATATTAGTTGCGCACGGCGACCGCGAACAAGAGTTGGGTCTATCCTCCCGTGCTCTTCTTAGTGTGAATCTAAGTTCGCTCTCCTTGCGTGCGACGCCTTGTGAACTGAAGCGCGGAGGAGGAAGGAGCGTGCAGAATACTTGCATTATAAGGACAGAGTAAGGTGCCAGCAACCAAAAAAAAAAAATGACGAGGAAAATGATAAAGGAGGGATCAAAGGAGCACTAGCATCCCAGGTACCGGAAGCGCAAACACTGCGCACCATAGGAAATGCCATGCTTGAAGTCGCGACATAATCAGCCACTCATTACTTTGCCACTGCATCGGAATAGTAAATTCTTGTTTCGCCTCATGTGTCTGCCCTCCGCGAAGCACCGCAGGTGGATAAAAATGAAGTAAAAAGTAATTTGAGAAACTTTCTCTTTCTTGAAGAAAAAAAAAGTTCCTAAAAGCTAAAAGTTCCGCTATTGACACTGTAGCCAAACAGTCGTCGATGCAGATAAGAATACAGTAGTCGCCTCTAGATATGTGCTGTGAGACACTGCGGAAGAGGGGGCTTGAGGCTGAGGCTCCGAAACCCTAACATCGGCTGCTGACTAACCGTCAAGCACCTTTTAATCCACTGTGGACCTTCGGGGCTTGAAACCGCATTTGTAACTGCGACGAAATGCTCTGCTGCCTATGGATTTAAGTGGCCGTAAGAGGTGCGTGGAGCAGGTAAGTGCACATTTAGGGGTACCTTTAGTTGTACCGATGCTGTAAGGTCAAGGATATGGAAGAAGCGCCTGCACAAAGTCACCTGCCGCGCTTTTTCCAGCGCGTCACCTCTGCCAGAGGGCGTATCGGGCCGAGTTCGTACCGTAGTCAACGCTGTCGCAGGCGAACTCTCTCAGGAGCTCATGCTGTTCGTCGTCTTCAAAGTATTCGTCCTCCTTCTTTTTCATGAACATGTCGAGCGGTTTCTCCGGCGGGCAACCACCTTTAGGAAACAAGAGAGGTCAATACAAAGGCGCATGTCATAAACATTTTGTTCTGCAGGTCGTGTTGCGAGATAACTGTGCAGGGAAAACACAAATTTTATGGGAGGGAAAAAAAACCGCAACCTTCATAATTAGTGGTCTCATGCTTTACTGACGCAGGGCCTATCGTTTGGGAAAGCACATGGGTATTGCGTCCAGGATATACCGTGGACGCAGTATTCATGTATTCAAACTGCGCCCGAACATGCACATTTCAAATGATCTTCTGTTTCTGTGCTGACAGATTAGTGAAAAAAGCTTCGCGAGTATACGCGTTGTGCTGCAGCTAAAGCACAATGTGCTTGAAATGCTGCTGCACATACTCATCGGTCAAGGTTAACTGTGGAAAAGGAACAAACTGGTTTCGAGGTGTAAAGGTAGTTCAGCGGAAGGATACCCGTGGACACTTAGAAACTGCCTATTTGGTCTCCTTTATCGCTGATATATGAAAAAGGGTCGGGGCAGAACCGAGATTTGAGTAATGAGTAGGTGAGGTGTTCGATCTGAACGGTCCGCTCTTGGCTTACCTTCCGCGCAAGTACAGACGTCGGAGTCGTCACAGTGGAACTTTAGAAAGGGGCTTGTCTTGTCGGGCGTGTAGAATCGTGTGCAAGAAAAGTCTGCGCAGGCAAGAAATACAGCATTGAGTGTAGATAAATGCACTGTACTTTTAAAAACTACCTCGATTATCGTTTGAGTGTCCGGTGCAACTACATGGACGCAGGAAATGGTCGTTTGTTTCATTTCGCTTTTCAAGCCTTCAGTACTTAAGGTAATGAGAGATTTACTAGCTGTGCTAGTTAAAAACAAAAAGGAGAGGTGGGCTTGTTTAGGGAAATCACGAGCTAATTTCACTCTCAGACAAGAGGTAGGACTGCGCGAATGGGACAGGACAGGTGAAAGAGGAACGACAACACAGGCGCAGTGTCATTCCTCTTTCGCCTGTCGTGTCCCAACCGCGCAGTCCTACCTTTTATCGGGAATGAACCAACTAGCCCGCAAGGGCGTTCTGCTATATCTCTCAGGCATTTATTGGAGAATAAAAAAAATAAAACGTTTCAAGTGGAAACGCAAAATATAAACAATGTGCTCTTGATTACAGAGATGATTCTTTGCAGCCTGCACGGCGCTTGCTTCTCGTCACTAGCATTACGCAATACTCCCCAATACTAGTGGGGCGAACTGGAATTCGGAATGTGGTAACAAAGGGCATCAAAGCAGTACGGTGCAGCATCCTTTGCTGCTGGGACCCCATCATCGCTCCCTTATGGATTTAATTCGTCGAGCAAACCTTTGTCGTTCATATAATTCATCCCTTCTATGTACTGTAGCAGTATTCACAGCTAAATAAAGTCCTAGTGAAAATCTCCATATGCACGGTGATGCATGGTATTACATCTGAAGTGTGCAAAAATGCGTACAGAAAATAGGCCGCGTGAGATATTCGAGACATTTCTTTCAGATCATTGCAACTGCGAGAAAGAAGACGTAATGAGAACGTTTCAGCGCTCTGAATACTCAAAATCTGCTGAATAGTTTTCAGTCTATGCACTGAGAAGGCTTCTTGCTATTTGCAGCTCGCAGGCCCCACTGAATAGCGTCCAAACTGTCCTTAAATATCCAGGCAATGTACGCTACTTGGTGCAGTGGCTTGTTAATGTTTTGGCTCATCTGACGCGCGAAGCGGGTACGCTCTGGGCAACAAGCGCCACAGCAACGCCCAGACGAGACACCCCACTCTGACGTGTCTGAACAAGGGGCGCGCCCGTAGGTTCCGTCCGCCATCTCTAAGATCGGCGAGGGCTGTCCACTGGTACTGGCTGCACATTTCTACCGTTGAGCTTCGGTTTTGCGTTCAAAACTATTCGAAATCAATCTAGCCGACTACCTGTCATCTTGAGTAACAGCGCCATATTTTCTGACGAAGAATGGGGGCCTCTCATCTTCGGCCAGATTTTATCCCAAACGTAGTCAGGTGCTTAAGCTGAGGGCCGTCGTCCTTCGTTTGCGGACGGGGATTTTGTTCTTTTAATTTTTATTTCGTTTCGACGTGTCGCAGTTGAGCTTAGGACAAAGTTCAGCCAAAAAGCATGAAAAATAACTTTGGAGACCAGATAAGGGCTCAAATGACTTCTTACTGAAACGACCTGTTTCTATGGTTTAACGCATAAAATTTTGAAATATCAAGAATCAGCAGAACAGAAACGTACCTGGTTGGTAGTAAGAATAGATCTTCACGTAGCTTGACTGTAATTTACCAGCATTGAATTCTTGTTCAAGAGAGAAATTAACGCAGTGCGTCATGTTTGTAGCAATGGAGGGTACGTAAAAGTCAACATGGCGACTTGCGATATTATATAGCTCAATCTTTCCTTCTTTGACGAACTGCAGGGGAGTGGAAAAAAAAAAGAACAGTAAATAAGCATTCAGAATATAAAAAGAAAGGCAAAACGAACTGAACATGGATGTGGAATATTTCTGGACTCATAATATTAGGTTTACTGCAAATAATTTATTGTTTGGAGTGATGACTGCAGAAGGAAATTGAAATCTGTAGTACTATCTAGACTTGTGTTTACGGCACTTTTAGAAATTGTGATCGCGTAAAGAATAGCCTGTAAGCTCCTATAGCGGCTATGTAAGAGCTTAACCTATCTTAGAACGCGGGCGTATCGCGACTTGCATTCCACTGCATATCACAAAATGAACAAGGGAGGGGAAAACCTCAGGTTGCTAGAGCCAACGTTTCGACAAGGGGACTTGTCTTCGTCTGGGCAAAGCGTTCATCATCGGCAGGGAATCATCAATCCCTGCCGATGATGAACGCTTTGCCCAGACGAAGACAAGTCCCCTTGTCGAAACGTTGGCTCTAGCAACCTGAGGTTTTCCCCTCCCTTGTTCATTTTGTGATCGCCAAGGACCATCTACCGCACCCTCTCTCTACCATGGATTCCACTGCATAGTGTGACGCGCATTGTTTCTCCATCCTACAACAAATAAAGCAGGCTTCAATGGTACTATTGCAGGGAGAAGGCGTATCTAGCTGTTCGATTTGAAACAACTTGGTCTGCGGTGGCTTAGATTCGGTCGGGGGTTAATTAGAACACAGACACTACCTTGTCATAATGTGATAACATGTTCCAACAAGCTTGTCCAGTCATTCCGCTTCTGGTATGCAGCTCTATTTAGTGTGTTATTGTAATTTGAAGGCACCAGCTTCATCTATCATAGCAACTGATTTTGTTACGTTGTTTTTTTTTTTTGCTGCTTTTAGCACTTCACAACGTGACCGCAGACGAGTGCCGTTACATTTTGTCGTGGTTGAGTTCGCTTCTTCCTTTTTTGTTTTTAGGTTTGTAGGAACCTTTGCCTCCTCAGTAGAGCAGGCTACTCGTTTGCTTTAGTTATTGATTAGAGGTCTGCACCGGAAAAAAAAGGATAACGTGACATCAAAAGCCATTAAACACAATAAGAAACACTTTAGGAAAATGACATGTCTTGATGAAGCCTCTGCTTACAGGCACGAACGTAGGTACTACAGCAGAACCTTGGTATAATCAGCCCCCGTATGGTTAATATGCGGATGTAGTAAAGAAAAACCGAGGCTCTGACCGGGTTCTTCGATGTGCCTTTTGTATTCGCTACAGTCGAGTAACATATGTAGCAAAGAAAGTTGGAGGGCACACTTGAGCTCCGCCTTAAGGGTATGATGCGATAGCTTTAGTGGGTTAGTCCCCATATATGCAGAAGGTCATTCTCTACTCTACACTCATATATCCCTGGGAGTCCTCATACCTCTCCTGGCGTAGTGGTGCAGCGGCGAAGCGATGCACCACTGCCCTGCGATATCAGGTGCTTCCAGCGGTGGGCCTTGTGCGAGCCAGGTTTCACTTCCCGAGCGAAAAATAATTTAACTGCGCCTGCCACGGTGGGCAGTTTACTTACTATCCGGTGGGCAGGTTGCGATGGCGCCGCAAGGTCACGTGACCTGGGTGGGCCACCTACCTCCTAGGTTACGCTCTGAGGACCACGTGCCACATCCATGCTCGCGATTATTCACTCACAACGCTGACAACGCCGACACCGGATTTTCTGGTTAACGAGGCCTTTAACGATATCGCGTTAAAATATACCATTTACTATAGCCTGTTAACAAAACATATATATCCCTCAATGCTCGGAGCCGCCAACATTTTGACGCCACCTGTGACATAGTGGCTTGCTGGGATGCTGTTTCTCATCAGACAAGCGCTACTTGCTTATCGAAGGCTGGCGTTTTTTGCAAGTAAGATGGAAGCTGCCTGCGAGACTAACGCTGAAAGTGTTACTGAAGCACGCAAATAGACTTCTGAAAGCTTGCATGTCTATGCCGTTTTGAAAAATATTTCGAATATGGCCTAAGGCACTAAAGTGTGGCGTGTTCCACGAGGCACTTTTGTTCGACAAGTCAGCGATGACTAAGCGACGGTGACACCGATTAAATCTGAAGTTGTCTCGGCCCTCGACATCGTTATGGGACCGCACTTGGGCAGCAAGTG
The DNA here is from genome assembly GCF_055824585.1 of Amblyomma mixtum. Taxonomy (NCBI): domain Eukaryota; kingdom Metazoa; phylum Arthropoda; class Arachnida; order Ixodida; family Ixodidae; genus Amblyomma; species Amblyomma mixtum. The sequence goes on along the minus strand of NC_143014.1, from coordinate 72,715,621 downwards.
TGAAGTCTCCTCGCAATGGAGACAGCGGCCACGCATTCCTGAGGAACGCCGCACCAAGAGCCATTGCTCTAAAACAAGCCTGACTCTCTCTTTCCAGTTGCGAATGGGGCATCAGTTTATGCGATTTCGTAACGCGCCTTCGTGCACTGCGCAAAATGGTTTTTGGTTGGCAGACCGGGTCCAATAAAAAAAGAGTGAGGCATAAAACTTAAAGTAACTATTGCGTGCAGTGACGTTCACCAGGTTCCGCAATCTGCGACATTTTTCTTTTCTTGATGCATTATTTCACCTCTTAATCATCGGTAAGCATCGCCTTTGATACTTGAGATAGTAAATGCAGCTGACCTCACAGGCGGTCGCTACTAATGGCAGAGAAACGGATGAATGGAAAGAAACGGTAAATATTCTTTTCTCCCGATTCAAAGTTTTGTTTCTTTACCACTAGTAGGTGCCGCCTGTGACGTCGGGGGTGATGGCTAGGGCGTCGTGCCATTCGCTACCTACGGTGTCAAAGGCGATGCTTACCAATGACAATGAAGTGAAAGGATGCATGGAGAAAAAATCGTTACAAACTACAGTCCAAGGTTTGTTTTTTGAGCGGAGAGATGTAACAGGTTGGTTTATGGGGCTTAACTTCCCAAAGTGACTCAGGCTATGAGAGATGCTGTAGTGGAGGGCTCCGGACAATTTCGACCACATGGGGTTCCTTAACGTGCACTGACATCGCACAGTACTCGGGCCTCTGGCATTTCGCCTCCATCGAAATGCGACCGCCGCGGCTGGGATCAAACTCGCGTCTTCCGGATCAGCAGCCGAGCGCCATAACCGCTGAGCCACCGCGGCGGCGATGTACCAGGTATCATGTGCACTCAGTGATTCCCCGAGGGTTGACGGAGGGTAATTCTTAGAACGCTATATTTTTTTTTGGTGTATGACAGTCGTTCAGGATACATAGGCATTGATAGGATCAGGAGAATACAACAGTGGAAAAAACAGGTCCAGTAAAGTGATAGGAAGCAAAAACAGGCAACTCGTACCTCATCCAACTCGGTAACATTGGGCTTGAATCCAGTCAGAAGACCCACTTCAAACATGACCATGCCATCTGGAGTATTCTCGAGTGGGCTGCACACGCAGACAAGCGCGGTATTAACGTTATGCATCGCTGGAAACAAGACTGACTGTTTCTGCACCGACTGCAGAGACAGAAATACATTTCAAAATGTGGAAAGGCTCGTCCGTATGGGGGAAGGTCACCGCTTAGTTTTAGTCCGTAGGCAATAGTCATTCGCAATCTAACATTTTTTTTACATGAATTACTACCTTGCCCAATTTAATCTAAGTATTGCGGAATATTCAACCTCAGGTGTTATTCATACCCTTTACAGTGTACATACTAGCTTGCGAATTACAGTGACGGATTAAGGTAAGGGTGAACATTTTCCCACGCGCTAGAGTCGAGGAGCAGTGAAAATGGGCAAGTAGTAAAAAAAAAAAAAGAACTACACTGTATGCACCGGCAAAAAAGGCCCCAACAAGATCTCCACGAAAAAAAAAAAAGTTTTTTTTTCAATCCCCCCCGTTGTTTCAAAATAGCAGGACCCGTATTAAAAAAAAAAGGGAATGTGGATATTTGCATGGCAACAAAATCACTGTCGTTATCAGTGGCATTACTCAAGGTGGGGTATTCTTATTTTTTATTCACAAGCCAGTAGCGTTGATTAATTTCCCAATCCCGCGAGGCAGCCTAATGTTTTGAATGAACTGTCTCCAAAATACATAGACCACCGGCGGGTAAGTTACATGCATCGGTAGACATGCTTCGGACTGGCACGGTGCAAACACGTGTCATTACCGTGACAACCGTTCCTCTGTACTTTAACCGTCAGCCACGTGGGCGATCCTCTTTCCGCCTCTTGCGGTCGCTTGTTCTCGCACGCCGGCGGCTTCGAGTGGTTGGTTTATGGTTGGTTTATGGGGTTTAACGTCCCAAAGCGACTAAGGCTATGAGAGACGCCGTAGTGGAGGGCTCCGGAAATTTCGACCACCTGGGGTTCTTTAACGTGCACTGACATCGCACAGTACACGGGCCTCTAGAATTTCTCCTCCAAAGAAATTCCAGCCGCCGCGGCCGGGTATATTGCAGTGGTTACACGGAAAGTGCGGTACTAACCCACCAACAAAGCAAGGTAAAATGTTAATGGTTAGGGCTCCCATGGTACCGGCGCTGTGGCACCTCGTAGTTTAGACATTATTGCATACGATTCATTTGGTCGGAGTTATGTATATTCTGCAGAACTCTGGAAGAGATGCAGGTTTTTTCTAGCATCCTGTTCGGAGCATGCCCTGTGGGAAAGGTTTATAGCGTTGGAACAAGTCTGATGAGGCTGTTTTTGGAAAAAAAAATTATTCCACCGGCATTTCGATGATGGTGTTAAGCAGGGCTGAACGAACGCGAAATCGCAGCCCTTTACGCATGCTAATGTCTGCTGCACCGTACAGATACTACAGGGTGGGCACAGCTGGGTGTCATTTGGCAGCAACGGTGCCAGCGCCTCTGCACAGGCGGGGTTGAATTCAGGCACTCACGCCACGGACTACCTTAGCCTCATGCGCAGCGATCAGGAAGATGCTTCTATCATAATGAAATACTTGCGGGAATTGTATCACTAGACGTTTTTCTTACTGACGCTGAAATACTTTCCTTAAAAATTGTGACTTAGAGCTGAAGACAATGATTCTAGTTCTAGCTTTTGACTAATCGTTAATGCAGCAACTGAACAACTGAGGTGCTGTACTGCGCTGTTAGTGCTAGTTTATTTTTTTTCTTGGCGCGACTGACATGCAGAACCACCCGGTGCAATTACGCTAAATATACAGTTGTGTGTGCGTTTTTTGCGGTTTTATTTATTGATAATTCTGGTGCATAACTGGAACATGAAAATTCAAGTCCTGATTATTTCTTCTTCGTATTACGACTGAAAATCATGCTCAAAGCAACGTACTCTTTGTTGAGCTCTTATTACTTCTGGAGCATGTGAAGTTAACTGGTGTTTAAACAGTGCATAATGCACTGCAGTGCATAATGCACTGCAATGCATTTATGTACTACTGTGAAAATGTGCCTTTTGCTGCACTAAGTTATACTGAGTACTCGTAAAATGCATGACATCTTCATTTAGAAAAAAAAAAAAAAAGTAGTATTAGCTCGTAAGTGCACCTGGCATTTCCGTATTACGGATCAGAAAGTGGCTGTTTGTGGATGACTTAAAAACGCGGATACCGGCCTTTATCACCGCCTATTCAGTGGCATTGCTGCATTAAGTTTTTCGCGAGTAAGGGTGGTGTGCGTATAAGTATCGTCAGTACCGTCAACATTTAGGAATGGGTTCAACGAAGCACATTCATAATTCGTTCGAATTCTTTATGCGACGTTGTTTATACGTATAGAGGCTGCAAACCTCTTAGATTGGCAGAGTGTCAATCAAAGGCATGGCAGATTACAAGTGCACTCCTTATCACTCACACAATGCTTGAAATAGACATGTAGACACGAAGAAACCCGGACGGTAGGAGATCAAAACCAACAACAACAACAGAAAAAAAACAAAGAAAAAACCAAATGGGAACTCAGTGCAGCGAGGCACTGATCTATTTTTGATGACAGTTGAGTGTTTTTTTTTTGCGAAGCACGCTATAAAATGAAATGCGGAAGGCGAATCTCACGTAACTGCGCGCTGAAAAATTCTTTTTGCATATGCGCAACAATTCAACACGGATTCTTACCGTGCACAGACCTCCATGTGGTAGTTTCGCCTCGTGTCAGATCGTGGATGTGATCCGGTTTTTTCGACACCTGAGAACGGAACCAGCTGACGTGAGAACACACGCAGCCTAAATGATTCAGCAGCAAACGCTGTCGGGAGCCCGAGAAGACGCGCGCACGCACGCACGCACGCGCGCATGCGCACATACACACACGCACGCATGCGCACACACGCGCGCACAAACACGCACACACGCACACGCACACACGCGCACACGCACGCACGCGCACACGCACGCACGCGCACACGCACGCACGCACACACGCACACACGCGCACGCGCACACGCACAATAATATTAAACATTTAAACTAGAATTCTGCACTGTTCCTTAATCTTGCACGTGTTACATATGCGACCACACTAGGAGCAAAGCAAGGGCATTACAGATGGCGGCCTAAATGTATTTTGACTTTTGGGAGGTTTACCCGCCGCGGTGACAGTGGTTAAATAGCGTTTGGTTACTGAGCCCAAGGACGCGAGATCGAATCCCGGTCACGGCGGCCCGCTTGGGACGTTACAGTTACCTTACCTTACCTTGCCTTACCATTTTTATACCATGAAGCAATGCCTACTGGTGATCTTGATGAAAGAGACATGAAGGAGCATGGAGCAGTCATTTCATTTCTTTTTCTTGAGAGCGGAATAAAAAGAGCTATCCACCTCAAATGAAGTCTCACAAGCGAATTTTCGTTCTTAGTTTGCCCCTTTTCCATTTTGGGGGTATGAGCAGCAAACGCAGGACGTGCGATTCGAAGCGAGTCAGCCCATGACGGGTCGTGTCAGAACATGTCTTCATAAGCAGCAGCCAAAGCGGGCAGGTGGTGCGAAGAGTGCCCTGCTGCGTATCAGTCGTGGCATCATAGTAGGCAACAGCAAACAACGCATTGGTAAGTAAGAATAACTGTTGAACAGAAAGGTATTGAAAATAGTAGGCGTTGCCATAGTTACCTCTGCGGATATAGGCGAGAGCGAAGAGGCTCAATATATTTTTACGTGTATATTGTAAAGTTCGCCTTTCATGTGTCCTTGACTGTGTGACTGTGACTTCGGTTTTTTTCTTTTGTCTTGATCATGTTTTTATTTTTCTGATTTTTATTTTGTGGCCGGCGCCTAGTGCTTTCTTCGACTGTTATGGTGACCATGACTTTGCAGTGACTTGGGTTTTCTCTTTTTTTTATTAGTATTATTTATTCCGCGGACTGCACGCTGTGCTTTGGCTATCTGCCTGCGGCTAACTTTTATTGTGACGAGCCTTTTGTTTTCTTTTCTTTTGAGTTTTTTTTAATGCTCTGTTATTCGCTTAATTTGTTTTTCTTCTTTGGAACATTTAGTTATTTTTCATTTATTTTGAATTGGCGTTAAGCCTGGCAAAGCATTGCTGGTCCAGGCATCCTCTCCCTTTCTTTTGTGTTTATTTACCTTTTTTTTAGAGGACCAATAAAAGAGTAAAAGGCTAAAGCCACGGCCTGATTCCACAGTGTTTTGCTTTCTTCCCTTAGAGAATATTCACGGAAACTGGTCCGGCACTTCCTTTCCGTAAGACGGGAAGTATACAATTATGTTTCTAGCATACCTGCGCTGGCAATGCGCGCTCACCTGCCCAGCAATTATTTTCTGCGGTCTAATGCCATATTATGGTGCCTCTTAGTAGTGGATGCTGCGTAAACCTATGCAAGTCCGCCTTTAGTGACGAATTAGACAAAAACTGTTGGATTTATTTCCGTTCAGGAATACACGGTGTACTGTGGCTGCCCAAATTTGCTCTGCGTAGTGCAGATGGTGGCATTGCGGCGGTTATCTAGAGTTCCAGTGCCACGCTTTTCCATTCGGTGTGGTGCCTTCAGTGCTGCGAGACGCTCTTCTGTGTAAGTGTTTGCGGGAAGAGCCTTTTTAGACTACGGGAGCAAATCTACGGCGCCTCCTTGTTCGATCTAACCGAGTGGTGTGGCCATGGTTGTTCGTTGTATCTGAGACGGAGTGCCATTGCCTTTTTACACTATTTGACGGCAGCGCCACCTTCGTTCGTAATAAACGAGCGTCCGCTATAAATTCAGCCCTTATTAGTGGGCTTGACTGCACTGCACTCTGGAGGCCTCGCAAGCGGAGCCCCATAACGTCTGAAACGTCTTTTTTTTGGAATCGCCGCGATGCCACATCCGGTCTTCCAGGCTGACACGGCCGCGGGGTGGCGCTGCACACGAATGGCTTTCAGTGGTTCCCCACTCTCAAAGAATGTGGCGTACTGACGCACTGCTGCATCCAGTGTATATATGCGCAGTGTGTCTCACGGGTGGTACAGCAGGAAGCCGCCAGAGTAGCTTGTTTTCTGGAGTACTTGCACGTATTTTTACGCCATTCTGAGAGAGCGCTACGGGGGCGGGCTGGCTGCTAAACGCATGCTTCCAATAGGAACACCAGGTGACCCCCTGACTGAGCGCGTTCTGACTGCTGAACTTGTCGCGATATTCCAATGCACTAAGGACACGCAACACAGGCGACGAATGCGAGAACCGCAGACGGTTTTTGACTCTTCTCTACTCGAAGAACGTGCGTGGTCAGCGCGGCATCCTTCCATAAGCTGACTAATGCACATCCGCTGAAAAAAAAAAAAAGAGAAGGAAAGATGCCTTTCATGGATACTTACTTCGATAAACTCGCGTGAACACGAATTCTCTGTCCGGTTGCGTTTCCACAAAGTTTGCTGTGATGTCAAACTGCAATTAGAAAGCAGATAACATGAGCTAGTTTTGAGCTAGTTAAGGATCCACATTAGTTTTATTTACGTGACGCTCGGTAAAAGAAAACAGACATAAAGCCGGCATATTATCACGGGTCATTTTGATTCCAATGTCTTCTGAGTGCACGTGTCACTAACGCCACCATCAAACTTCTTTCGTTCAAGGGCGAAAGTTCGCACGTATAAGCAGCCTCGAGTCCCACGCAAGTAGGCTAACAAGCGGCTAGCTGATTGACCATGGTGAAATGCATGCGCTACTTAGGAGACAGGAAGCAAATGGACAAAACGACGCACACCCCAAGCGCTTGTGGTGTGCGTCGGTTTGTTCCTTTTTGTCCTGTCTACTAAGTAAGACGTGCACCCGGCCAAATATTTAGCTGGCGTGTGTGACGGTCGCGTTTTCCGTGCTCCTGTAGCTTATGAATTAGCAAACTTGCTAAAATATCAAATTTAAGTACAAGCTCACTAAGCCCGTGCTTAATATTGAGCTTTCCACAAGTTTGCTTCATCCCAAAGCTCAGGAACACAGAAAAAGCGGCCGTCGAGCACGCCAGCTAAAGATTTGGCCAGCTGTACGTTCCATGACACAAGAGTATGCCTGCCTGCTTTCTGCCTGCTGGTATCACTACGGGACCTTAGCTTACCTTTCACGTACTATTATATCAAATGGACGGCGTCCCACACGAAGGTAAACGCGAAAAATTTCATTTGAAGACAAGACGACTGGTCGAAACAAAACAAACTACTGTAAATATGTCCCCCATGTGCACCTCTAGGAAATCGGAGGCTATGCGCCTTAATTGGGCATTTAACCGCAACCGATACATGTGCTCTGATAATCTATGGGGACACATCTAGAAGGCTTACACCGGCTGTTCTCCCATACATGCTCTGGCATAGAAGCCTGCTTTAGAGTGACAGGTGTTAAGGGCACGTTTCTAGGTTCTGCGGCGTTGGTGTAATGGCGCCGCACGCTGAACTGTCAGCATGCAGTAACGTCTCTCACGGCATCACTGCAACGCCCCACGTTGAGTGCACTGGACACGTTGGCGTCATTAGTAACAGCACATGACGTCACGTGCACTGTACCAGAGAGGAGGACAAATATTAAGAGATTTAGCAAATTGGAGACGCACTAGCGTAGACGAATACCGGTTTACCGGACGCCTCTTGCGCGCGCGCATTGGCATGGGTGGGGTCAGGCGGGGCCACTGCGCGTGCGCAAGAGGCGTCGGTAAACCGGTATTCGTCTACGCTAGTGCGTCTCCAATGTGCTAAATCTCTCGATTAGTGAATAAACGGCATTACATTCACTACCACAAACAGCTGTCGCTGAATTTCGCGTTACACAGTGTTAACTGCTATGTGAGTTTTAAGCAAGATGCGTTTTAAGAGGAATAGAGACTTCAGGGGCAGCATGAATTCCACACTCAGGAAAGAAATTTGTTTCATTTGCATCAAACTTGAGGCGACATGAGGGAGATCATGCGTGTAAGGAAAACTATTTCGGAATAACAAAGTAGGCTTCTCACTCATTCTTGGGGAGTAATCCTCGACTGCATGCTTATAAGGCACTCCCTTTCATATTGTATAGACGTATACCCGAACGAACAGCATCGACTACGCCATAAACACCGAGGCACACCAATGCCGATACATGCACCACAAAACGGGTAATGCTACCGGGAACGTGCTGCCGTTTGCGCACACTTTTCTGCTCGCAATTATATCTGTATGGCTACTGTTTCACTTCACGTGGCGCTGCTCTTGTGACACGTGAGTGACTGACGTAGTGACAGCTTCCTGAACTCTCTCCAGCAGCACTCACGGCAGCGAATTCTACCTCAAAAAATAAGCATTCGGAGCTATTGACCAAACTCGCAATTTGGCTGCGCCTCGCCACGGTGGCTCAGTGTTTCGGGCTCGGTAGTAGCGCCCAGACCGCTGCGTTTAAATGGAGGCCAAATTCAAGGCGCGCCCGTGTACTGTTTGATGCCAGGGAGCGTTAAAGAATCCCAGGTAGGCGTAATTAATACGATTTCAGCAGCGCGAACACGGTTAGGAAAAGACAGAAGGCGGACAGGACAGAGCGCTGAACTATCAACTTTATTTCAAGAATGCCCAAGGCCCCGATCTTAAATACACACGCCACAGAAACGCCCACCTGGGGGATTTATCTAAGCACGTATCTAAGGCGTAATTAGTGCGGAGCCCTCGATTAGGGAGTCTCTCATGTCTATGTGAAATACCATGGTTAAAAACCTCTTTTTGTACTTTCCCCCTTCTGTCTTTTCCCAGTCGGTGCGTGGGTTGAAATATTTTAGGTGCGACAAAAAAAATTGATTCTTTTTTTGTTCATAATTGAGATGAAAACGTACCTTGCAAAGCTCACTGTCAAGAACTTTGGCGTTGTACGTGTAGTTAAAGTACAGGATGCCGGTACCGGATCCTTTGACTTTGACGAAGATTTTCTCGCCCGGTTTTTCAATCTAGAAAAAAAAGTACCAGTTAGCGTAAAAGCATTTCGAAAAAATTATGGCAGTTTGGCACAACGTTCGTTGATTTCGCTTTGAGCTCACACTTGACCCCTTGCACTTGGACTAAAGCTGTGAAAATAAAAATAAAGCAACCTAGTCAGGGAATCGGCGTGCCGTTGTCAAAACCAATTCTCGAGTAATAACGCTTTTGTGCGCAGCATCACGGTTCAAGACGTGTACCTTTTTGTGCGGGGCATCACACTCTGCTCCAATCAGATTCAGCTCTCCAGGACAGGAAGAGCGCAATCGGCGGGAAAAGAGCACGTGACGCGTACGCCGGCGAGTGACGTATGATTGCGTGCGCTCTTCGGCAAGCCGGCTACGGTTTGGCATGCCCGGAAAGTCAGAAGTCCTTGCGATGAAGCACTGACGAGAATCGCATTTTCCAGTGTCTAAAACTGATGTGGCTGTAATCGACAGGAGCTACAAACCTCGAATTCCAATGTGGCACCTAACTGTAATGGTTTAAAATATACTACATTTTAGTATACGGCAGCCTAATAGTTAATAATGAAATGTTTACTGGTGTGCGTCACCGGTTAGAGTACTATGTCCTTACCAAAAAAATAAAGAAATGCAGTCTTCGCTTAAACCGCCTGTATTCAGTCGCTGCGTATGCTGGCATGCTGTCTGCGTGGGCTCATGCTACTTGCCTCGATCTTATTCAAGACGGTGGCGTTATCTCGCTTGATCCTCACTTCCTTGTTGAAATGTTTGTTGTTGCTTAGGGTGACCTCGCATGCCAAGTCGAGGTTGTTTTCCTTGGCGTAGGCAGCAAACTTGGTGAGCGCTTGCAAAACCATCACAGTGTCCTGAGCAAAGAAAGATACGGAGAATAAATCTTGCCTTTTAGCACACGTATACACTCAAGCAAAATGCATTTTCATGACCAAGTGCGACAATTTGTAGAAGAGGCCAGGAAGAAACATTGTCAAGCAGTACTGCTCTCTGATAACCACTTCGTTCCTTGCCCATAGTATACAGGTTCGGGTTTGAGTCAGTGCACAGAGGTGGGTTTACCTGCGTAGATTGAACAGACCCAGTGGGGCTGGTCCGTTTGCTCAGCCAACGCTGAAAACTTGTTATTATCTCGCTTTGCGCGTTCTGCCTGATGAGCGCCATGAGTGCATATGCGGTTGCTTGAGCAGACATGAGTTCGTTGTTTGCCGGAACGTGTCGGTCGTCAGTGTCTATGGCAGAAAGAGGACAAAGTTGTAGCAACATGCTGCTGGCTCAATTGTGGCAGATACAAAGGTCATATGCAGACATATCCAGACAGGGTGACATTATTCTGTATTAATATATTGCGGCAAAAATGATTTACTGTGTATAATTTTGTAACCGCTATCTTCGTTAACGCATCTGGCCCTAAGGATGACCGAAATAAAACAAATATTATTTATTTATCTATTTTAATATGTTTATGTATTCACGGAGGAAATGAGGCGCCTCAATTATGCGACTTTCTTTGTTTTTGCAGATGCTGCCATTTTCTCAACGCGACAAAATTTCGAAGCCGCATTCATAAGGCTCTCATTTTTAAACCTTAAATATGCAATTCCGAAATGGCTGTGTCCAGCGACTGCATGCTTTGGGCTTAGCGGCCATACCTTGGTCGTAGCGCACGCTTTCCATCAGCCACTGAATCAGTCCATCTTTCCTCGGGCTGTTGGCTAAGGACAGGGCATAGGCACCCAGCGCCAATGCTTCCGGTGAGTCTCGCCGCTGCAAACTCTGCTCCAAAAACGCCGCTGCTCTCTTGCTCGAGGTTTGAGAAATCTACAGGGCGCATGGAAGGTGGTTGTGAGTCAGTGGCGGCGAGCTTTCACAGATGACCATTTTCTCTGTAGGTACAGACTATGTGAGCACTAATGCTCGAAGCAACAAAGCATCTATGATGAAGACACTAACATGTCGATTAGAGGACGGCAGTATCACGCTGCCCGGATAGACCATCCTGCTAGATATAATAAAATGTCCGTGGTCTCCACGTTTAAGAAAAAGTAGGCTTGGTACGCAAGCACTGGTTATGATTTCGAGTGAGACCCCAGAGGCTTATGAAATTTGTGGTGGTGTGTTCTTCAGAGGGGGGACTCCCCAAGGCATTGTAGAAATCTACGCATCTCTGATTGCTCTTGTAAGCTATGCCTAGACATCCGCAACAGCAGTTCTTTCGCTCGGCGTTAGGGCTCAAAGTGCCAGTTATAACACATCATTTTAACTCGGAGATGTTAACTAGCATTGCGAATTTAAAACTTTAATTGAGAAATCACTTTTTACAGCTAACACACTTAATTACTGTCACTATAATTAAGCGGTGGATGCATAGGGCTGCCGTGGAACATGGCGGCAGTGTAAATGTAGGAAATATTTCGCATGCATTTGTGGTGCAAGGAAAGGCATAGCAACTGTGCCCCGCTCGCAGCATAATTAGGCTTGTTTGTCGCATAATCACTGGGCTGTTACAGTCCAGCCCGGATGTATCGAACCTGGATATATCGAATTATTATTTATATCGAACAGCCAGAACGCCGGAAGTATGTCAGAAGAGAGAAATATAGCCCCATTGTTCGCGTATATCGAACTTGCGTTCACCGGAACATTCAATATATTGGACTGTGCTCCGCGCCCCGTAAGTGTCACTTCTTCTAACGGAACTTTTCGAACCCTTTTCGTACACGGAGGCGGACCGACTGCGCAGCCTTGGGCAGCTGTTGGCAGTGTTGGCGCTGCGAAACCGTGTGACGAGTTGAATGAGGGGAGTATTTCAGGGTGACCTGCGGTCTCTTGAACTCATTTTCCACGCCACATTGCTGTCATGAGGAGAAGCCAACATAACTAAGCCCTTGCGGCAGCCCTCGGCTGGCGTGCTTCGCTGACGAAGTCGCTGCTGAAACCACCTGTGCCTTAGTTTTAATGAGATAATTGTATTTATAGTTTACCAGTAACATGATCAACCATCTGATGACAGGCAGTGGCTAGTTCCAAACTTACGAAGCAGCAGGTTAGGCAGAGAGACACGCCTAGCGAGTGGTGCTGCCTGCGGGCAGCACGTTACTGCAAGATTGCATCAAGCGTGGGTGCAATGTATTCTCGTTTCTAGGTTACACAAAAGCTTTTCTATTGACTTTTTTCTACACCGAATTATCGATATATCAAACTATTTCGCGATCCCCTTCGAGTTCGGTGATATATCCGGGTACGACTATATAGCAACTTCAAGTCTGGGACATTGTGAACACCGTGTGGCAGCCATCCTCGTACGCTTACCGAGTATCCTCCTTCAGCGCACTCTTCGAGGGTGGTGAGCACGAAGGCAGTCAGCGTTGTTGGGTGGTGGAAGTTTATCTGCACATTTGGAATGGAAAAGCGTGGTGTCAGCCTCTATGTCGAGTCATCATGCGCAGTCGAGGTGAGAATATTATGATCAAACTCGATCAACCTTTTCTGACATGTTGCCTAGCGCGAATAAATCGATGCGTGACGCTCGTGCAAGTATTTGCTGCCTGTGCACTTCCGCGTGAAGGTAGCTTTTCAGTTTTTGCTGCACACTGGGAGGGCAAGGTTTGGAACACCAAAGCGTAGTCCATGCTGTTTTGTACGGGAGCGTACATCACGCAAATCTGAGCCGCCGTGTGCGCGGTTTTTAGTCTAATCGCCGGCCGCGGAAAAAAATGCCATGGTTTACGTGAATCGGCAGTTTGACATTTCTGAAAAGGCATATTTTCGGCGGTTCTATCGCAAAGTTTATTTACAATGCTTACAGAGACTATAAAGTATAAAACACCTATAAAAGACTTCTTGACACGCTTTGCACTGCAGAAGGAAGCATAAAAGCCTTCTCCCTGAAATGACAGTTACAAAGGCACTTTTGAAGCTGATACCCAACAGCCTATTGCTGTATTTCTCTTTTCCTCCTCACACTAACGACATTACAGGTTTGGAAGTCTAACTCTACGAAAGCGCTGTTACATTTTACGGAAGTATTCTTTCCGATAAATTCTCAATATGGGGGCTTTTGGCTGCATAATGTCGTAAGACACAATAGAAAAGTAATCTTAACCGTGATCAAGCATCTTACGTTCCGCGATTACCTTTCAGCCGCCTGATTTGTGTGAATTTTGAATCATCCTGGAAGAATGTGTGTGCTGCCTTATGTTGCCTGACTTGGCCTTATTTTATTCTATTTGTTTTATTTTCGACGACCAGGCAAAAAAAAGGGGGGGGGGGGGGGGGGGGTTCCGTCACTCGTAGAAGGTGCTATAATACGTCTGCATTCATTTTCGCTCCCGAAAGGCAAGGGCGCAATAAACTCAAGGCGTTCTGCCTCATGTGCTGTGCCTTGATTTCCATAGCTCTAGGTGTGGATTAATATTTAATTTTGTGTCATGTTAACGTACTAATATTTGTCTTTCTTAATGCGGCGTGCTACACACTGTTGAAATAATAGATGCATAGAAACAGGTATAATCAGGACAAAATCCGGTCTAGCCCATTTTGTGGAGAGTGAGGTATACCAGCGTAAAATAAGACTATACGTAACTATATTCAAGGATTCAAATCTATATAGGCTGTAGGTAAAGCATGCCAAGTGTTTCTGCACTCGCGTTTAAAATAGTGACGTAATCGTCGATTGAATTTTGCGCTTCTCCTCAATGAGGCAGTGGAGTGCAGAAAAATTCAGCTTGACGTCACGGAAGATATGATTTCAAATTACCGCTGTCGTCAGCCACACCCTGCTCTAACTCTTTAGACGCTGCCAAACAACTCTCGGTAGGGTTTGCCTTCGGGGGCGTTGGCTTTTTCCTTTGAAGCAGGCGTTTGTGCGTTGGAAATTCACCTATACCTTCGATGACGTCATCATGCGCCCCCCCCCCCCCCCCCCCCACTTGGTGTTGTGCACTGCGGAGAAGCTTGAAGGGCGTCCGGATTTTAATCGGCGATTATTTCACAATTTCAAGTGCTAGCGCAAAAAGACTTAGCATGCTTTACCTGCAAGTTTCGCACATTCGACCCTCTTAAGCTCGTTGATTTCTAAAACCTATGCAATTTCCCTTTGATGGCAGCTTGCCAGTCGAAATGGACGACTATTGCTGAAATGGACGACAAACTGTGCATCCTATATTTTAGAAGAACGTCAATTTGGGCTAGATGGTGCATTATTTGAGACAGAATTATTTGAGACAGAATCCTATATTTACACTTGCTGTTGCAGTTTAATAGCACAGCGTTCTTCTCTACGGGGGTTATTAGTTAAGCGTGAGATGCTGTTAAAGCTTTGATTGTGAAGACCCCATATTTGGTTGGGCGCTAAAAAGCATAATCTAGGGAAGTGGACCACACAACACGCCAACTAGAAGAACAAAAAAGGAGGATATTTACTAACCAGTTTTCGTTGGAGATATGGGTGATCTTCCTGGAAGGCCCCATTTTTTTGCTGCCGGCTAGTTATATACTGCAGTCCGCTTCGAATGACGTTTTCATCTATCATGATGGATTTCGTAGCTTCGCACAGGTTGCGAATGACGAACGCCGTCAGCCTGCGCACAACAGTTAGTGGCAAGTGAAACGTAGGCACCAGGTTTGTAATGCCGGTTGTTTTTTGCTTTTGAATATTTTATATTGCTCTAGCAACGGACCGGTTTCATAACAATTATTTCGGCACAGAAAAAGCAAGGAATTTAAAAAAACAACAAAAAGTTGAATATCCAAGGTAAAACAAAAACAGAATTGCACATCACAAGCTGGCATGCGCCGCAGTTTGAAATTGTATCCGAAATATTGGAGGGTTGGTTCACAATACAAGCTTCAGTGTCGCATGTCATTAGAGACAGCCGTATATGCGTTGTAGCGACAGAGTAGTCACTGCTACTCGACTGCGGTGACCGCAGTGATGGCTTAGTGGTTTGAGCATCCGCCTCGCATGCGGGAGTTGCAGTGTTCGATCCTCAGTGCCGCCGGCTACCAACCGGTGGTACAAGAGGTACAATCTTTTCCCTGGCCTGGTGCTGGGCTTTTGCAGGGCGAAATTATTGGAAAATGGGTATTTGACCCCACCTCGTGTAAGGAAAAATATCTTGTCCTATGGTGCTGTTTCGCCAGAGCTGCTTCTGAGCCATTAGCATTCAACATAATCATCATCCTATTCGACCGTGATGTGGTGTTGTGCTGTACGCACACGAGTCTCACGCGGCCACGCAAGGGACGCGAGTGGCGCAGGCCCACTCCATTCGCAGGTAAAGTTGTCGTTCTCTAGCGCTACGCGAGCCGTTTTGTCGCGCACCTTTCGCCACACAACACAATCGCGGTCGCGGTCGCGGTCGCGGTCGCCCCCCCCCCCCCCCCCCCCTCCCAAAGCCTTTGCACATTTTCCCGAACGTCCGTTTTCTGGCTCTCATAGGGCGAGATCTGATTTTTGACGTAGAAATGGAACGCTTTTTTTGTCTGTAATGCGTCAAGCAGTCCCCTTCTTTGTACGTTAACCGTGTTAGCCGCTCCCTTATTTCACAGAATTCTGCGTTCTACAGAATTATTTATTTATTTATTTATTTTAGTTCCTTAAAGACCCCAAACAAGGGGCATTACGCGAGGGGTGGATTTTACAGGAATACCAACAAAAAACGAACATACTGTAAAATGCGAGCATAAAGTTTCAAAATTCAAATGAAACAGGAAAACGGCTCAGAAAATCAAAATACAAAACGCTCAAATGCTTTTGTATAGAAAAGAAAAAAAGAAGACAAGAATAAAATAGGAAAAAGCGCTGAACGTTGGGTGAAAATTCAATAACAGATTAGAGAATAGTAAAACCGCATAGTAAAACAAAGTGCAATAGGTCAACGTTAGAGGGGAAATATACACGAAAACCTAAAATGTGTCTAAAGATTTAAGCTTATCTTTGAAAGCAAACGTGCCTTCTATTATTACAGCGGCATTGGGAAGGCTGTTCCAATCTTTTGCTGTTCGGATGAAGAAAGACTGCGCCAATGTTTGTGTTTTTGGGCAAGGGTATGACACCTGTTGACTGTTCTTGTGACGAGCTGAAAACTGGGAGTGTTTTGTGACGTAGGTGCTTAACGGAAATGAATAGTAAAAACGATGAAAAAAGGCTGAACTAGCTAGTTTTCGACAGTGCTTTAATAATGGCAAGCTGGATCGGTTCTTCAGATCGGTTGCACTTGTGTAGGATGAATAATCGGCATGAACAAATCTAATGGCGTGATTTTGATAGTTTCTATGCTCTTAGAAAGGTATTCCTCCTGTGGGTTCGAAATGACCGCTGCATATTGTAATTTTTGGCGCATTAATGTGGTGTAGGCTAGTAATTTTGCATGTGATGGGTCAAGCTTCATTGAGCGTTGAAGATAGCCAAGGGTCGGCTGGATGCTGCAGTGATGTTATTGATGAGCGTTGACCACGTAAGATCGCCAGACAGGTGTAATCCAAGATATATACATGATTTAGTAGCATGTAAGCGAGAACCGCAGATAAAGTAGCTATGTGGTACTAAGTTTGAGCGATGGAAAAGGGAGACCTTACACTTAGCAATATTTAAAGACATTTGTCGTTTTTCACACAATTTTCCTACTGCTATAGTAAGTCATGTTGTAAGCTAATACTGTCTTACAACAGTATCAGTTATACAACAGGTTGGTAGTTATACGAGCGCAATTCGTACGTGACTGTTGAGGTATCGTGGTCCTGCCGTGCCCTCACAGTTACTTTTTGCGCTTCATGAGTGGCACAATCATTCAATTTGAAATATTGCGAGATAAATATATCTGTTTTGTTTGTGTGTTTTATGGGGGTTTAACGTCCCAAAGCGACTAAAGCTGTGAGGGACGCCGTAACGAAGGGCTCCGGCAATTTCGACCACCTGGGGTTCTTTAACGTGCACTGACATCGCACAGTGCGCGAGCCGCTAGAATTTTTCCTCGATCGAAATTCGACCGCTGCGTAAATATAAATGAATTATATAAGTTAACGGTTACGTGAGCAATATTCATATATAAATCAGAAATAGATACGAATTACATATGCATATTGCTCATGTAACCGTTAATTAGCATTCAAAGCATGAGTTACTGTATAACATCGTATCGTTCGCCATTGATTTTTCAGCAACAAAGTTCACAAAAATTGTTGTAAAAGTAAAGTGCAACTAAAAATCGTTGTTTCTGTTTTTTTCTTTCTTTTTATACGGAAGCCCCCCCCCCCCCTTCTAGAACCAATCGGACAGTTTCTTCCGACATGGGGTGCTAATTCTCGAGTTTGTTGTTTGAATGAGAGAGTTCTTTTGGACAAAATGTTCGAAGTGCAACACTTACCATAGACTAGAACTATACCCTTCGAAAATGCTGAAAGAGCCATCCGTGTTCCTGTAGTCGAGTATTTTGTTGTAGCCTGAAAGAAAGGGAGAGAGAAAAGAGAGAGAGGAAGAAAGAGGCAGCTAGTTTTTGTTATGGCCCTTCTGTTGTCACATTGTACTCAGGACTAAGTGCCACATGAAAGTTACTGTCTCCTATCGGGATAACTCATATATCTCCTATGTATCGTCAGATTCGCCCAATCGTAGCGGTGTGTCTTCGTACTCTACTATATGTCACTCCTATCGCTATCACAAATCTTACCCACTAATGAAATCGGTTCCACATTGACACAGCTATGCATGTAGTTTCGCTCAGAACTGCAGCTCTGTCAACGAATCTGTAGTTGAGTCGAATTAAACAGGATAACACGTCATAAACGTTCCTCGCATGAAGTCTCTGCAGAACCAAGCGGTTATTCTCAAGTTTTAAAGCTAACTGCCTATACCGCATCTTTCAAAAAAGTAAACAAGGGAGGGAATGCTTTAGGGTGCTTGCCAGCGTTTCGACAAGATGACTTCTCTTCGCCTGGGCAAAGTGGTCATCATTGGCGGGGTTTAAATAAGGCCTTTACTCCGAGGAGGAAGGCCCGGTGAGGGGAAGGAATGCGGGAAGTGGGAAGGGTGTTGGGATGGGGAGCGTAAATCTTGTCCAGTCATGATGGCTGCTATAGTGGATTAATCGGTTTACGAGCAAAACTGTGAAAAGAAAAAGCCCAGCTCAATAGAAAGGAATCCGGGGATGTGGAGCGCGGAGAGAGAGCGAACCTGAGCTATCCTAGTTTTTAGGTCAACGCAGCCAATCATACCAAGCCACTTGTCGCAGCTGGACACACAGCTTTTCAAACTGACATTCGCTGTCTCTTCGCACCCCCGGATTCCTTTCGGCTGAGCTGGCCTCACAATTTTGCAGGTCAACCGCTTGATCCTCTTTAGCAGCCATTATGCCTGGACAAGATTCACCCTCCTCATCCTAACACCCTGCCCACTTCACGCTCTCCTCCCCCTCACCGGGCGATCCTCCTCGCAGTGAAAGGCCTATTTAAACCCCGCCACTGATGAACGCTTAGTCCAGACGAAGACAAGTCCTCTTGTCGAAACGTTGGCAACCACCCTGAGGCATTCCTTTCCCTTGTTCACTTTGTGAGAGTCAAGAAACCACCTGCCTATCCTCCCTCTACCATGGATTCTGCATCTTTGCTGATTGAAATGACAGGCGCAGTACTGCCGCACTGAAGGTTCAGAGTTGTACTCAGATATCCACTATGCACTACGGATAGGAACACCAAGGACGCTCTTTGGCATATTTTATAATCGCTAGTGATCGTGGCTGAAGAAAATGTTAAAAAGTATGCGCCCATAGCGCGTATCAGTGTATCGAACGGCATGCTTCCTTCTCGCTTCACGTTTGCATGGTAAAGCAAGTTAACGTGCAATGTGCAGATGAGGCTGTACAAGCACTGCCTGTATGTGTTCTTGTATGCAAGGCCTTTTTATGCCCCACATATTGTGCCCCGAACAAGGAGGGAGCACTGGAAAGTTCTCTGAAAACTCACAGGCGACATAGCTGACCTCCATTAATGGTTATGCGTTGTACGTGAGTTTACGTCAGCACGAATGCCAGCGCAACGCATATGTGAACACATTTCGTGTGAATATCAGGAGGGTACAAGGTTCCTCAAGAGACTGTCTGCCCCCTCACTGACAGAGCACCGAAACTCGCCAGAGCCCACCCAGCAGGAATCCTTGCTGATGGAAATATTTCAGGCGGAAGATACCGCAGCGTCAAAACAGCGGTTGAAATGAAACAACGTTTTGTGAATAAAAAGACTACCTCCTCTAATATAGGCAAGAACGTTGTTCTCATCAGCTATGCTGATGCGTTTGGTGGTCTTGAAAAACTCGTAGGCGTACAGTACTGGCGCCAACTTGGACATGGTCTGCTCTCCACAGTCACTAGGCCTAATGACCTGTTGGCCGGGCTTCTTGATTACAGATTCGAGAACGGCCGTCACTCCGTCTCCTGCGCAGCAGAGAAAATAGAAAAACATATTTGCACTGGTGATTTTACACAGCAGCTGGAATAACAGTCGTCTCGTGTGTCTTGTCGCCCGACCGTTTTGAAACGGCTTGTATGCCTTGCTTTCTTAATGAACATTGTATAGTATTGTAAGTGGTACCTTACATAATGCTTAGAGCGCCAATTTGCTGACATGAAGTACAATCCCGAGGTGAAGGCTTTGTCAGGAGGCTTTGTTGTCTCCTTTTGCCGCCCGTTGTAGACATACTTTACCATCTATACGAGGTCTGTCAGAAAAGTATCCGACCTTTGGCCGAAGAAAAAAAAAATGGCATAACTGGAGCGTTGGAAACCTAATAACCTTCAAAGTAGTCTCCTTGGGACTCAACACACTTCTCCCAGTTGTGCTGCCACTGTTGGAAGTATTCCGAAAAGGCCTTTTTCGGAATGGAGTTTAGCTCAGCTGTCGTTGCAGCCATAATGTCCTCTCTTGTCTGAAATCGCGCTCCTTTCAATGACCTCTTGATTTTGGGAAACAACCAGAAGTCGCAGGGGGCCATATCAAGAGAGTAAGAAGCCTGTTGAACTACAGGGGTCTGGTTTTTCGCCAAAAAAGTCTTAATCAAGTGCGAAGAATGTTCAGGAGCATTGTCGTGATGGATGCGCCAATTTCCTGTTGACCACAACTCTGGTCTCTTGCGCCGCACAGCATCACGTAGGCGACGGAAGACATCCCTGTTGTACTCTTGATTCATTGTTTGACCCTGGGGCGTGCGTACTCGTGGTGTGCCACACAGCGAGATTCCAAGAAAGCAGTCAGCATCACTTTGACGTTGCTGAGAATTTGGCAGGCCTTCTTTGGTCTTGGGGACGTGGAATGCTTCTAGTGTGACAACTGGGATTTGGTTTCCGGGTCGTACCCGTACACCCAAGACTCGTCACCAGTGATTGTGGTGTTGATGAAGTCGGGGTCACTGTTTGTGGAATCCAGCGTGTCCTGTGAGACTTCAACACGAAGCTGCTTTTGCTCCACCGTGAGCAGCTTCGGCGCGAATTTCGCCGCAACTCTCTTCATGGCCAAATCTTCGGTGATAATGGAATGTGCAGAAAAACTACTGATGTCCACCTCTTCCGCAATTTCTCGGATAGTCACACGACGGTCCAGCATCACCAGAGCGTTCACTTCGGCAATGACCTGGCCATTTCGGCATGTTGATGGCCGACCGGAGCGTGGCTCGCTCTCCACCGATGTGCGGCCATCTTTAAACCAGTTGTACTATTGCTTAATTTGTGTGCTGCTCTAAGCATCATCACCGAAAACCGTCTAAATATTCCGAATGGTTTCCACTTGGCTGTCGCCCCGTTTCTGGCAAAATCTGATGCATTAGCACTGCTCCTGTCGCACCGCCATTTTGCTTGCACTAAAAAACCGACGAGAGCACTGCGCACTGCCTCACTCAAACGCTGCCTCCCAGCGACTGACGCATTCGGCAGGCGGGAAAAAATTCGTGCATGCGCAGGACGGTTCAAGGTCTGCTGATGCAAGCGCGCTTGTTTCATATCCATCAGGTGTTCGCAAAAAAAAAAAAAATAAGGTCGGATACTTTTCTAACAGACCTCGTATATGTCCGAATGAATGAATGAATGAATGAATGAATGAATGAATGAATGAATGAATTCGTATATCACTTATATACCACGAGCCATACACAATTACAGAAACATCGCTTATAACCACGATAAGCTCGCACACAGCCTTTTTTATTTTAACAGATAAATGGAGCTCATACTGGGCTCATTTCAAGAAGAGAAAAACTAAACACGTAAAGCACCGCAGATTCTGCGGGTTTTCTGACTGACTGCTTCTGATATACTAGAAAGACCGAATTGCAGTAAAGATAAAACAATACAAACAAAAATTTTGGGATATGGGACCCACTACTGAAACAAGGGACGCAGAAATTTAGACCCCAATTTTAACACAAAGCAGGAATAAAAAAACTTAAAATGAAAGACTATGAATTGGCGTGAAAGAAGGGTGTGAAGGGTCCGGTGGTTTTTTAGATTTAGAAGATGCACGTAAATGTCTGCATATTTTCGGAACACGGAATGCAAAAGGCAACTGAATTTCCTCACTACCTAGAGGCATGACCTAGCTTTGAAGGGTGCATTGCACAGGTTGCTAAGGGAAGTGTAGAGCACGTCCTTGAGTTTGAGGTTGCATGCTTGACTACCACGCATTTTGTGTGTTTTTTTTTTCGCAGTTTACGCGTTCCGAAATCTTCTGCAGGCGCCTGCACACCTCTCGAATGCCATCATGCGCCTTCAGACGACCCTTTTCTTACTAAAGCCGCGAACTGCGTAGAGAAGTACTTTACTTATGACCGCCTATTGCCTCTAGATATGGTTTTACGTATTAGTGTTTAGGTGGTAGAGAATAGATTTTCCGGTCCAGTAATATCCAGCTTTAGAAAAATATATTTGAAGCTTGATAAAGTTTCTGTGGCTTTTTCTGTAAAAGATTCACCAAAGAATAACAAGCAAGCTATCTTACCATTTTGAGACATTCGCATGAAGTTGCGTGGGGCACATTCGCGTCCACTGATGCACTGGGGTACTAGTCAAACGCATAGAACTCATGTAAGGCATGAAATTTTATCCATCAGCCACAGCGTGCGCAAGAAATTGCTTGCAGTACAACACCATGTACGATTTTTATTTTTTTTTGCGTTTTACGCGCCTTAAAGGGCAACTGCAGAGGTTTTAGAATTCGAGGAGTTTAAAGGGGTCGAATGTGTGAAGCTTGCATGTAAAGCATTTCAAGTACTTTGGGCTAGCATTTGAAATGGTGACGTAATCGACGATTAAAATTAAACTTACCTCTACAGCGGAAGATGTGCTATCAGGATGCAATGAGAATTTTTAACATATTTGTTATTTCACAGCATGTCTGGGGGCAATAAGTTGCATGGCACTGCTCAATTCAGCAACGCACTAAAGACTACGTCGTTTTCTTTTGCTCGCAGTGCTGATGTTAAACTCATGATGGTACTTGGGTTTGAGATTATACGCAAAGCGAAAGTAATATAGCTATTTAGATGCCTAGCTCCTGTCACTTTCTTGTTGTTATTATTATTATTATTATTATTATTATTATTATTATTATTATTATATTTTTTTACTGGGAAGCAAGCCGTTTCTATAATATGGAAGTAGACTGATGTAGGAAGATTTTAATATGGAATCGCAAGAAAGGGCTTTGGGGCCTGTACTTACCGACGATGTCTATTTCGCAGCGCTCTGTGTTTGCCAAAGCAAAATCAGGACGTGGCGTCCAAATTTCTACCAGCTGCATTCCATTTGTACCAAAGGTCTCTGAAAAAAAAATATTAAGCGTCACATCGAAAGCCCAAGTAGCTAAAACCCACCAGCTGACACTTCTTAGTGATTCCAGCGTCCATTTGAATGCATCTCGCATTAGCCGTCGCATTTTATTGACGAGTTTTGCTAGAACGCAAGACAAACACGTACGCGCCGTGGTATTTTGCGTTTCAGCAACAGGCTTTTCTGGGCGAAGTTTGTGGCGCCTGGGAAGTCAGTTCAATTCGCGAGGAGATTGGATGAAACTCCAGTTGTCTCTCACCTGTGTAGTGCTGTTGGTTGTTTCGCGTGTTTCGCTTTTTAGGGTTTCGGGGATCCAAGGTGACGGCAAACGATCGTGTTCTCTGCACTCCCGGAGGCTGAAAGATAAAAATGGCGAGAGCCACTTCTGACAAGCCGTTCCTCGTGCTGTCTAGCTGTCACTGGTACACAACTAAGCGGTACCATCAGTGCATTTGACACTGCGGGTTACTTTCAACTTCTGAGTTTGTGTTGCTCCCCCTGCAGTCATCGCGTAGAACGTCACCCTACCTAAGATTTTCCCGTGTTTCATGTGCAGAGTGCCAAGCTTTGCAGGCATCACTGTGAAAAGTAAGCTACCTTTAATTTTGCCGACAATGGAAGCTAAACTTGCTACCTGCCCGTTCGACTGGTTTGCGCTCTCTTACCCGGACATTCAGCACCACTTTAACCTCGTCGCCTTCTCCGCTGTCGCTGCGGGCCTTCACGTGGATCTCTTTGGTTCCGGCGGCAAGGGGCACCACTGGGAATATGGCGGTACGGCCACGTCCCGGTGGAATCTCCAGCACTCGGACCGCGGACGGTTTTCCTAGTTTGGCCCCAGAACAGATGTCTTGAGTCCCAAGCAGGATCACCTTAGCCTGAAAGCAGCAGAAAACAGGCGACCCCTCATTTACGGGCATTTTTAAGCACTAAATTCAAGCTTTGTGTAGTTTCGCTTTCCTACTGAATTTGAGCGTTTGATTCTTGAGAGTAAAAAATCAGCTGCGAAACATGGTGAAAGTGCGTAAACTCACGCAAAGTGCTGAAGTCCTTTTTAACGCATTTTACCTAATGTCACCAAGGTACTAACATAGGTACAGTTTCTGCGCTATGAAAGAAATCGCCAGTAACTTTAGCCGCTGTTATTTCCGTGAATGGACGCCAGAAAACCCGAGGCTTGCCGAAAAGCCATAGAAAAGGAAGCGGAGGCGCTCGTCGAACGAAACGTAGCTGGAACTGCCAAGCAGTTAGCGCGCCAAGAACATAGACTGGACACCAACACACTTTCCCGGCAGTTGCCGGCGAGTCCATTGAAAAGATTCCGAATTTTCAGCGGACATTCAACAGCCGCTGATAATCATCTCACGCTAGAACGTGAATGCCGTCATCGTTTCTTTATTTCTTTCCTCCCGTGATCCGCGCACGCTAAGCGATTCTGCCAATAATAGTGGTCTGGTGGGGCATGTGATCGAACTAAGAGAAAACAGAAGAAAGAAATCATTAGATCCTCCTCTGTTTTTGCCGTCAAGGTAACTAGACCCTCAAAGCCGAGTGTATAAAAGCAGGTCTAAAAAATCTTAAACAGGTTTAAACACCCTTACTGCGGCAGTTCCCAGGCAAAACTGCGTATCCCTCTTGAAAGATGCTTGGATTTATGACAGCGTCTGAAGGGCACTTGATGCGGGAACGCCCTTCAGCCCGTGTGTACACAGCCACGACAGCCTCGGCACAATACGGCAGCGTTCAGAGGCTGTTATTGCTAGATATTTCTGCGTTGTTGTTGCTTCAGCGTCGGCAGGATCAAAAGATTGTCAAACTACATGAAGGCGTGCAAGGCTCTGGTTTCTTTCATTCGCCGAAGCCAGCGGACGTGGAGATCGTGACCGCTCATGTGCAGCTGGCGCTTCCTGCTGCGCACGCGAGCCCGCCATGACAGCGGCCAGAAGCAGAGCTAACAGGCGCGCCTTGTTCCTATCAGCTGTCCGCGTTGTTGACTGTTAGGAAACGCTGCCGTTTCTTTTTTTTTTTGACAACAGAATGAGTCGTATGACCGATTTTTCTGCTCATCACACAAATCTTGGCTACATGCAGAGTTGCGCGGACACAAAAGAAGAAAAGCGGGGTGTCGGTGGTGTGAATCGAACCCATTCCTCCAACGTCCTTTAGCGCAGGAGATGGACAAGCTGCCAATTACTGTTTCCGTTCCAGGTGGTCAGGCAGCAAATGGCGAAAAGGCTTGTTTTTTGGCTCTGCCTGTACTGCCTATTAAACCCAGTGGAAACAAAAATACAAAATGCAGCCTGCCATACTTCGGACACTGATGATGATACTAAATTCCGCTTAGGCTTAAAAATGGCGCAGTTCCCACCTTTTTCTCGCGTGTTGAACGTCTGCTCACGCGTTTCTCCTCCGCCTTTTTTTTCACTACGGAGCAGCGTCCACAAGTGCCCACCTGCTGCAGTGCGCTGTCAGCTGCTGAATGCTACGCTGAACCAAGTCAGTTACTCGTCGGCAAGGGAGCGTCCTATTGGTCAAAGTTGTGTCGTGTGAGCACGTGTGGCTCGATGACACTACGAGATTGTCTCTATTGTGCTGAATCCGCTTAAGTGCTGGGAGGGACAGACGTTGCTTTCGTGCTGCTTTCGTGGAGGGACAGAATTCCGGCTATCCTTTAAAAGAAACAAAACAAAAAAAAAACACAACCGATTTAGCTTATTTGACCAAATGCGATGTGCGCTAGCACGTCGCGTGTCATTTAGGTTTCGGTTCGAGGATCGGGTTTCAAGTTCAGGCTTCAGGCAAAGACCGGCGAAATCGATTGTCGGGGACCTTAGCTGTCGCGCGCTATAAAATTTTCGGACCGCTTAAGGCGCCCTAAGTGTGCACTGCGAGAGCGATGTGTTCTGGATCCATTGAGCACGGATGGATATTGGTCAAGACGACGATATGCAATGCACAGCGCGAGAGAGCATCAGAGGGGTGGTCGGTTGCGACGATAGCATAGTGCTCTCGTGCAGTGGCCAGCGAAGCTTATCCAGGCGCGACACCGTCGCGGCCTTATGTATTGATTTCTGCAGGTCGAGCCAGACACTCAAACGAATGGCTGCTTTTTCAAGATCGAAGCATCAAGTGCTAGCGCACTAAAAAGAGATCACACACGCACACGTGCTCGCATATATATATATATATATATATATATATATATATATACACGCACACAAAGACAAACTTCACCTCTGGCCATATTCACGGTGTGTGTTCTCACTAATTCATTTGGAAAATTGGTTTAGATTAGTTTCGTGGGGTTCAACGTCCCAAAGCGACTCAGGCTGTCAGGGACGCTGTAGTGGAGGGCTCCGGATTATTTCGACCACCTGGAGTTCTTTAACGTGCACTGACATCTCACAGCACATGGGTCTTTAGCATTTTGCCTCCATCGAAATGCGAGCGCGGCGGCCGGGATCGAACAATTCGCGTGGAAGTGGGATTGTGAATTTTTTTAAAACCTTCTGGCGTCTACTGTGGAACTGAGAAGAGACGAAACAAGATACAGTCTCTGCTTTACTACATACTGGAAGATACATAGGCGCATTTACATAAGCTACACGCATCGCACGGGCTGTGCGACGGGGGTGTTATGCCTCTCAGTTGCGAGATAGCATAATCTAATCCGTGGCTGCAGCAGCCGTGCTTTAAGGCGAGCGAAACGGAAAACGGGCCTGTCCAACGTGAATTTCTTCGCAGATTTCACAACTTTTTGTGCAGCCGAAGCTCATGCGTAATAGCAAGCCGCACCACCTTGCGTAACCACGGTGCTGCGTTGGCATTCGAAACCACACTAAGACTCTGTGCTTAATTTAGAAAGGCTGAGCCAGATGCCTTCATTCCACGTTGGGTGATAATGAAATTTCGCCTTTCTGGGACCGCTAATAAATTATCGCGTGAGACTATATATCAGGAGGATGGTGTTCAGTCGAAAGAGGCTTTTCAAGGTACTAGCTTCGTCCATTTTTCTGCGCCATAAATCTTATGGCAGATCGAGCTGGCCTTCCTTGCTTTCACCAGCATGTGACAGTCAAAGACGACGTCGAAATGACGCAGACAGAGAATGCGCCGGTAAGAAATGTCGTCAAGCCTGCCCTTCAGCAAGTCGGCGCGCGCTAGAAGTAATGCAGCTCCCGGAACATTCGAATAATCCTACGGTCTTATTACAAATTCGGAAGTCGAAAGCAGCCACTGAAAGAAGGCATAGGGGACTGTTACTTTTTTATGGTGGCGCTGATTCGTGTTGAAACTAGTAGCGTAATTGTTCCCCGGTAATCCCCACAAGCATACAAAAAAAGCAACATTCTTCTATGTTCTCCGTGTTGTCAGTGACTGTTGAGTGCTTTCCAATGTACCTCCTATAACGAGGCCCTCATTTCCCTCTCAGTGGGAACGTTGCTTTCACGATGCTCTCAAACATTATCCGCTCTTAGCTGCTCCAGGCTATAAGTGTTCTATGTTAAGGGGACAAACCCAATAAGGGCTTTCGTAAATTGTTCCTAAGGCAGACATCTGACGCGTCGCGAACAAGCGTGCCTTGCGGCTGGATTAGGTGAAGACCGTTCCCTCTGCAGAGCCAGATATGATTGTCTTGCGCTGCGCGAACGACGAAAACATGAGCAGCCATATGATTTATATTTTTTCTTTCAAACCGGTTCGTCGGCGCCGCGTTCGAGTGACTTTCAGGCGCCGGAAGACCTTCGCGAGTTCGCGAGTGAACGGTCGCGGAAAAAGGAAACGAAGAACGAGCGTGGGCAATTTTTAATAGAGCCGTAATACTGGAGATAGGAACGGCAGCGAGGAAAAAGGCTGAGACCAGTACGCAGCACGATAACGTTGTGGTGAAGGGCAGCGCGCACGTTTGATCTCGGCTGGAAACGCGATTCGATGGGTGCAGCGAGGAATGGGACGTAATAACTGCGCAACATCACTTTCGCTTGTTTTTTTTTCGCAGTTATGATATTAATGCATAAGCATATTACTTGCCACATGCGTGGCGTGTACAGAAAATTTCCACACTTTCTGTCCACAAAGTAACTCGGGTAAGCTCGGGTAAGTTCGGAGGAGCGTCGCGCAAGCTGCAGCCAATGGGAGGAAGCTCGGGTAAATTTGGAGGAGCGTCGCGCCAGCTGCGCGAGAAGTAGCTCGGGAAGAGCAACATGGGCCGCGCAATCCCTATCGGCGGCTGTGACGAGAACAGCCACCTGTCTTCATACCACTGCCAGTGCAGTGGCGCATCGCTTAACCGCTGCGCCACTGCGCCGGTAGCGAAGACTCCCCGCCATCTATGAATGTTAAGTACAGAATGACTAATTCTGCATATATGGGCATTCACCCACGGAGTTCCGAATGGTGTGGGGTTTGGTGACCAACGCGAACTAGGTTACACAAACGCACAGAATACCGCAGACATAATCAACCACAAACGCACCACCAGAAACAGTAGTAGTACCCCCGGTAGTTTTTTCTTTGACTGCAACTCATGCTGACGCGAGGTTTCAGCAGCCTCACGGGTCGCTACGGGGCCTAGAGCGATAAAAAAAAGCTTCACTTCCAGGAAGGGTGGAGAGGTGGGTCGGAGTAACACGCCTATCAACTGCTACTCCCCATTCTGGAAGAATGGAAGGGAAAGGATGGAAATAGGGAGGTAGTGAAGAGAAAAGGTGACGATGGCACAGCAATTTGAATTGCTCACGTCCGAGGCTAACTGCAACGCCTTCATGAACATAGTCATCTGTCCGTTCAGAGGACGTTCAGTGGGCCCAGTGTTCCCTGAGCGCAGAGGGTTGTGGTATGATTAAGCGCACCTTTAGGGGTTTCGTGCCGTAATTGTAGACGGTGGCCGGGATCTCGACTTGCTCGTTCTTGACGACCGAGTAGGGAACGTTGACCTCGATGAAGAACTTTTTCGTCGCCACGATTTCGAGAGGTTCCACTGCGCAGACTCCTCCGCTGGGCGACACGCTCACAGCGTTCACCTCCCACGTGGTGACCGACGCCGGCAAACTGGCC
Source organism: Amblyomma mixtum (assembly GCF_055824585.1). Lineage (NCBI taxonomy): Eukaryota > Metazoa > Arthropoda > Arachnida > Ixodida > Ixodidae > Amblyomma > Amblyomma mixtum. The sequence goes on along the minus strand of NC_143014.1, from coordinate 72,686,692 downwards.
GGGAATTCGGCGGTGCCGTCGTCCCTGCATGGGGCACCGATCAAATGAGAGTTGCACAATTCTCTGAAAATATGCGATATCAAGAAATGCAAGCTCCGGAGAGAGAAGCCATTGTTGAAATACATTCCGCTAAGAGGGGTATGCCGTAGTGCCGTGACGTTCTCATCTACCTCCTGACCGTCCCGATTGCGCAAATGCCGGTATTACCTCTGACGACTCACACCTCGTTAAAACATCTGTTCTGTCTGCACTTAGTGTGCCGAGAACATCGAATCGTATAAAGTAGCACATAAAACTAAGCCAATCTTATACCACAAGATGAAAATTATTTTTTGAAAATCAGAGCGTTGTTCACACTGCACTTGTGAGCCTCTCCTATCTGTAGACGAGGACAGAAACCTGAAGCTGCGCAGGGTGTCTGCTCTTTATGCTACCATTAATGCAAATGTGGTCTCCGAAAGAACTCAGCATACCTAACGTTCCCGTTATAACCAGCACAACCGCTCACTATAATGGTTTTACCCGTCTCAAAAGGAAGCATATACATACAGTTACCGGATGCTAGACGGGACCTCAAAGTGTCTCGTCGAAGATTTTGGATTTTGGAAGATTGTCTTGTCAGAGACTCCAGGCCACCTTCCTATGCAGCGCCTTCGGCGAACTATGAGCTACATAAGCTTGATTAGACCTTAGTATCCCTCGCGCGAAATATCTTTACCTCTTTTTCGCACTCATTACAGGATCTATGGCTCGTGGAGCGCAATTAACGGTATCGTCTGAAGTCATACAGGCTGCGTACAAGCTGGATGTGATAAAGAATGATGACGCTCCCGGCACAGCAATGGACTATTATTTTCGTGGATTCACGCTAGCTTTGTTCCTGCTGAAGACAGCACCGATTAATAGAAAAATAACCATCGCGTCCTTCAGGTTATAACTGAGCTTCAGTCGCGTGGCTCGGTCTACGTTGCCGAGAGTTTTTGGACTTGCAAAACGTACGCAGTTCCTATTTCAGTGCAAAATCACTTAGTCTACCATCAGGCCATCTGTTTGAGGGAAGCTTTACTGAAACGAAGCAAGCATTTAGGCTTTATCATCCAAAGTTGACTTCGCACATTTAGGCGTTATTTAAGCCAGTTTGGATCCAAGGGCGTCCGCAGAAGTTTTTGCAGGGGGGGGCCCCATTGGTTGTTGGCGCCGGAGGGGGGGGGGGGGGGGGTATGTTCGTAGCAAAAAGGCACTATTTGCGGAGTAAATTTATTTATTTATATACAAATAAAATAAATAAGTAAAATACACACATGAAAGAAAAATTACAAACAGCAAATTAAAGCGAGGCTAGGAGAGATACATTGGAGTTTATCAACGAAGAAACAATTAAAATTAATAAAAATGCAAAAAGATACTATCACTTCGTGGAGAAGAGTGCTCAGTCTTGCTGCATACGGGTTCTCGACACACCCGGATTGATGACCAGCACACAGCACAATATGTTCACAAACACGCAACGACAGTCACTCAGTCAGTCTTCCTTGAACAGAAACTGTAGACGCCTCGGATTTTTCTGGGCGAATTGCGTGATGACACGGGTGATAAATTCATTTCTGTGCTTCATTACACGCTCTCGGTGCACACTCATCATACAAAGGCCGTCCAGTCTGTCGTTTGTCATCGTTGAGCGTAGCCACGTTTTCACTCTCCTCATTGTACTGAAGGAGCGTTCGACCGTACAGGTAGTAACTGGCAAAGCCAGAGCCACCTCAATGGCTTTTGCAACACCAGGGAAGAATGTCTTGGCCTGATGTAGAAGCTCGTAGTAAGTTATTTCTGATGGGTCCCCAGTTTTGTTGCACCACATCTCGTACCAAGAGATGGCCTCTTCCTTGAAGTTGTCGATGCCGTAAAAGCACTGGAGTTCTTCGGCGAGAACAGCGAACTCAACACGGCTCAAGTGCTTCATTTTTGATGGATGCAGCTGGAGAAGTTTGAAGCTCCTCTCATTGCTTTCAGAAAAGCGCCGAGCTAAAGAAGCAGTGAGGGAGTCCAAGTACGGCACATATATTGCCACACGGTAGTATTCCTCCGGCGACTGAATCACGTAGTTGTCTCGGTGGGCCTGACGAGAGACTTGTCTTGGCACAGATATCACCACATTTAAGTGATTGGCTGCCTCCCTTGCTGCATTCATGATGTTAGAGAACTCCTCTACAGCGTTCGTCCGGTGGCCGCGAAAAATACGTTGCAGCTCAGTGATGTGGTCATGCACAGAATGGAAGTCCATGGATACACCTTGCAGAATGTTCGTAACTGGTTCGAGCCGAGCGCTGTACTTCGCTACAATATGCAAGCAGACGATGAAAGATGAGCTTGTTGTTGCGCAGTAGAGGATGTGAGCTCGTTGTCTAGTTGCAGCGTTCGAGCATGATTCCGTGGACGCGAGCTCCTCGAGTGCTTCGACTATGGCCACGTAATGCTGAGAGAAGATCCTAATAGGCTTATATTTTGCAGACCATCTTGTCTCACACAGCATCGGAATGTTCGGCACCAATTTTCTCCGGAGTACGCTCTCGCGGAAGAAGTTTATGGTTTGTTTGATTATGCCAATTGTGTTTCGAATTTCAGAGACGTCGTTCAGATCGTTGATGACGAGATTTAGTTTGTGACTTGCACAGTGGAAAAATAGTGCCTTCGGGAACTGTTTTTGTATAATTTTGTTCACTCCAGCTTCTTTTCCAGCCATTGTAGAGCATCCATCGTACCCCTGTCCAACGAGGTTCGAAAGAATCAGCCCGACATTCGTCAAAAACTTCAAGATTGCCGCGGCGATGCAAGCGGAGTTTAATTGCTCCAGCTCTACAAATCCCAAAAACTGCTCTCGAACGCACACTTCGACTTCCGCCTTGTCAATAAAGCGAACGCCTATAGACATCTGCTCTTTTCCTGAAATATCTGCAGTTTCGTCAGCAAGAACGGAAAAAGCAAACGCTTTGTTAGTTTCGGTAACTATCTGCTCTCTCAGGATGTCGCCACAGATTGTGATGATCTCGTTCTGGACGCGGACAGAAGTGTACTTGGCATTGCCAGCAGAAGAAGCGAAGTGCTCCTGAAGTAGAGTATCTCCAGCTTCTACACGAAAGTCAAGCAGATCATTGAAGACTCCACTATCGGACTGCTTGCCGCGAATCGGCAAGTCATGCGTCGCGCAAAAGACAATGGTGGAAACTATTGGAAATAGTTTCTCACGGTTCCTTTCAACTTGCGCGTGCAGTGCTCTGTTCAGCTGCTGTACAACGGGTAGCTGCTTGCCTTTCATCACATCCATAAAGTTCTGTGAGGCCGTCATTGCCTCCTGGTGCCATTGGGATTTTACGTGATCCCTGCACGCCTCGTGCATTTTTCTGTAGTTACTGAAAGCGCGCACGATAAAACTACCTTGAGTACCCCGGTGAACACGCGGAGGAAAAATGACGCAAAAACGACAAAAGGCGCCTTTCGCTGTCGCTGAGTACGCAAGCCAGGGGGCGTAATCTCCCAGCCACTGATGTCGAAAAGGCCTCTTTCCAGGTGTTACATCCTTCTTAAAATCATATGTGACATTTGGCGACCATGGCTTAGTAAGAAGACGTAACTTCAAAAATTCCGGTATGCCAGTGAGTTTAGCTTTGCCTAGAAACTCTCCTAAGTCATATTCTTGAGGCAAGTTATTTGTTTTCTTGATGTTGTCTCCGGACTTCGATCCCAAGCAAGGAGAAAGGGAATCGTTTCGGCTTACTGCGTGACCGGAGCTCGCTGGTGGAGTTCCTTCCATGGAGACGACGACGCCGGCTACTGTCCGGTGATGAAAGGTTGCATCGCTCTGATCAAATCCGGACTTGAATCCCAAGAAAGGAGAAATGGAATCATCTCGGCCTGCTGCATCACCTGAACTCACTGTTGACAGAGTCCCTTCCATGGAGTCGACGACATCAGCTACTGTCCGGTGATAAAAGCTCTCATCACTCTGTTCAAATGCTACACCGTTGTCACATGTCACACCAGAATCTGCAGGGGCGCATTTGGATAATGCTTCGTCAGACAACCGCTGACGCTTGAAGAAGCGTCGAATATCCATCATTCGGGACCGCGCGAGACAAAGCTGGCTATGGAGTTCCTCGGGGTTGGTAGTGTTAAAAATATATACACATTGATTGGAAAAACGGTTGAATGCGTACGTTGAAAACAAAAAATGACTATGTATGCAGCGAAAACTTATTTACAAGATAAATGCACGCTCGCAGCTTCATACACCTCGCTCCATCTTGCTCGCGCAACCGCACAGTCGAGTATTTGCACACACACTACTCGCCGCTCGTCGTTTTCTCGTCCGCTGTCTTGGTTGTTCTCAGCTTCGTTGACAACCGGCCACTAAAAACACCCAAGCACAAACAAAGAGGCGCGCACACGCAAGGAACGCCGCGCGACTTCCGAGGGGAAGGGACACTCGCCACTCCGGTGGGAAAATTTGTTTTGTGTGTTTTTATGAGGTTCAGAGCCCCAAAACGACTCAGGCTATGAGGGACGGACGGTCTCTTTACCATGCACTGACATCGCACAGTCCATGGGCGCTGTTGGGATTTGAGGCCCAGCCAGAGGTGACAGGCGAGCCAGGCAGGCGCCATCGGGCTGCCTTGACCAAAGGCGCTGGTTTCCGGAGAAGACGCAAGGAACGCTGGTGTGGGGGCGCCTCTGGAGACTGCGTCGCCGTGAACAAAAGCAGCTAATCCCCTTTGCCGAAAATTCTGAAAGCGGCGCTTGTACCGAACTGCGCTCTCCCGTGGATCGGAGGAGACAGCGAGCGGCGGCGGCGCCAACTCATCGCCCGCTTGCCCCTGAGCAGTCCGACAAAGCGGGGATGGACACGGCTGATTTGTCCCTCCCTCCTGAAGAATTCATCGGTGGCCGGGGTGTGCACTGTCTGCCTCCGTGTCGCTATCTCTCTAGAGATCAAAGAAACAGGCACACATCTCAAGACGGCTCGAAACACATGCTCGCCGGTGCCGCTGTATGTCTGCAACGACGCGTCCCCGGACGCGGCACTTTGCAGATGTGACCCAAAGCGTGGAAGCAGGGCCGCTTTTACTCTTTTGGCTGAGCGCACCGCCGCCCCTGACGTGCGGCCATCACTCACGGTTCGAGTGAGTGATTTTCCAGGGGGGTGCAGCCGCCCCCCCTTGCCCCCCCCCTCCGGACGCCCATGTTTGGATCGTCATGATTTTAGATTGATTTGAACGTCCTTGAGAGTGCGTCAAGTTTGAAGTCTTCTGAGGCGCACTCAACAAAATTGGTACATTAAGAAATATGTACAGATAAACCGAGTACATTATTCCTGGCTTGCTCCATGCTTCCGGTAAGCAGGTCTGTTTCACAGCCAATTGGTTCAGTTCCTACGAGCACATCCCTGTCTGTTGTCCAAGCGCTCTTACTACGGCTCTTGAGAAAAATAAAAAAAATCTGGGTTGCTGCCGCTCACATTTCTGACGTACTAGTGTATACTGCCTACATGCGTCAATGCGGTGCAACTCACAGGTCCAGAACGACAACATTACTGTAATTATCCTATGTCAAGCTTTCGTGAATCCTGTTTCCCATGAGGTTGCGCAGAATTTACCAGAGTAAAGCACGAGTGGTGGTGACATTGACTTGAAATTGTTTTCCGAGAAATGCTCGTGGTCCAAAGCGCGGTGATATGCTAATATTTATTGGAGCGAAATTTAAAAAGTGCATTTTTGTTGTCCATAACTGATCTGAAATGCTTGCTTAGGCGACGCGTTACCGCGTCCTCAGATGTGCCGCCCACACGACACTTAGACCGTACGTAAGATTAAAAACCGAGTCAAGCTGACTGCTTACTGCATTAATATGAGCTCTTCTGCTTGATAAGATGCAAAAGTACTCATCTGAGGCAGGAGGCTTGATGCTAGTTTTTTTGTTGTCTCACCTAATTGTCATGCTCTGGAACAACCACGTGTCACGAAAGTCCTTGCGAATTGCGTTGTGTTCTTCGCGTAGCTCGTCTGCGAGTTCATCGCCTCCAGCGAATGAGGATCTTGTAGCGGCGTCGCCTGGAAGAAAATGGGGTGTGCATGCTCTTAACAGTTCCAAGAGGAATTTATTTCAAAGAAAAAAGTAAAAAAAAAAATGAAATATATGATTCTGAGTATGACTTCCCTCACAAATTTACGCGAACTTAGCCTCTCAGTCGCCTTGGACGTAGTTGTAGTGAGCCGCAATACTGCGGATCAGTTTTGTAAAGTTTTTCACCCTCCGCAATAATGCTATCTTAGCCGTTGTGGGCTTCGTTTGACTAGAGAATAAAAAATACTTTGACACTGTAAGTGACGGGCTAGATTTTTGCCATAATAAAAGCGGCCGAACTATCATCTTTTCCTTGGCGCCTTACCTTCAGCAATGTAGCAGCACCGCTCGAAGGCCTCCACGCACTCCTGCGTGATGTTGGCACTACCCTGATCCATGTACTTCCTCAGGATGTCCACCCTCTTCGTGCATGGGCGAAGGAACCTGTCTGGGCGCTGACCGTACGAGCAGCACTTTCGCACAGTCTCGTCCTCGTACTCCTCCACTGCGAAGACGTTCATTGGGTTAGTGCTCTTGAAGTGCCCTGCTTAATTGTTGCTGTTGACCTCAGTATACATGGCGCATACCCACGTGGGGGGATTGGACAAGGTATAATGCCAATGAAAATCATATAGTATTTGCGCGGAAAAAAATAGTATGAGGCGGAGAAGTAGGATAGTTAAAAGACAAACTAGAAAAAAAAAGATAACTGATGAAAAATAAAATAAATAAAATAATTTTGAAGCATCAGGATTAGAAAAAACACATTTTCAGACCTGCGGAAAAATTTACAGTTAATAAAGTAACCTTCCGGCTGCAGTAATGTAATCATGAAGGTATCCGCAAACCCTACTTAACGCGAATCCCTCGGCGCTCGCACCGAAAGAAAGAAATAAAGAAGGAAAGAAAGAAGAATATAAAGAAAGAGAGAAAGAGAATGAAAGAAAGAAAGAATGAAGGAAATAAATAAATAAATAAAGAAAGAAAGAAGGAAGGAAAGAAAGAAAGAAGGAAAGAAAGGAAGAAGAAAAGAAAGGAAGAAAGAAAGAAAGAAAGAAAGAAGGAAAGAAAGAAAGAAAGAAAGAAAGAAAGAAAGAAAGAAAGAAAGAAAGAAAGAAAGAAAGAAAGAAAGAAAGAACTGTAAGTGACACAGGGAGTCCTAACTTCGAAAGAGGGACCTCCAGATATGTCTTTCTCTGAAATGCGAACCGCCGGCAAGAGAGGAGAAAATGTTCTATTGTTTCAGCTTCCTTACAGAGTCACAAAGGTTTGTCGTAGCGAACCCGCATGTGCATAAGTACAAATTTAAGAGGAGGATTCGGCATTGCCGAAGCGTCATTGACACCTCGAACAGCCCTGATTTGCATGACCGCACACTCCAAGGGTACTTTAAGTGCTGAAAATCCGCTCACAGATCACTGAAGCTAGCTGAGATACGTTGAAACCGTTTTAAACGGGAAATCTGTTAACAAATTGAGGTGAGGGACGGGATAAATTGTAGGGGCACTGAGAGCTGGCCTTGCCAACAAATCAGCCACCGCGTTAAAGTAGACACCCGAATGACCAAGTACCCAGACAAAATGGACCTGTCTCACAGAGCGTGTAACAAAAAACCTAAAGGAACGATTCAATAGAGCTTTTTCTGAAGTTTCGAGAGAGACTAAAACCGAGAGGCAGTCTGCAAATATGAGAACCTGTGCTACATACGTCGGAATTTTGAGAAGAGACAAACCAATAGCCAAACATCCTGTAAAGAATATAGGAGTGTAATCAGAGATACGAACGGAATGGCTCCAAGCCAAATCCTGCGAATATATCCCAAGCGCCGCCTTTTCACAGCTCCCGGAGGCAACAGCGGAGAGCACAGTATGATATAGCCCCACTGAGGCCGACCAATCCATCTTCTTTGCATTATAAACGTGGGGGGTTTAAATAAATAAACGGACGGACGGATGGACGGACGGACGGACGGACGGACGGACCGACCGACCGACCGACCGACCGACCGACCGACCGACCGACCGACCGACCGACCGACAGACAGACAGACAGACAGACAGACAGACAGACAGACAGACAGACAGACAGACAGACAGACAGACAGACAGACAGACAGACAGACAGACAGACAGACAGACAGACAGACAGACAGACACAGACACAGACACAGACAGACAGACACAGACAGACAGACACAGAGACAGACACAGAGACAGACACAGAGACAGACACAGAGACAGACAGACAGACAGACAGACAGACAGACAGACAGACAGACAGACAGACAGACAGACAGACAGACAGACAGACAGACAGACAGACAGACAGACAGACAGACAGACAGACAGACAGACAGACAGACAGACAGACAGACAGACAGACAGACAGACAGACAGACAGACAGACAGACAGACAGACAGACAGACAGACAGACAGACAGACAGACAGACAGACAGACAGACAGACAGACAGACAGACAGACAGACAGACAGACAGACAGACAGACAGACAGACAGACAGACAGACAGACAGACAGACAGACAGACAGACAGACAGACAGACAGACAGACAGACAGACAGACAGACAGACAGACAGACAGACAGACAGACAGACAGACAGACAGACAGACAGACAGACAGACAGACAGACAGACAGACAGACAGACAGACAGACAGACAGACAGACAGACAGACAGACAGACAGACAGACAGACAGACAGACAGACAGACAGACAGACAGACAGACAGACAGACAGACAGACAGACAGACAGACAGACAGACAGACAGACAGACAGACAGACAGACAGACAGACAGACAGACAGACAGACAGACAGACAGACAGACAGACAGACAGACAGACAGACAGACAGACAGACAGACAGACAGACAGACAGACAGACAGACAGACAGACAGACAGACAGACAGACAGACAGACAGACAGACAGACAGACAGACAGACAGACAGACAGACAGACAGACAGACAGACAGACAGACAGACAGACAGACAGACAGACAGACAGACAGACAGACAGACAGACAGACAGACAGACAGACAGACAGACAGACAGACAGACAGACAGACAGACAGACAGACAGACAGACAGACAGACAGACAGACAGACAGACAGACAGACAGACAGACAGACAGACAGACAGACAGACAGACAGACAGACAGACAGACAGACAGACAGACAGACAGACAGACAGACAGACAGACAGACAGACAGACAGACAGACAGACAGACAGACAGACAGACAGACAGACAGACAGACAGACAGACAGACAGACAGACAGACAGACAGACAGACAGACAGACAGACAGACAGACAGACAGACAGACAGACAGACAGACAGACAGACAGACAGACAGACAGACAGACAGACAGACAGACAGACAGACAGACAGACAGACAGATTCACAAACAACGCCCAAACGCGGGAAATGGCCACTATATAGTGCTAGCGCACTAAAACATGGTTGATAATCTACTGCATGTCACATTCAAGTTTACTTGTTTTTTTTTTACACAAATCAAAAACGTCATATGAAAGTAAACAATCGACCTACGTATGTTCAGTGCAGACCGTCGTCTCCGCCTTCGCTCCTCGTGGCAACCTACACCTGAAAGTTGCAGGAACAAGTGTGAGCTGTTTGCTTGTCCACACGCAGTGCACCGACTTTGAACTGTAGGGCACATCTACTTTCCCCGCGGTCGTTGCAGTTAGCATGGGCAGAATCATTTACAAAAGGCTGCGTACATGCACACACGTGCAGAAAAAGCTGTATTGATTTATCAAACATGCTTATGGGAATGAAACGCGGGTATGTCATAAGAGCCATCTACGGAGACCAAAAGGCACAGGTGTATTCTTTAGCGTTGCTGGTGAGGTGCAACGTACAAGGCTGATATTTTTTCATATTTTATTGCCGATATTTAGATTATTTCACCAGTACATACCACGCTATGAAGTCTGCAATCAACGAAAACAGAATTTAAAGACAACGTAATGAAACACTTAGGATGACTTGGACTTTTAGAAAGCACCATGGCTTCGAGGGCAGGGCCAGCCATGAAGGGACAACGTGCAGTTCACTGTAGCTGACAAACTGCTGCGTCAAGCTTTGGTGCTTATGCTGATGTCACCGCATAATCCCCGTGGGCTACAACTAACATTTTTGAACTACGCAAAGAATTCATTACGTATGAGGTTGCAGGGATGCAGTGCACGCATTGTCGCAGGGCACAGTCCTACTCTTAGTCCTCCAATCGAATGACACTGTGCTCCTCGCCTAATACGCGTGGTGTTTTTAAAGTGTTGTCTCCTCGACGCAGCTTTCCTTTCATGCAGTGGAATTAAAAGACGTTGCATTTAAATGAAGATTTATTAGAGCGTCGTCTATCGCAGAAGCCCACCACTGTTTGATACAGCCCCCGCCAAGGGCGCCACACTTATGCCACCGGTGCACTGCTCTCAGCGTGCCGTTGTATAAGAACGAGGGGGGTTATTGAGGGTACTGACTGCGTCCTTCCTTTGCGACCTCTTGGTCGAACACGAAGCGCGTACCCTTCAGATGTCCGTGTACAATCCCCAATTTCCCAACCCCGTTCTCCCACCTGGCAGGTCTGGGCAGCGTCGGCGGCCCTCGCCGAACTGCTGGCCGTGGTCCCTTTGACGGAGAGCTACCCACAGGTCTTAGTTTGACCGAAAATAAAGTCTCATCTCTATCTCTCTCTCCTTCATTTTGAGGAACAGCCGAAACTTCCTACCGAGAGATCTGGACTTTAGGCTGCACTGCTCCCTTGCTGTCGTCAGATAACAGCCGCCCTCATTCTTCTACGACAGCATGTTGAGACTTGTGCACCGGGGAGCGGAAGTGGTTCAGCGCCGGTGGGAAAATGGTTTGAAAACTCTTTGCTAGGGAAAGACGACATTCTATCCAAATCTTTATTCTATTCCGTCACATAACGCAAAATTTTGCATTCCAGGTGGCAACACTAATTTACCCCTTTAATGCCCAAAGTCATTACCTTCAGAATATGTTAGCTGAATGACATTCAAAAGCGAAATGCAAAATTTGTTAGCACCGATAAAACTTAAAAAATCTGTATGTCGCGAATTCGCAACAATGGTCATTTGGTCCACTTTGCGCAGCTAGTGCGAGTTGCGTGAGAGAGCAACTGGAAGGCACGGGGGCAGTAGAGAATTTTTATCCAACATATGTCTTCCGATTCTTCCAGCCAAAATATCAGAGGGACGATGAGTTGCAGAACACTGGCGAGAAGTTGCACATTCGTGCCCCCTTTTTTTCTTCATACATCTTTCCCTCAGAGCGACGTCAAAATGTTTGATCGGAAAGCGCTGACTACTGAGTCTGTAGGATTCTCTTTTTTTAACCCCCTTCCCCCTGTCCAGGGTAGGCCGGCCAGCAGACGCACTAGCGTACGGGCAACTGCCCTGCTGTCTTCGCCTCGCACGCCTCCTAAGACAACACCTAAGTGCAAATAAAGATTATTATGGTTATTATAACACGCTGGCATCAAACTTTGTACGCACCCTCTACGTAGTAATGAGTACGCGGTGTGCAAACGCTATGTCGCGAATTTGTGACACTGGGCATTAAATGGTTAACACCCCTCTAGCCAACAAGTTTACCAGAACTAAGGCTTACCACGTGGAGTCTTTGTTCTGCAGTTACATCGAGCTTTCGAGTTACATCGACGAGTTTCAAGCGCCTTGATTGACGTATGGTACATTTTCTAGCACTTTCTAGGGTACATTTTTTTGCAAGCACAGTCAAACTTTTGAATCCCAAGACTGACCCGCAGACTTGAGCTTTGAGATTGTTTGGTTTATGGTTTATAGGGTTTAACGTCCCAAAGAGATTCAGGCTGTAAGGGACGCTCTAGTGGATGGCTCCAGATAATTTCGACCACCTGGGGTTCTCTCCAGTGCGCTGGCATCGCACAGCACAAGGACCTCCAGAATTTAACCTCCGTCGAAATGCGACGAAATGGATAAAGAAACTGATGGAAGTGGTTTAACTCTAACCAAGGCATCCACCACCTGCCATGATTCCTCTTTGAATAAAGATAAAGCTAACGAAGGCGGATTTGCGGCACAGGAAACCGCTGCCGTCTCTACCTCCTGAGCGGATTCTGCGCTTTCCTATGCTCCATATATGATACTTTATTTGCTCTGTGGGATGATGTTAATGCACGGGAATGTTTACGTCCCTTCAAAAGAAAAGTGCGGGCACTGCAATTCGGCTAGAACGACCTCACCGCTTCTCCTGGGGTTGCCGACGTCCACCCGCGTAATCAGCACGATGCCCGAGCTGTGGAGTGCTTCGGTCGCGTTCTTGCCTCCGCCCGCACCGCAACCGAGGTCTTTGGAGTCCAGCGACCGGAACAACTGCGAAGGACACGTGCCGTGCATCGTATTGTTCATAGTGGTCCCATATGTCTGCATGCACTTACTGTGTTAAATTGCGCCCCCCCCCCCCCCACACACACACACGCACAATTTTCGCCGTCTTTTAGCAGGGTTCGCAGCACAGACGACAAGCTGCCAACTATTTTGCTTCATATATCCGCTGCTAGCACGTTTGTGTCTCAAAAGGCCCAAACACTCCTGCAAAGCCGGTGAAAAGCTGGGCTTGTTCTATGGCGGTGGAATCTATCCAAACAAGGTACACAACTTAACAACTAGGCCATTTTTCGCGATTATAAAAAAAATAATAAGAAGCTTGAGCCATGACACGGCAGCGACTTAAAGAACCCTTATGAGGGCTTAGAACGACGCTTCTTGGAGTGGCTGCCTAAGCTTAGAGGTGCAGTGAAGAGGAATCTGAACTCGTCTTTTTGCCGCCGGAACTCGATCTACACGTTCCGAGCTTTCTTATAAACTGCGACTTATTGCCCTGTGTGGCCGATATCCCTAATTAAATCCGATTAACGTCCGGCTTCCGCCTTTATTTTTTGAATTCTCCCCGTACGGTGGGCGGAGTCGACCAACGCGTGGAGTGCCTTTCAGCCAGCTCCGTGGAGGCTTTGCTTTCGCTCTATTTTGTTTTTTAGGTTTCCGTGAGTAAATAGTTTCATTCGCAGGTAGTATAGCCGCAAAATAAGCCCGCCGAAATAAAAATACGCGCGGCCTATTTGCTACTACGGATTACTACGTATTACTCCGCCGATGGCAGAGCGGCAAGCCGCCACGGGACTGGGTGAAAGGCACTCCACGCGTTGGTCGACTGCGCCCACCGTACGGGGAGAATTAAAAAAACAAAGCGGGAGCCGGACGTTAATTCGATTTAATTACGAAAATCGACCACAAAGGGCAATAAATCGAAGTTTCTAAGAATGCTCGGAACGTGTAGATTGGGTTTCCGCGGCAAAAAGACGAGTTCAGATTCCTCTTCAGTGCACCTTTAACAATTAACAGCACATTAAGCTAGTAGACTGTCGAAAAAAAGTAGATATCATTGCACTCTAGCATGATCCTTCCACAATGAAAAGCGTTTCAGACCTGAAACCACCTCATATAGAAATGCACCATTTGACGGCGTTCTAGAAATTGAAGTGGTGAAAAAAAAGGCCAATTGTTGACAACTATAGTCCCCTGCAGCTGTTAGTCCTGAGGGAAGAGGCCTCGTAATGCTCGGTGACATTCTTAATTAATTACACGGATTCAAGCAAATCACTATTCGGTTAATAAAGACTTGTCTACGGGATAAGTTCCAATATGCTCACGGGCTCCCTCCATTTGTATATGACCAACCTTGTCCTTCGTCAGAAGGTCTTTTTTCCTGAGCAGATACACGGCTTGGTCGACGCCCAACAAGCCGACAACCGTGCCAGGTGTTCCAGTAAGAACGAGCGTTTCCTCGGACATAGGCTCGGATGGATTTGGGGCATTCTTCCTTTCAAGGGTGAACTGGAACAGAAAGACGGCGGGATTCGCGTTTATATGCAAATCTTAAAACCCCCGCCCTCAGTGCGGAAGCACCTACGGCATACAGATATGAAAACACGCTACTGGTGGCTGTGAACCACAAGCAGAACTAATTTAGGCAACACCTTGCTTAAAACAATCCAACCGTATCAGGCACTGCCTCAAGACCCGTTTATCCAAAAAGCTGCTTCGAAAGTGACTACTAAGTCTCTAATAAGATAGACAAAAGCGTTTCAACGCCTCTGTCCACTGGTTTTGACTTCTAGAAGTAGCTGTTATTCGTTGAAGACTTCACAGTTCTGAACGAACTTGCACGTAGACTTGGCGGTACCTGCGCTACAGCTGTCGGCAGCTGAAATTTAGTACCAGCATATGTTTGAATTAAGGTAGAAAGCAACGCGACTAGAGCTGCGCTTACCACAGGCTAAGAAATTCTAGAAATCGATTTGGGGGCACAGCTTGAACGATTGGGCACGGACGGCGTAGTGTGCAGGGCAGTACACGATGCTGGCGTATAGCTTTGCAGTTTCAAATTGTAACTTAAGAACTGCAAGTTAGCAATATGCCCTGTCCGGCTATCTAGACGAACGCTGGAAGAACGCTAACATCATCTTAATTCATAAAAAAGGAGACGTCAAGGACTTGAAGAATTACAGACCGATTAGTTTACTGTCAGTTGCCTACAATGTATTTACTAAGGTAATCGCTAATAGAGTCAGGACAGCCTTAGACTTCAACCAACCAAATGATCAGGCAGGCTTTCGTAAAGGATACTCGACAATAGACCATACTTACTCTATCAATCAGGTGATAGAGAAATGCGCAGAATATAACCAACCCCTATATAAAGCCTTAATTGATTACGAGAAAGCATTTGACTCAGTGGAAACCTCAGCTGTCATGCAGGCATTGAGAAATCAGGGTGTGGAAGAGTGTTATGGGAAAATATTGGAAGATATCTATAACGACTGCACAGCTATCATAGTCCTCCACATAGTCAGCAATAAAATTCCAATGAGGAAAGGTGTCAGGCAGAGAGACATGATCTCGGCAATGCTATTCACCGCCTGTTTACAGGAAGTATTCCGGGGCCTGAAATGGGAACAGTTGGGGATAAGAGTTAATGAAGAATACCTGAGTAATTTGCGATTCGCTGATGACATTGCCTTCATGTCACTCAGGACATGAACTGCAAAGCATGATCAATGAGTTAGACAGGCAGAGCAGAACAGTGAGCTGAAAATTAACATGCAGAAAACCAAAGTAATGTTCAACAGTCTAGCAAGGAAACAGCAGTTCGCAATTGGTAGCGAGGTACTGGAAGTAGTAAGAGAATATGTCTACTTAGGGCAGGTAGTGACCGCTGATCCGGATCATGAGAGGGAAATAACTAGAAGAATAAGAATGGAGTGGAGTGCAAACGGCAGGTCCTCTCGGATCATGAATGGCAGTTTGCCAATATCCCCCAAGAGAAAAGTCTACAACAGCTGCAGCTTACCGGTACTCACCTACGGGGCAAAAACGTGGAGGCTAACAAAGAGGGTTCAGCCTAAGTTAAGGACAACGCATCGAGCCATGGAAAGAAAAATGATAGGTGTAACGTTAAGAGGTTGGAAGCGGGCGGAGTGGGTGAGGGATCAAACGCGTGGTAATGACATCCTAGTCGAAATCAAGAGGAAGAAATGGGCTTGGGCAGCGCATGTAATCCGAAGGCGAGATAACCGGTGATTCTTAAGGGTAACTGAGAGGATTCCAAGAGAAGGCAAACGTAGCAGGGGGCGGCAGAAAGTTAGGTGGGCGCATGAGATTAAGAAGTTTGCGGGGATACGGTCGCCGCAACTGGCAAAGGACAGGGTTAATTGGAGAGACATGAGAGAGGCCTTTGCCCTGCAGTGGGCTTTGTCAGGCTGATGATGATGCTATCTGGACTGGCCATTTTGGTTGGTTTTTGGTTTTTTGGTTGGTTGGTTGGTTGGTTGGTTGGTTGGTTGGTTGGTTGGTTGGTTGGTTGGTTGGTTGGTTGGTTCATGGGGAATAACGTCCCAAAGCGACTCAGGCTATAAGAGACGCCGTAGTGAAGGGCTCCGGAAATTTCGACCACCTGGGGTTCTTTAACGTGCACTGACATCGCACGGTACACGGGCCTCTAGAATTTCGCCTTCATCGGAATTCGACCGCTATCGAAACCGCGTCTTTCGGGTCAGCAGTCGAGCACCATAACCACTGAGCCACCGCGGCTACCAGACTGTCCATTTTAAGCTGCCCCCCCCCCCCCCCCCCCCCTCGCTTCGAATGAAATCTAACCATCTAAACCGGAGCTATGGGCTCCAAATGCTAGAGAACTGGTGAACTCAACTGAGTAATGTTGACTGGATTTTCTATTGTTTAATGTGAGTGGTGGCTGTAGAGTAACAGCAAACGTATTTGTCTGTTTGAAACCGCCCTTTGAACGAAATGGCTTCAGCTGCGCTGAACAGTCAGGTGGAGGATTTGGATTTTGTGTGTGTGTGTCTTCCTTTTCGAAGATTGCATTACAAAGCATGCACTTTACAACTATTTCCTCGTCAGGAGTACAGCATTACCTGCCATATAATGCTAAATAACAATTAAGATAAAGTATCTACCATAGATATGGTACCGTTAGTGCTATTTATGCTGTGAAAACAGGAACAGATGATCTTGGCCTGACGTGGGCTGTAAAGACAGTGAGGGCCAAAAATTTAAGCGTCTTTAGCACTACAGATAGCGTACCCTTGAGCTACATTCTCATTCCCTGCCGATACTCTCTGATCAGCGTCCACCAAAAAAAAAAAAAGCATCTGTTTGCGACTGTTTGCCGACACAGCGTTTCGATGCCGTCTCACTCACCTCAGAGGTCCTTGTGCACGCCGGTTCGGCATTTACGTAAATAGAGTCGGTTACGACGCGCCCGTCAAGTATGGCGAACACCACCACCCGGAAGCTTGGTGTCATTTCCGGTGTGACAGTGAAAACTATGTTTTCTTCGATTTTTCTTCCTTCTGGCAACTTTTCGATCCGCTGTATCCTCCCCTTGGACAGCACCTGAAGAAATGTAGGTGTAATAGAGCTTGAGCAAGCCTTGATACTGTGCTTCTTGTGGCGCAGATGGTGGAACAAAGAACGCATGGCCACGTAGCATCGTTATGCAAAACTTTGGTGCGGAGGAGATAGGAACTGATTGAAACCGATGAAGGCACAAAAACATTACTTCCCTTTGCAACAGGATCTTCGTCGTTATCTTTTTTTTTTTTTTTTTAGCCAAATGCCACTCCAGATAGGAGGGTATGGCTTCTTCACTTGTTTTTCTGTGTCGCCTCCGACAACTTTTTCTGTGTGACACGCTAATACTGAAGCTTACATTAGGCAAAAAACAAACAGATGTAATTAAAGAAACCCATCACCGAATATCTTCTTTTGTTGCAGTGCGAATTTCAGCACCCCCTAGGGTGCTGCGAAACGCTGATGCCAGCGAGAGCGTTCAGTAACTTGGTTAGGGTGTGGGATGTCTCTTTCGTTTATGCCACTCCACTCACACCATGGGTAAGCCCTTATGACTGGCTTTTGCTGAGAGTGTTGGTTCGAGTAGCCGGGTGCAGTAACCAGAATGGGGTGATGGGGTAGTGGTTTAGAATAGGCGGGCATCGCGCACGGTCAGCCGTGGTCACACGCGGCTGCTCATTCATCTATGTAAGGCTCGCGACAGGCGCGACACTTGATAAACAAGAACGGAACTGCCTCGCGCCCACACCCCTAATTGTAGCAGGCCTGAAAGGTAATAATCATAAATTAATCCGCCAAAGAGAGACCACAGGGCAATCTTATGCGCCCGAGGGTAAAAAATTAGATATTAGGGAGGAACAGTGACAGGCGCAACGAACGAAACGGGTGAGTAGAGAGCGAGAGACACAGGGTGAGCGGAGTTGGGGAGAGCGCGGACGGCGCCTCCTCCTATGATATCAATGATATCAGCTCGCCGAACGCGCCATATACGGTTGTCGTTGTAAAATTGCACATTCAGTTTTGCGTGTATACCACAACCCTTTTCCGTTGACGCTGGCTCTTGGTAAGACAGTTCTAATGCATTCTGCGTAGTTGTCATATTTGGCATGACCCATCTCTTCTGACTTGCTGGCAGCAGCTGTTGGCTCCATTCCAGTGCCAACCAACTGTGAGAAAGAATGGGAATAGAGTGGGTAGGCGAGTGACTGTGTAAATGAGTGAGTGAGCGTTCATCCATACCATTCTGGGTCCTTTTGCATATCTGCAACATTTCGTGCTCACTTCGTCCCTAAACGGCTGGCTGTCAGGAAGCTTTGCCTGAATATACTTTATGCAGATACGAACGCTATTTGCCTCGTTTTTCTTATATCCCCTCACTCTCTGGCATGAGCAGTTGTTTTCATTGAGCGTTTGCACGAACACACAATGTCAGTCGATAAAACGCGCAAGAAGACGGTGAAATATGGCTTACCGCATAGTAGACCGAAGAAGATATTTTGTCGAAACCATGTGTGAATAACACGGCTTCGTATAGTCCGTTTCCCTGAAAGAGAAAATTGCGAGTTCCATTTAGTTTCACTGATATTTTTCCTTGTGAAAGAGTGAGACATAAGACACGCTTCTTAATTAATATCGCGCCATCATCATGCACACAGTTCACACGCAATTGTGTACTGAAGTGGAAGCCGCACCTCCGGACAGGTAATCAGGGGTTTATCTTACGAGGAATCTTGCACGCAAAAACGGTTCGTGACTGACTCCGTTACTTCCGACAGTCCCGATAGCACGGCGCGCGATGCGAAGAGTGCCGGCCATTCGTGGACTTTGCACATTCTTTCGTCTGCTGGAACCATATGTATTTATTGCATTTTAGGGCCAATCGACTCTGTTGACAGAGGGAAAGATGCGGAGCGCAGCTTTAAGGCGTCTTTTATTTCGCTTTGCGATTGTGCAAAATATTGTCATAACGATTATATTTGTAAGGTTTTGTGAGGACCTGTCCATGACGACCGCATGGATTGCAGGCAGACTGCGAAAGTCTATCTGATATTTAAACACCTTTTTTGGGGTTAAAGCTACAGAAACGACACTAAGCCCTCTTTAAATGCATTCAAGAGCCGGACACTTTTATATTTTCCTTCCGAACGAGTTAACACATCCTCTCGAGGCTGTGATTAAATTTTTTGTTTACTCGTGGTATGTCAGAGCTTACAAGGAAGCAGCAGGGAGGATTCTAGGCGGTCCTTTCCCGGCTTTGCGTGTGTACTGCCCCGGACGTGACGCACGCAAGGAACATTTTGTTGACAGCTTGAGTGCGTCCAGCTTGCTCATCACATACTATTTATTCGTAATTCCTTTTGATATGGGGCGTGCCATCTAATTAATTGTTTATGCTTATTACTAATTTTACCTTCTGCACCGACTGACGGGAGAGTGGGGAGTGGTTTGAGAAAACGTGACTAAAAAATAAAAAGTCCATTGTTTCATAGAAAATCAAATCGCTTCCTAAAATACCACTCAAGTTGGGAACAAGGAAGGCAGGACTTACTTTTGCGAAGTTCTTTGGGTCTTTCCTTTCAATGGCAATAAAACCGTCTTTAACGGTTGAGTACCGCTCCAGGCTAATTTGCGCTCGTGCTTGGTGCTTTGATTGGTATCTGTCATCGTCAGTTTCCACCTTGTAACAAATGAAGCATTGAGTGGGAAAGGCAAATGAGTGGCTGAATATAATGTCATTGCTGCAATGAAAACGCAGACTCACAAAAAAAAACACACATTTTTGGTACTGCTCAGCCACTGGGTGATTGTATCAACGCCGATATCACATGTGAAAAAAAAGCCTACGCGCTCAGAAAGGTGGCGAGAGAAGACGCAGTTCTTGTTAGTAGCTAGGCTTGGTATACGACAGTGTGCGTGCTGTTAAGGCTCGCAGGAGTTTCACTTCACGCAAAAGAGTGAAATTATGAGTGAAATGCTTTGTGTCTGTATTTTTTTTTGTTCGAGCATAGTTTTTTATATTGCGTCAGTACCTACTGAGGACCTAGTGCAATGAACTGTAGATCTTTATTTACATAAGCTAAGTTATTCCTTTCGCGAATATCCGAGGAATATTCTGGCTTTCTGCTTCCTATACACCAGTGCACTGTTATCGTTAAGGCATTTTCTTTTTCAGTGATGAATGACAACTTGTGGTACTAGCGAAATTTTGTCGTTGGGATGATGAGGGAGATGCTAATCGCTCATCTCTTTCGCTGGACTTCGACTGCCCACGAAACTTAATAACTGTATTGTCAAACGCGCGAATGCGCCTCGATATTAGCCGGTTGCCGGATCCATCTCTGGGAAGCTTACACCTTTCCATCCGAAACGTTTGTTGGGTTCCGCGATGCAATCAGACCCCAAATTGTGTCAGTCGTACTTCAAGTACCAGCAGACATTTGTGCAAATAGTTACCTCTGACGATGTCAGCCAAAAACACATTCAGACAGGCGCTTCAATGAACTGTTTAGTTATAGCGGCAGTGTGCCAAGTGACTGGCATTTTTAGGCTTTTTGCTCAACTCTTGCATTTGTGCGGCGTGAAAGAAAGCATAACTGCACTGAACAGAACGAAGCCCTGATGTTTACGACTTTAAACTCTGCTCGCATATGAACGGCGTTTGAGTCAGATAAATCACCATGCATGCGGAGGCTGACCGGTATTATTGGTGGTCGTTTGTCTCAGGATTCTGCGGAAATTGCTTTCTTCAGTGACTGCAACATACACAGCTAACTGACTTGCGATTCCTTTTTTCTCGGCTGCAGACGCGTTCCTGATTGTGCACTGAGCGACGAAAAGCAGCAAATTTTCTACCGAAGCTGCAACGCCAAGTCAAGCGAACTGCGGGCGTGGTGCCAGCCGTCAGTCCGTCTCCTCACGCACTCCGTGGTACGGCGGCTGTCCGGAGGGAAATGTGTCTAGAGCTCTGCTCATGGAGACCGCCGCCATAGCGTACCGAGCTCGATCTGCAGTGTCGGTGCGCTGCTTTGTGCCCGAGACGTGGCGTGACTTACGACTGAAGCTGTTGTTACTCGGGCAGTGAAAGCAAGTTTTTCAGCTTGTACGAGCAACCCGCTTTTTTACCGGTCGAGCTTATTGGGCTGTGGTAGCGCCAAACAACGACGTTTCCTTACCTTGATGGACAGTGCTTTATCATCAAAAACCGTCGGAATTAAGAAGGTTGCCAGGCCGTCACGGCCTGTCATGGCCGTGATGGTTTTTGTTGAGTGCGTGGCCTTGGTCCGCACGTTTGCGGCTGGGTTTCCGTTCACATAGGTCACTTCAGCCTGCACAGCGCGAACATGTTGTAATTAGCTTCTCATTAGCTTGTTAGTCTCCGGCAACACCTTTCTTCCTGAGTTTAGGGTTGTAACTTAGATTCATTCAAACTTCAGTTGTGGTATTTACAAGAGAAACACTGAGTTGGACGCATTTTCGCAGGTGTTCAGAGATGCAGTGCTGATAATTCTACCTACCGGTGACTGAACAGCATGAATGAAACATTTAATATTTTTGAGCAGCATACAAGAACGTAAGCGAATCATAGGACTTGTCTTTAAGTAAAGAGGGCTCACCTGCATCAAGAGTAAGGTGCCTTTGCGAGAATTGATGGAATTTAGAGCGCGTAGCTCTAAAGACACATCACTGAAGAGGAAGAGAGAATGAAGTAAAGAACACGCGGAGATGTTAACTGCAGCAGGCCTTGCGTTTAGATCTGGACACGGGGCCAGAAGACGCGGTAGCGACAAGTGGGGAGGGAAACGGAAAGAAGGGGACCCACGATAAGGCGTGAGAAACTTTGCCGCACTTTTATACACACCGCATACGCGTGTCACAGGCGTTTGGGGGTTTTCCCTGACGCGTAAGATCTGTGACCGAGAACCTTTCTAGCAGATGGCGGGTGGTCAGCCACGTGCAACTGACATATATCCGTGCCTGTGCTCACTGTAGCAACTTCAAGAGCAAAGAAGACGCCATGTCATCTTGTCGTCCCCCGAAACTGCCGGCTGCGCTCTCAGCCGTGTACGAGACCAAATAGGCGCTGGTAAATGTTGCTTCATGGAAGGGCTGCCACGCACTCTGCAATACCGAAGAGAAGCTAGAGCTACCGAGCCGGTATTGCTATTGTGGATTGTTTCATGGCTTTATGGGTTTTAACGTCCCAAAGCGACTCAGGCTATAAGAGACACCGTAGTGGAGGGCTCCGGGTAATTTCGGCAGCCTGGGGTTCTTTGACGTGCACTGGCATCGCACAGTACTCGGGCCTCTAGAGTTTCGCCTCCATCGAAATGCTAGCACCGCGGCCGGGATCGAACACGCGTCTTTCGGTCCGGCAGCCGAGCGCCATAACCACTGAGCCACCGTGGCGGCCTCAAAAACCGCGAGATAGAGCTTGGAGACCCCACTCTGTTGTCTGAGAATTTTTTTTTTCCGGAGATGAGTGAAACATGCAGCACAAAAGTGTTTATTTTCAATTATTTCACGGAGTCAGTATAGTATTCTCCACTACGGCTTTTTCAAGCTTGATGACGATGCTTTGGAAATTGAGAATACTAGCTCGTTCGTGCTTATTCCAAAAGCAGCGCACAAAAAGTTCGATATTTCTAATTCTCATTGTACAAATTATGTGAAACACAATCCACAATAGCCACATTGTATAAATTGCCTGAAACGCAACCCACAATAGCCCCCGCGATGGCTCAGTGATTATGGTGCTAGCTGCGGCGGTCGCATTTCGGTGGCAGGTGGTCGAAATTTCCGGAGCACTTCACTACGGCGTTCCTCATAGCCTGGGTCACGTTAGGACGTTAAGCCGCCATAAACCATAAACCAAACAGTTTTTGACTGCTGCAGTTCGCTGACATGTACTATCGAGGGCAAAAGTGGTATACTCCACGCGGCGGGAGCCGGAGCAACGGAAAACTGCGGCATTTTGGCTAGCTAAAGCACGAAACATTGAAACGAGCCAAGCGACATGCCTGCTGATAATAAAGGTCACGTATTAGGCTGCATTCATACAGGGGCTGCGTTCATGAGCTCGCTGTGTAGAGTGCTTGGGCTTTTTTTTTTCGTTCAATTGCGTGCAAATTGCACTCAATGCAAGTTTCTAAACGTAACGCTGAAAACTAATCTGTGATTTTCCTAGGGTGGGCGTACAGCATGAAAAAAAAAAAAATTGCCAAAGTTTAACAGCAAATCGTAATGATGACAAACTGACGAAAGAAGAATGGAAACGGACTGCGAGTTTTTGTTTTTTCTTTCTGGAACAAGTAATTTCACAAATTGTACCCCGTTGCTAAATGAAGAGAAAGGACGAATCTTTAAAGGACATTGAAAGTACTCTTACACGATTATGTTACAAACATTCCTCATTTATATTAAAAATCATTATCTCTTCACCTTAGTTATTAAATTATAATAGTTGTTGATTACTGTGGTAGGTTTCCTGCCTACTTCATCCTTATTGTTCGGAAAAAATAATTTCACGTTCCACTGTGCATTTTTGTACTCCTTCTACGTAGATTAGGCTTAGGTCGCAGTATCAAAACATTTCGCGACTCCTGCATTTTTTGTAGCAGTGGTTGTAGGCTGATTTGCTGTCTTCTGGCTGAAATTATTCTTGGCATCAAGATTTGCGAAACTTTTTCGTCACTACCACTCTGCAGAACACCAAACCTTACGCCACAGGTGTGCACGAAAAATGTATAAAATGCAGCCGACAGCGCGGGCCCACATGAGGCGTCGAGCAGACAAGGGTTCGCTCGGCTCTGCGCCTGTGAAGTCAGCTTCTCCGCGGAGTGTTGAACACTTGGCGCCACGAAAACCATGTGATCGCCTCTCGGCGAATGGCGTTCGGAACGGCGAGGGAAAACAGACGCGCAACTCTGCTCCCTGCGGGAGCATATACAGGAACACTGGTTTTCCGTTGCACCGGCTCCCGACGCGTGGAGTATACTAGTTCTGTCTCCGATAGTACGTTGCCAGCGTAATCGAGCTGGTTTGTTGAACTTCCCTTGTGCATAGTTCTGAGATATTTCGTATTTCTGAGGCTAACAACAAGGAAATATTCTGCAGAATGTTTTTTTTTTGTCTAAACTTCCGCTAAGCTTTGTACTGTTTCTTCACGTTCAAAGTCGCCGGCACGCGGCTCTGTCATTTTGTTTTCGATGCGAGATGCGACCCCACTTATCTCTATTTATCGCCGCTTCGGGAAACTGCTTCCGCATAGTTCCAGATTGTTGTAGTTGCTTTTGGGGCCTTGTCTTATCTCGGAAGTTTTTTTGTCAGCTATAAATTGAGCGCGGCCGAGAGCGGCAGGCACTCTGCCCCTCGACAACCGCCTTGCAGGCTCATTGCTATCACCACCGCCGATTCGTTCAGTTGTTTGTGGCACAAGTGAGCCCAATAATGAGTTTATTTAGGAACCACTTCATCCGGCTCGTCCGTGAGAATACTCATATCTAATCTACCCATACCTCTATAGCTCTGAAGTATACCTCCAACGTCGACTTCTGCATTGTCAGAAACATCTGTCCCCTGCTAACCTTCACATCTTTTCTCACTTCCCGGTTCTTTATTTGTAGCTTTCAATGGTATTGCACGTGGGACACGTTCATGGGAGACCGTCTTTTGTGCGCCACATTAGGGAGTCTTTACTTGCGCGCAATGCCAGTTTTCTAATGCGGTACAAATCGGAAAAGAGAATTTGACCTCGGCTCATACTTACGGTGATATAGTACTTCAAGCCAGGTTTGAAGCTTCGCTGGTTCTTCTTGAGAGAAACCACGAACGGTGTGCTGCAGAAGACTGTCTTTTCACTTAGCGCAGACTCTTTTGCGCCGGTGGCTTCCTCTGTGACCGTTGCTCTCACAACGAGACGACCGTGGGTGGCGAATAAGTTCTGTAGTTTGCGGCCGATGAATGGCTGCAGGGCTTCTCGCGTCAGCGTATACTGAGCGTCGCCGCCCTCGAGCTGCGAAGCACATGTATTGAATCAGCACCTTATCGTAACCCCCTGAACACTGATTTATGAGAGATGGTCATGCGGCATGCATTAAGAGCTGTCTCGTGGCAGAAGTTTAGAGAGAATTTCTGCTGCCGGTTCCTTGGCCGATCGTGCCGCCGGAACGCATAGCTACAGTTGGGGGAGGATGAAGCTTTGATCAGGCTCTTTCACCACGCTGTGCCTGGGCGGGCCTTTCTGGAGGCACGAATGTTCACGTCCTGCTGAAGCCACATGTGGAACATAAGACTGAACAGTCGACACGGCAGTGTTGGGCGTACGAACAATGAGGAACGCTACCTGTCAGGCTCCAGCGTAATAGAGTTCAGTCTCGAACCATGTCATCGGCGGTAATTTTTAGCTAAGCAGTGGGAAAAAATGAAGGGGTCACTTAAGCTCCGCCTTAAGGGTATGACGCGATAGCGATAATGGGTTAATGCCCATATATGCGGAATTGGTCATTCTCGACTCTTCATTCATAGATCCCTGGGAGTCCTCATACCAATTCTGGCGCAGTGGTGCAGCGGTTAAGCGATGCGCCACTGCCCTGCGATGGCAGGTGCTGCACCGGTGGAGCTTGTAAGAGCCATGTAGCTCTTCCCGAGCGACCAATCATTAATTTAACTTCCACCTGCCACGGTGGGCAGTTTGCTCACAATCAGGTGGGCAGGTTGTGATGACACCACAAGACCACATGGCCTAGGTTGCTTCTCCGAGCATTTTCCCCTCACATCGCCGAAGACGCCCTGATTTTCCGCAGAACGGGCGCCTTAACACTATCGTGTTAATAATCGCAGCTGTCGCCTTGGCAGCGTTGGTTCCCTATAGTTGCGTCATCGCGGTCTACCAGGCGAATGGGTTAGACTGCGTTTAAAATTGCCTCTCCGCGTTCTTTTCCTGCGTCTTTGCTCCCGAATAATGCGCAAGGTTTTTTTGGAGGGGTGATGGGTCAGTAGCCACCGAGTGGCTGTGAAGTAGACCTACTGGTACAGAAATATCACTAAAAATCATGATGTTACTTGTTAAAATAACAGCGTACATTAAACCAACAATCACCACGTGTCATTGGGCGTTTCCGAACGCACTACCGCATTAGGCTGCCAATCGTGGCCTTGTAAAAAATTTCGCCCTGCAGTACACGGGATGTACTCGGCTACGTTTGAAAGGAGGTGACTTTCAAGGAGCCTCGCTCTTTTCATCCACGCGGAGAACAGTACAGGCTCGTTTCTTAACTGATAACTTGAGAATAATTTGCCATTTGGAACCAGGAACAGCAACCCCATTCGGAGTGGCGATTATAACCCTTTATCCCTCGCCGGAAACTACCCGCGATGCGTAGGCGTGGCCATGGTGTAAGATTATAGCTGGGAACACAGCACAGCTGACGCGCTGGGCGCAAGCAGCCAGATAAAGTATACCAGCCTCGCTCCTCTGAACCGTGCCGCTGATCGGAGCGTCAACGTCGGCCTAGGGATGAAACTTCGCCAGAAGAAACACAAACGTGCATGAATGTTCTCGTTGCAACAGCGATCAGGCTGATGATATCGCATGGCTCGCTTCTGTCGCACGAGCCGTTCGCATGGCCTAAAAGTTTCTTGCCGATAGGAGGCCTGACAACTTCCTTCCACCTCATGCGCACACGTCTATCAAACAAGGCGTGTCTGTTGCTTTTTTTCTGGCGGACACCCTATTTACGTCCTCTCATGGCTCAACTGAAGATATGAAGTAAAAATAAAACGTTTTTCAACAAGATCATATGTTTTTCATTTCAGGGTTCTGATTAAATTCGCTCGAACTGCAGCTCACCCAGCGACAAAGAAGAAACGTTTGGTAAACTCAACAAACCAGGTTTTCGGATTGCCCACATTTTCAGCGATAGCTCTTCATTACAAAAACAAACAAACAAACAAACAAACAAACAAACAAACAAACAAACAAACAAAAAAGTCTGGTGGCAAGAGTTATCGAGTATCGGAGAGTAGCGATTTTATTGCCGTTGTAAGTATACAGTCGTCAGCACTCCTGTCTATAGAGCGCTCGAACGCCGCCTTGGCGCACAAAGGAAGGGAAATTTTTAAGCAGGTGTGCGGTTCTAGAGACAATGCCCGCGCTGGAGCGAAGCTGCATAGACATGCAATTTGCTCCAGCAATTGCACTGTATCAGCAATGGATGAGCTAAATGAAGGTTTCAATTTGTTTGTCCCGCAGCAGACCACTACCCAGTGCTCCGACAGGCCTGCTGATGGCTGTACAACCAAAAATACTGCAAAATGCAGTGTCACAAGTTACTGGCTTGCGCGGGAAAGGCAGGACCAGCGAAATGCCGCAACGGAAAAAAAAAAGATGTGCAAAAAAAAAGTATACGGGAGGAATGAGATGTGCCGCAAAAAGTTGATGATCGAAAGTCAGTATCTTATTCTCGTTTCTGCGCCCCTTGCGGCCTAGAGTAAAAGTCTGAGAACACCCAATGCATCACTGCAGAAGGGAGGACCAGAATAATTTTTTTATTAATCCTAAGCATTATATGGCTATGTCGCGTGAGCAAAAAGTGTCCGCAAAACGTGTCCTCTCCCATGTCTCTCCAATTAACCCTGTCCCTTGCCAGCTGCGGCCACCCTATCCCCGCAAACTATCTCATCCGCCCAACTGACTTTCTGCCGCCCCTGCTACGCTTGCCTTCTCTTGGAATCCGCTCCGTTACCTCTAAGGAGCAGCGGTTATCTTGCCTTCGCATTACCTGCCCTGCCCAAGCCAATTTCTTCCACTTGATTTCAGGTAGTATGTCATTAACCCGCTTTTGTTCTCTCACCCACTCTACCCGCTTCCGACCTCTTAACATTACACCTACCATTTTGCTTTCCAAAAAAAAAAAAAACAGCTGCGGTTTAACTGATGTTGAACCTGGTTAGAGAGCGACAGCTGCGGTCTATCGGGCAACTAGACGTGGCTTGGTGACTGTAACGTTGAGTGCGTTCCGGATACTGGATAGGCAGCGCGCCCGCCCTGCCACCTTGGCAGGTGGGTATAGATCGTGAGAGGTTGCTCGCCTAATGGATGCTGCGGCCTATTGCTGCAGTGCCGCGTGTCTGCCACAACGTTGTCAGCGCTAACGCATTCAGCACAAATTTCTATCTCACCCCCGCTACGTACCTCAAAGCGCGATTGAGGCGTCCACTGGCCCAGGGAGCCAGTTATGCGCCCATCCTTTCCTCAAAATCATCGGAGTCTAGGACGTTGACAACGCCAACGCCAATGAACACAACGAACGCCGAAGGCCTATAGCTTCAGTGCCGCGCTTCTGCCACAGCGTTGTCAATGCCAACACATGCAGCGCACATCTGTCACTACCGCTATGTAGCTTAAAGCGCGACTGAGGTGTCCACTGTCCTAGGGGGATCATTTAAGCGCCTTTGTTTTCGAAGCTCCCACTCTTCACCTTTTTCGGCGCAGCTCCAGAGCGACTGAAGGTAGCCCGAGGTCAAAGCGACGCGGTCGGCGAAACTCGCGGAACATGCTGTAGTAAAGCTTCCGCTTAAAAAAAAAAGGCCCCCGTGCGCAATGGGAACTTTCGACTCGCTTCCTCAAGTACGAACGATGGCGTGGATGGATGGATGGAGGATGGAAGATCGGAGCCTTCCCTTCAAAACAGGGTGGTGGCTGTTGCCACGATGCTGGATGGATGGATAATTAGATAGGAGCGCCCCCTTTGAAACTGGGTGGTGGCAATTGCCACCATGCTCAGCTTTTCTTTTTTTTTTACTGTGTTGTCAATTCTCACTCACAATGCTCACACTCACTCACAGCGCTCCTGGTGGCCTCCGCGAGAAGTGGAAAGCTTATGTTCTTAGAAGCTGCGAAAGGTGGTGGCTCAGTGGTTAGGGCTCGGCTACTGAGCAGGAGTCCCCGGGTGCGAACCCTGCCGCGCCGGCTGCGTTTCGATGGAGGCGAAACAAGGCGAAACGCAAAAAGCTCCTGCGTGCGGTGCGATGTCAGTGCACGTTAAAGATACCCAGGCGGTCGAAATTTTCCGGAGCCCTCCACTACGGCACCTCTTTCTTCCTTTCATCTTTAACTCACTCCTTCATCTCTTCCCTTACGGCGTGGTTCCGGTCTCCCCCGTGATGTGCACAGTCACTGCGCCATTTCATTTCCCCAGAAAACAATTTTCCATTTTTTTTTTCCCCGCCGCTGGTGCCAGGGATTTTTCGCGCACTAATCACGAGACGGAGCCGCGGCGGCTTCTGGCGATCCGACAACGGCGACGACACCGGCTTGTCCGCCTTACAAGCTCCTTTACGCTCTCGCGTTAAAAGAAGCCAAGCATCGCGCGTCCAGCCGCTTAGTTTTCGCAGTTTCCGTTTCGCTGCCGGCACCGCAGACAGCGCTTCTGACGGCGAAAGCAGGTGGCTAAGCCACGTCAGCCAGGAAGCCGCGAAAAGACAAGGCATGCTATCAGTGTGGCCGCGCTTTATCGCTAGACGTCGTAAACGGAGAACGGAGCACGAGGTTCGTGCCAACGCCTTTAGTGGCACCGTAGACAGCGCTTCTCACGGCGAAAGGAGGTGGCTAAGCCACGTCGGCCAGGAAGCCGCGAAAAGACAGGGCATGCTATCAGTGCCGCGCTTTATCGCTAGACGTCGCGAACAGAGAACGGACGGAGCACGAGGTTCGTGCCAACGCCTTTAGGCAATCAGCATGGGAATCAGTTTCGCACCTTGCCACCTACTAGTGCGGCTACGTCGCTGGAAACAAACGGCGCTGCAGTCGCGCTTTTCTACATCTACACAAAAACCAGCTTGAAAACCCGACATGCCTGTCGTTACTGCAGCGAACAAAACTTCCGCACTGACAGACGATGCAAAAAAACAAAAAGCCCGACTACAGCGCTACTAGTTCCCATGACCACCGCTTCAGCCGTCTCCCGAGCGGCGGAACTGCGCAACTGACACAGCGCTTGTGTGTGCCTTGTCTTCGTCCTTGTTTTCTGCGCGCTTTGTTGTCAAGACGTTGGCAACGCTGGTTCGAACGTTCTCCACGAGCTTTTTGCCGTGTGTTCCGCGGGTACCGAAGGAGACGGCCTTCGATCTACTTTGTCGTCAGTGAACTGCGAGAAAGCCTGCCACAGGTACGTAACTCTGTATTCTGCGGACCAAAGCGCAGCGTTTCGATTTTCTGCCGCTAAAAGAACTTTCAATCGTTGGTGAGCAGCCTTGACTCGAACCGTTCACATGTGTTCCCTCTGATAGCCGGTCTACAGCGTAAAAGAACGTATAATTGCATCGGTCGTTGGTGAGCAGCCGCGACCTGAACCGTTGCACATGCGTTCTCTCTGCTAGACGGTCTACAGCGTAAAAGTTGTCCGATTCGCCAGCGCTTGCTGCTCCAGTTGTGTAAAGTTCTGCGGCGGTGTCTCGAGCATGCAGCGACAGTTCCGGCAGTTCAAGTGCACCTTGGCACAGGCTGCTTTTTAAACGAATGGTCGAGTGCAGCTACTCCGACGGTACACGGAGGCTGCACCGACGGTGCACGAAGGCTGCACCGACGGTGCGCGAAGGCTGCACCGACAGTACACGAAAACTGCACCGACGGTAGACTGCACCGACGGTACACAAAGACTACACCGACGGTACACAAAGATTACATGATGGTACACAAACAATACACTGGTGAGAACATTAGGACTACACTGACAGAACGCAGACTACATTGATGGAACGTCAAGAATACATTCACCACAGGAGCAGCAGCTGCCAGTGATGACTGGATACGAGACACTGTCCATAGAGAGCTGCAGGGAAGCAGAGGTGGCAAGCATCGGGTGATGAAGCGTACCTGACACTACACTGTTACGCGCAAGGACTTTAAAACCGTGCAGTGCACGGACTGGGTGGATGACATTGTTAATGTACTAGAAAGGATATCCCTAAGCGTAGATAGCTGGGCTAGTTGGTGGTTTGTAACACCATGGCATTTTTCGTACTCATAAAAAACAAGAAAACGTTGATGGAACATTAATCTACACTGATGGTACACGAGGACTACACTGACGATACATGAGGACTACACTGACTTTACACGAAGACTACACTGACGATACACGAAGACTACACTGACGGTACACGAAGACTACACTGACGGTACACGAAGGCTACACTGAATGATTAGACTGACGGTACACAATGACTAGACTGACGGTACACAATGAATAGACTGACGGTACACAAAGACTAGACTGACGGTACACAAAGACTACACTGACGGTACACAAAGACTAGAGTGACGGTACACGAAGACTAGACTGACGGTACATGAAAAATATACTGACAGAACACAAGGCTAGACTGATGCAACACCAATATATTCGCCACAGGAGCAGCAGCAGCCAGTGATAACTGGATACGAGGCGCTGTCCATAGAGAGCTGCAGTGAAGCAGAGGTGACGAGCATCGGGTGATGAAGCGTACCTGGCACTACACCGTTATGCGCAAAGACTTGAAAACCGTGCTGCGCACGGACTGGGTGGATGACATTGTTAATGTACTAGAAAGGATATCCCTAAGCGTAGATAGCTGGGCTAGTTGGTGGTTTGTAACACTATGACATTTTTTCTTACAAATAAAAAACAAAAAAAACGTTGATGGAACATGAAACTACACTGATGGTACACGAGGACTACACTGACGATACATGAGGACTACACTGAGGATACATGAGGACTACACTGATGATACACAAAGACTACACTGACGATACATGAAGACTACACTGACGATACATGAAGACTACTCTTATGATACATGAAGACTACTCTGACGATACACGAAGACTACTGTGACGATACACGAAGACTACTCTGACGGTACACGAAGACTACTCTGACGGTACACGAAGACTAGACTGACGGTACACGAAGAATACACTGACAGAACACAGACTACATTGATGGAACGTCAAGAATACATTCACCACAGGAGCAGCAGCAGCCAGTGATGACTGGATACGAGAAGCTGTCCATAGAGAGCTGCAGTGCAGCAGTGGCGAGCATAGGGTGATCAAGCGCAGCTGGGGCTACACTGTTACACGCAAAGACTTGAAAACCGTGCTTGGCACGGACTAGGTGCATGACATTGTCAGTGTACTAGAAAGGATATCACTAAGAGTAGACAGCTGGGCTAGTTGGTGCTTTGTAACACCACGGAATATTTCCTGTACAAAAAAAAAATTATGGAGCACTGAAACTACACTGATAGTACATGAAGAATACACTGGCGGGAACATTAAGATTACACAAAGACTGAACACAGACTACAACGACTGAACACTGAAACTACACTGATTGAGCACTGAGATTGTTGATGAAACACTGAGACTGCACTGACGGAAGATGAGACTACACTGACGGAATACTGAGACTGCATTGACAGAATACTGAGACTGCATTGCAGAACACTGAGACCACACTGACACAACATTGTGACTGTACTGCGAATACATTGACGCAGCATTGATAACAGATTGACTTCCTTTGCAGAAAAAAAAATTGGGGGCAGTTAAGCTCTACCTTTAAGGTTGTGATGTGGTAGTGTTAACACAGATACGGACACCGTTTTTTTCAGGACGAACTCGCGGGCTAGCTGGTTACACATCTCAAAATTTCCGAGTGCACGAGTGGCGCTTTGTGGTGTGTGTCCTTTCTGTCAATCTTCGTTTCTTTCTCGTGCGCTCGGAAAGTTTGACCGTTTTTTTGTTTACTTGAAGGTGATACTTATTGTTACGCTCATGTAGGCTGTGTTAGGCCATTTTTTTCAGTGCGATTTACTCAAGCCATATGTCCACCTTTCCACTGCTTATATATCAAAGCTAGTTTTGTTGTCTCCTTGCGCAATAGTGCAAAATTCTTTCATTTCTTGTCCAGGCACTGTGAAAACTTCACTCATGTTGGTTGCACTGAGCCGAAGATTTTTTTTTTTCAGTGTGGTATAAATTTCTTATTTCAGTATACCTTTCAGTTGCTTATATGGAAGAGTAAAAGACCATTTGCTCTTTGGTCCACTCTAAAGTGCAGAATGTCAAGTGGCCAAAGTCTTGTGCATGCTTGGGCCTTCTGCATACAAAAAGCCAACAAAACTGGGGAAAGTTTCCTTTATGTGTTCGTGTTTCAACAAGTAGCCTGTCTGTGCAGCTTGATCAAACAGCGCATGTATATTTTTTTTTTGTTTCGGCAGATAAAAATATTAATGTACTCTTATGGCTCAGCTGACTATATGAAGGGCAGTGAAAAAATAAAGCGTCTTTCAATGAGGTGATTTTTTTCATAGCGTTTTTTTGCGAAAGCAATACTACTCCCAAGAACGGCCTTTCGCGTAGCGGCGGCCGCTTGGCACGTTTGACCTTTAGAATGACCCCTGACCTCATACCATGCCTAGTGACGCCACAGCGTGGCGTCATACCAGGAGCGAGAGACTGGCTACGAACTCTGCTCGTCGGGTAACGGCGGCCGCTTGGCACGGCGCGCCGCGCTCTTCTCACTAGAGGCGCGGCATATGCAGTATAAAACACCTGCTTTCGCAACCTACCAGGCTTAACCAAAGCTAAGCCTCCGCCAATTTTTTTTAAACTCGCTGAAACAGGAGCCCACCCTGTGGCAATGAATAAACCGTTGGTAAACGACACGCCAGCTTTCCGAATTGCATACATTTTCAGCGATAGCTCTTCATGACGAAAAATGACTGGTTGTAGGCGTTGTCAAGTATCGGAGAGTAGCGATTTTATTGCCTTTGTGAGCAAAAGCAAAAATATTGTAAATGCAGTGCCACGAATTGTTGGCATGCTCAGGAAAGGCAAGGTGAACGGAATGCAGTGAGGCGCAAAAAAAAAAAAAAAGGGCATGGATGTGGGGCAAAAAGTAGATGATCAAAAGTCAGTATCTCGTTTCGGCGCACCTTGCGGCCCATAGTAGTTTGAGAACACCTAATGCATCAATGCAGAAGGGAAACCAGAATAATTTGTCATTCGCACGTTAAATTAATGAGGCTTTTCATTAGTTTCAACGAAGCGAAGACAAGGTTGATGTTGCGCTTGGTGTTGCAGTGTTGTGGAGTGAAGAGCGTATAACTTGAACATTCAGTCATAATAGTCATTCTACTGTAGGCGCTCGGGAAACAGTTGTCTCACGTTTTAGTGACCATAAATTAAAGCCATGAAGCTGGGCATAGCATATCGCAAAACATGCGCGCGCTCGAGCAGGCGAACGGGAGAACGTAAAAAGAAAAAAATCGCAAGAGAACGATTGAGTGAACGAACGAAATAAAAAGCGAGTGAACGAAAGTACGAACGAACGGCCGGTACGAAAACAGCAGCATATGCTGAAATTATTTTAGTAATTAGCTAACACGCGAACAACGAACAAACGAGTGGACGTGCAGCGGGCTATTGAGTGAGCGGGCAAACTAACGCACGAACCAACGAGCCATCGGTCTAGAGAACAAACGGAACTAGTGGTAGTTATTAATTGGTTGTCAAGGCTCTGGCGCTTACTTCAAAAAACGCGCCAAAATTCATCGCCGCCTGCGCCTTCACATAAGCGAGCACGAGGCCGCTGTTTCACAAAACTGGAATCAATAACGAAAACAATGCGGCAAAGTATTTTCTTCTTTTCATCAGCAACAGTTTCCGAGAGTGCCTTGAAAAAGCTTGTATTCACCATTGTAAAGCATTGCCGGCTACTACGTCACAGGCCGCTTAGTGAAGAATCGTCTCGTGGCGCTAAGAGCAGCTTGGGAACTTTATCTAGAGACGGGCGCGGGCCGATGTGTCTCCACTTATGACTTCCGCCGTGGGCGTGGCATACGGGAGAGTATGGGTGGTGGGGGTAGGTAGGCTCTACGGCATGCAGCTTACAAGATAATTTCCCCGTGGGAGCTTGAGAAACGTATCCGTATCAGACGCACTCCGTCGATGTGGCCTGTCACTGGGCGGCGTCAGTTTTCGGCCGATAAGCCGTTCGTTGTCTTTCAAGGGACGGCGGCCGTACCGCTGTAGTGGGTGCGTACGCCAGCTCTCATGCACGAATCCACTACTGAGGCTAATGAATTTGAGAGAAGGAATTGTGAAATGACGGCATTCTCACAAGTTTCGGCGATTTGCTGCTGGTAAACCACCAGATGTCTCCAACCTCGTGCCTCAGCCCAAAATCGAACAGCACAACTCCATGGACAGGGTTTTTGTTCACGAAGCTGCGAAACGTAACATTGCAATTTCATCGCTGTTCATTTTTTTGCAAAGAAAAAGATACAAAGCAATGATGTTCATTGACTTTGCGCATATTGGCGAGTTAAATGAGGAAGATTTCTGTATGACACCTGATATGTGCTCGAAATTAAGGAAACACACCTATGCAGTGGCAGGAGGTGCAGTATTGACTTCTGTATGTAATATCGGCCCATATGTACATTTCGACGTATCTTCTATGATTGAATGTGAATCAGAGTGCCGTAGTCGCATTCCTGTAGATTTTGCTTAACGAACGTTAAGGTAAAGGGTCAATATTGTTTACAAAGCTAATATTTGGACGTTGACTGCTACCTTTGTTGTTGTCGTGTTATAATTTATTTTGAAAGGAACACCTCAGATATATTACTTTAGTCTTATTTATACTTCTATACACTCGGTGTCAAAAAAAGAAGTAAACAGTTCAAGGTGGGCTTGGCAAAGTTGCATTATACGTTCTCAACATAGTTGTTTTTCTTCGCATGTCAGAGGAGCAGGCTTGAGAGGGGGGGGGGGGGGGGGGGGGGTGACATTTAGGTTGCGACTCACCTTGCTTTCACTGTGCAGGGTATTGTGGAAAAATCGTCCAATACGTAATCCGGAACGCTCAGGTCCACCTTGAACCTGGGGAGCACTGCACCGAAAGGGGGAAATATTACCAGGAGTAGTTGGTATAAATCGCACCATTCACATAATATCCTGTTTAAAAATGTAACTAAAATTCTCGCTAGTTGATAATTTGTGTCGTTGATCTTACGAGGAGGCTGCCCTCTGTGGCATCCCATCTATAACTGTGCGTTTCTTCTAGAAGATGTACACGAACATCAAAGAAGCAACTGTTGTTCGTTCTTTTGTAGGCGTTGAGTGGAACAGCGTAAAAGAATGTTCATGCTTTGACGCAGAAAATTTTTGAGGCTAAAAAGAATGAGAAATACTATAAACGTACTGTGTTCATGTAGCTGATCGAAGGTTATAAATTCTATTCAGTCCGAGCTGTCTTTTTTTTTTTTTTTAAGTCGGCTGTTACATTTCTGGGTTTTTGACAGACGAGGGAAGTTACAGGAGATAAAAGAAACTCTGTGCACATTGTTGCTGGAAACTGGTCTAGGAAAAATTATATAATGAGCGGTTATCTTTGCCCTCCCATATTCGTGTCGTTTAAAGGCTAAGAGCATGTAGTGTGTAAGGGTTAGCGGTAGTGGCGGGCACCATTTTGCTCGAATCCGTCCCATCGTTGCTAGAATAAAAGTACTTTCTTTACAAAGCTTTTCTCGTACTGTACTCTGCGTAGTTATCTGTAATAAAATATAAGACGCAGCTAAATGTAAGGTGGTAAATATATTCACCTTACGTTCCAAGCAATAGTATGCGCACACCCAAAAGTATCCTAAAGATTTATACGGACTAGGAAATAAACGCAGGAGTGACTTCCCGGCAATAATTACGCCAATTATTCTCATTTTCATGGGATAACATTTAGGATGTCGTTTCGCACAAAGAAATTCCGGCTTCTAGGTAACAAAATTCCCTGATTGGTCAATGTCCCGAAATGTCATTAGGATCACGTGACCCCAATTGACCTATTGGGGATCACTGTGGTTTGAAATTTCCTGAGTGGTCGAGCGAGGTCACGTGACCTCATGCTATCATCACAACCAGCCCATGGTACTGTGAGACAACTGCCCACCGTTAGCAAATTCAATGCAGCTGCCACCTGCACACCGTGGCGCTGCGCAGGACCCTTATGGGAGCGCAGGAAAGCAACCTGGTTTGGTTTGGTTTATGGGGTTTAACCTCCCAAAGCGACTCAGGCTATGAGAGACGCCGTAGTGGAGGGCTCCAAAAATTTCGACCACCTGGAGTTCTTTAACGTGCACTGACATCGCGCAGCTCACGGGCACTTCGCCTCCATCGAAATGCGACCGCCGCGGCTGGGACCAAATTTGAACATGAGGGCCTCCAAAAATTTGAGAGTTGGCCCACCCTGATATATTCATAAGGATCCCCAAAAATTTAGAAGTGCGCCCACTCAAGAAAATGGATAAAGGTGGATTAGTAAGTCAGGTGAGTAAAACCCCATATGATAATGCAATGTAAGGTATTCGAACATTGTAGAAGGTGATGGCTCATGCATACCATGCAAGGGCAATGGAACCGGCTCCAACTATAGTTTTGGAGAGAAAATCTCAAGAAGATTAGACAGTAGAGAATATATTACAATATTATACCTCTGTCACACGAGCACATTCAAAGGCTATCGAGTCGAAAGACTTTGAGACTCAATCGCTATCGAAACTCGAAAGAATCGTGTCTCTGCTACCCAGCAAACTCGATCGCCATCGAAAGTTTCGATCATCGCACGCCAAGGTGATGTGACGCCACCGTCACCGGCTATAGTCGGATACAACTTAAGTCCGCAGTGAAGCTCCTCCCGTATTCAAGACCGCCGCACAGAATTCCTCCACGACAATAAAGTTGTTCGTTAAAACTTTTCTTGTTACCCGAGCTGTGTCGTCCGTTTTCTCGTCTTTTGTGCTCGTCTTCGTTCGCGCTGTTTATTCAAGACGAAAAAAAAAGCTAATCAGAAAAAAATATTTTAAGCCCTATAATTTTGATACCTGGCTTGTTTAGTAAAGCCAAACATTATAAAGCATATTTCATTTACTGTTGTGATTGGCTAGCGGAGTAATATAGGACGCCGCGTGCCGTGGCTCAGTGCTAACAACTGCTGTTTGTTAAAAGTTGTATCCTACTAAACAGTCAGGTGACATTGACATTTTTAAAAACAAAAGCTTTAATCTTTACAGTAGTATTAATCACTACTGAAATGAACTTCGCCTTCTTGGACAAGATGTATAGTAGCATTCATGTACTTTTGAGGAAGGTGGTGTTGGTTGTTTTTGTATGGCTGGCAACAATGGTTTTATGCGTGCTGCACTGTTTTGACGCGTGGGCTGTCTTTTTTTCTTCTGCAAAATGAGCTATATACTTTGAAGTTCCATGTCTTTAAAAAAAGTTGGGCAGGGTTTAAGCACGGTTATACCCAAAGGTTGAGCGATAGCTCTGGCATGGCTAGACAGGCGGTCCCGTCTCCTCTTCTACCATGGATAATGAGGCAAACGCGGCTACGCGGCGTCTATATACGAGCCTCACGTTGATGTCACGTCACTTGAGCTGACAGTAGCACCACTTCGACGAACTCATATAAAGTGAAATGCCGAAGTCAAGCCACCATGGTGGACATGAGACACCATGGTGTACCTTTGGTAGACACGGTACAACATGGGGTTATAACTTGGTTAAACCTATTGCAGTGCGAAAGCGTTACAAAATAGCCAAGGTGAAATTCTGGAAATGGCTCGGGCCAAGTTTGGAGGTCAGCATAGTGTCGGGCTCGGTCACTTATAGTTTGACATCCGACGTTTAACTTAAGGCTGTTGCTAAGCGACTTATCAAGGTCAGTCAAGGTCAAGGATCGCACCGACACGCAGATCAACTTTTGCATCTATAGTCGGATATAACTCAAGAACGAAGCGGCTTTTTCCCGTCAGAGGACCCCGTTTCAGCCAAAGGCGTCGGCTGATTCTCATAAACCTGCTAGTGGGAGAATGCAGGAAGGAGTCTACTCCGGACCACGTAGGGAGGATACTATTCCCTTTCATCTGTCACTCCCATTTTCACGCTAAGAGGTTCATGAGAATCGGCCGACGCCACTGGCTGGAAATGGGTCCTTTGACAGGGAAGGGCCGCTTCATTCTTGAGTGGTATCCGACTATAGTAGAGCTATCGCTTTGAAATGATACTGCTCTAAATTTATTCCCCTGCGCGTTGCTGCGAGCGCTCCGCGTCGTCCGAGATTGCACGCAGCCGCCGCTCGAAGGCCCTCGAAATCTGGTTCCGCTCCCTTCGCTCGATGCCCATTGAGACCACCCGTGTAGCAGCGCTAATATTGGGCTTTTTGAGTTGATAGTCTACCGGTTCGAGGGCCTTCGAAATGCCCGTGTGACGGGGGTTAGACTGAATGCTATAGCATTTTCTTTAAAAATGCGGTTAAGAAGGCCTCCAAGTTTTTGTTTGTTAATTTTGAATGCGCAGAGTTTAAAACTGTCAAACAATATTTAAAACAAATATTTGGAGGGAAGAAATACGGAGAAAGGGCGTTAAATATTGAATATTCGTACACCAGCATGTAATAAATAACTCAAGAACCATACACAACCTGAATAACATTTCTCGCGCGTAGCCACTCTCGATGCAGGGAGAAAATTTGCTGCTGCTGCATAGTGCCTACACTTGAGATTATCAAGTTAATGACGAAAGTACAAGTTTTCAAGTCCAACAGCATCAATTTTTGTATCAACGACATTGCTTCTGTTAGTCAAGACGCCAAATGGGCGGTGGTAGTATTTCTGGGTAATCCCTTTCGTGCGCCACTGTAATTAGTGAAGAGAACAAACTTTGAAAATACAAACAATATACATAGTGTAGTAGAAACTACTGCTTTTCGCAGAAGGATTATGCTTTTCGCAGAAGATCACTGGCGCTGCGCTGAAAACAATGTGGATCGGAGGTATGAAACAAATAAATGGCACGTCAAGTACTGCTACACGTGTGTACAGTTTGTTGGTTATCTTGGCATATTCGCAGCTCGCGCGAATTGCTTTTTCCTGCTTCTTCATTGGTGGTTGTATATTGATATAACACGCGCGAGATTGTTAATTTAAGTGCGAAACAAATCAGAACGTACCCGATCCGTATCGAATATTTTGTGTAGTACCCACCTATATATGTCTAAATGGATGGAACTCACTATTGCCTATTAATAACATGCCATGAAATTTTTATACATACCGTACTTATCAACCAGAAACGTGGCTGTTATGTTTTGCTGAAACTGCAAGAGAGAGAGAGAGAAAAAAAAACGTTACATTTTTATACTATAGAACCCCTAAGAACCAGGATTTGGGGGATACTTCGTGCATAAAGAGAGTTGCAAGGTGCCAGGATTGGACCCGATTAAATTAAGGGATATTATTAAGGCACAAGTCTCCAGTGACTGAGACAATAAATTCTGTGCGCTAATTTTTCGGGCGGACTCTGCTATTGGCACCGGTTCTTTCGCCGCAGTTATCGCGAAGAGAAAGTAGATAGTGGGGGCTTACGTTGTAGCCATACTTCACGACGAGCACCCACTCTCCCAGCAGCGTGCGCTCGGGCAGCCGGTAGGTGTGCGTGAGCATCAGTTCTTTTGTCGGCCGGAACTCGGTCCTTTCCACAACCACGTTTTGGGGGTTCTGCGAAAGAACAAGCCAGGCTGAGAATGCGCTGCTGCCCTCGCTCGCAAGCCCATCTTGAAAAACACCCGGAGCCAACACAACTAACCGCGCGATGCCGCTCATCAACTAAACGCGCTCTTCCACGCATGCACACTATTGAACATACACTCCGAATTTCGTTGAACATTCCGTTTCCAGGCTGCGTGCAGAGACCCTGATGAAAGGAAGTGTTTTTCGCTCATAATTTGTTTCACAAAATTGTGACTGCGGATGTATAGGTCAGAAGTTCACAAGCCACAGGGTCTGCTTTTGAGCAGTATAGTCGAGCAGGTACGACACCCTCGAAGCTTAAAACATCTGTAGAGAGTAGCCAAAGTATCATTACAGCCTGTGAGAACCTTGATAGCTTTATCGGCATCTTAAGTGCCAGTATCAGAAGGGTAGCGGATAGGGCTAGTTGGTGCAGTTTTGACATTTTTCGAAGCGCTAAAACAACATGGACGCAGAGAGAACAGGCAGGGACGAGCGCTCGTCCCTGTCTGTTCTCTCTGCGTCCATGTTGTTTTAGCGCTTCGAAAAATGTCAAAAGTGCCAGTATATGCCGATCAAAAGCGACCCTGTGGCCTGATACCTCTTGACCAACCCTGTACGTGCACACAGGTACCGGCGCCGTTGGACTGATTGATTAGTGACAGGTATAAGGTTGATCATATGTACCCAGGCCACAAGGTCTGCTTTTGAGCGGCGTCTTTGCGCTCTTACCCCAAACTACTCAGGTCATCAGAGGTGAGGATGAGACCCCTCCTCACCCTCAACAATTCTGGAGCGTCGGGGGCTTACGGCTCTAAAACAGACTCTATGGCCCTGGGACTTTTTAGCAACCCTGTGCAATTTTTTTTTACTGTGGTAGCTGCATGACCTGCCTTCTTGGGCACGCACGTCAGCCGTTTGAACGCAAAATCGAATCGCCTGACAGCGGTCGCGCCTCGTAAAAGTTCGCAAATGATCAATTGGATTGATGAGGAGGGGTATGCCTTAGCTTTGTGACTTCGATTGTGCGATCGACTTGTGTTAACTAGCTGAATTCACTCACACGAAAACACGACATGACAAACATTCTCGGACAAAAAAATTGGAAAATTGGAAAACTGTAAGACACTGTTCTGGAAATATTCAAGGTAATGGTCCATTATTCCGATGTGTAGCAAAGTCGTTCTTTTAAAGCGTTTCCATCGATCGCATCGAAGATTTAAGACTGCTATAGAAAACCAATGCGGGATGCTTTTGACGATAATGAAAGCGTTAATAGACAAAAAAAAATACAAGACTGCCGTCGGGTGACCTGCGGACATATTGATTGCTGTAGTGAAATCTTACATTATATGAAAAAAAATTGCGTTCATAAACGGTTTACCGATCAAAAATGCTTTTGCCCACAATTGCTCGCTATGTCAAGTTTCGATTGGACAATTTTATTTTCATG
This sequence comes from Amblyomma mixtum, assembly GCF_055824585.1. Taxonomy (NCBI): domain Eukaryota; kingdom Metazoa; phylum Arthropoda; class Arachnida; order Ixodida; family Ixodidae; genus Amblyomma; species Amblyomma mixtum. Next base: position 72,644,529 of record NC_143014.1, on the reverse strand, counting down.
CTGCCTATTAAGCTCTAGTCATATGTCCAGTAGCAATAAATTTTCCTCTCTTGTGGTGGTTCTGAGCTTTTCACTCGCTTAAGGCGCGTTCACACTGGCGAGTCGCGAAGGCGATGCAACTTGCTCTGGCCGACTAGCGACGGGCGCCGAGCAACATGAGATGTTCACACAGGCGAGTCGAGTTTGCGACTCGCTTCTGGATACCGCTCCCTTTGAACGAGAAGTGGCGGGGGAGGAGAGGCGCCACTAGCCTGCCCTCTTCCCTTTCAGTTCGCGCATGAAGGTGTGAGCGTAAAAAGTAGAGGCCACACTCAATCGTAATGCGGCTGTGAAAGCCCAGAAAGCTGTAGTGCGCCAACGACGAAGCCAGCGGTGCCTGTGTATGCGCCCGTGCTTTCGGTGGCGGCAAGTGGCCATTTACACGAGTGTCTCCAGACCACGACGAATGGCGCTACCTAAAGTCAGTTTCCTCTTTCTGGCTTCCGTGTCGTGTTCGTCTCACCATGCCACTTACTCTACCCCTTCTACAACATGTGGAGAAAAGGCAAAGGACACATACACGTACCCTAACAACGCATAGTGAGAGTAACCTAATCGTGAAAAAGCGTATCGTTAATCGTCAGTCAGGGAAAATTGCTCGTAGTAGTCGTCCCGATATCAAAAGGCAGCATGCATGCATATGCACGCATGACGTGTTATCGGTATACATGTTGGGGGCAACTACGTTATCCCTTTCCACGTTTCAGATTTTTTTTTTTTTAGCGGCGCATGAAGTTGAGGTGCCACTTAATCACAAGAATTAAAAAAAATATTTTACAACGTCGTCGATTGCCTCGATGTCAAGAGTTTGACGGAAGCTCGTCTGGCCTGGATTTCGGGAACATGACGAAAAATAAAAGGCACCGATAGATGAAATGACGTTTCGGCTCCCACACCGGAGTCTTGTTCACAATGAAGAAGAAGCAGAAATTGTTGCCTTAAATACGGCCCAAGTCAGATCCCAGACACCTAGCGGATGCTTGGGGTAGATTGCCATCGCTAGGGTTCAGCGTATCTGTTGTCGTTTGGGTAATCAGCGACTCGACATGGAGCCGCGATGTTCGGTTCTTTTCTTTTGCAAGGAGACGTGCCTGTTCCCGTCCAATGTTGTGGCCGGTAGGTACTGAGTGTTCGGCTTGTGCGTTTGAAGCCACCCGTCGATTCTTCGCGTCATTGTGGTGGTATCGAAATCTTCGTGCGAAATCCCCGTACTCACCGATATACACGGCTGCGCAGTCGGCGCATGGAATTGCGTATGCCACGCCAGGAAACTTTTCTTTCTTCAGTGGATCCTTCACTCGCACCAATTCATTCTTAAGTTTGCGAGCTGGCACATGCGCAATCTGTACGTCGTATACCGACGCAGTATGCGCGCCAGCGTCTCGCTGACTACTGGGACATACGGAATTGAAGCCCGTTTTTGGGTGCCTAGGGGCGGGTGCAGTTCAGGACAGGCGAGCTGGCGCTCCACGCAGTCAATAAAATGCCCTGGGTAGCCGCATGCAGACCAATCGTGACGTGTGTGCAACGAGTAAGCGGCCTTGTCTTCGCTTTTTGTGCATATTCTTTCTTTTCTGCGGAGGAGCGAGACAACCACGGAACGCTTTTGAGAAGCAGGGTGGGCGGAAGTCAAATGAAGGTAGTGGCCGGTATGAGTTGGTTTCCTGCACACGTTGAAGGCTTCAAACGCACTTGCCGAACACTCGGTATCTACCGGCCACAACACTGACTGGGAACAGGCACGTGTCCTTGCAAAAGAAAAGAACCGAAAATCGCGGCTCTATCTCGAGTCGCTGATTATCCAAACGACAACAGATACGCTGAACCCTAGCGATGGCAATCTACCCCAAGCATACGCTGGGTGTCTGGGATCTGGCTTGGGCCGCATTTAAGGCAACAATTTCCGCTTCGCCTTAATTGTGAACAAGGTTCCCGTGTGGGAGGCGAAACGTCATTTCATCTTTCTTTTCGTCGGTGCCTTTTATTTATTTATTATTTTTTCGTCACGTTGATTGCCTCCGTGGAGGTTTCATGACAGCGACACGAACATCTCTTCAAACATAGAAAACAACATGGTATGCAGCAGCAGGCGCAATGCGGCCGCCAAAGAATGTTCGAGCACGGGCGGCTGCCGCACGAGCGCCCGTAACACAACACAACATAACGATTTCTTCGATTCTGTTGCATCACTATTGTGCGGCGCGCCTATTAGAACATCAAGGTGACAACGGCAACGTAGAATCCGCCTTGAGGCAGTGACGACATACGAATAAAATAAAAATGGACTCTAACTGGAATAGAATTGTTACGTCATCACGATCGAGGTACAAATTCAAGTTCATTAGAAGAGAAGTCAGTAGAAAGGAAGCTACGCAATGCTACACAGTCGAACTAAATTAAGAGAATCGCTAAACGCGCGGAAATCACTCTTCTGAGAACATTGTCGAAAACTGGATTGGTGTTGGATCGAGAGTGCTTAGGGTTTCTCAAACAGACGTTACGAAAAAAAAAATGAAAGCAAGTAAGGAAAACAGGGGCTGTAATTTTTAATGATTCTTCTAACCGTTCCTCTTTTCCCCTCTTCTATTAGTCGCAACCGCACGTGAGATCATGGCTAATATAACTAGAAAGGAATCTATATCGCAGGCTACCGTATCAAAGGTGGGACACACCGATGAGGAGGTGAAAGCGAATAAATAGGAAACGACCCAGTGACAAAATATGGCGCAGTTCTTTTCATTTTCTCGAATTATTTTTTTTTTGTATTAATGCAGATAGACTAAATTATGCCTGGCGCATTTGCAAACTCATCTCGACCGTAAATGGCGCTGCTACAGACCATATTGAAGGCACTGGTATTAATAAAAGCGCTTATCTGAAGCAGCCACATTACATATCGGAGAGTAGACAACAGAAAAAAGATTAAGAGTTATCAATGCTGTATTAATGTATTAAAGCATTAATTTTTTCCCTAACACATTCTTGACTGGAATAATCTGCCGAATGGGGTTTGCGCACCGAATTTTTAAAGAGTTAATTAAATGATAACTTCATGTACCTTATGTTATCGTTGATACTAACTAGTTGTGAATTCATTTCTTCTTTCATTCTTATGTTGTGTTACCTTGCTGACACGTTCCCAATATCTTCTTTGCGTGTGATAATACATGTCGTTATCCCACCTACAATAATGCCTCATGGGCGCTGTAGGTACTTGCAATAAATAAGTAAAAATAAGTAAATGGTACCTACCCTAACTTCGAGCCTGAAGGAACTCGCCGATGGCTTCAGCTTTCCATCTACAGCCAGGAACCTGATGTTAACTGCGAGAAACAGACAAGCAGGATTAAAGACTTAGGGGCGAAGCATGCACTCCATGAATAAGAACTGTATTCTGGATAATAAAAATATTTCGCAATGCGTTCGCTCTGGCGTAGAGTATAATCGGAAGCGAGCCAGGTTTAACTGTAATCCTCAAGCCCCGCTTTGTCCTGAAAAAGGGATGTGAATAGAAACAAGAACCACAGCGTGCATTGCTTTAGAATTCAGCTCTCGCGACTTTGCATAGCTCATATCGCCCGCATGCAGGAGGTTTTCGGCAGATATTCGATTTGTTCGCGACTTTTCGCAGGGAGCTTTTGCGAAATACTCAGTTATTGCGTTTTTTTCGTCACTGCTGGCGCTATATCTCCACCGTTACACGTCTGCAGCGCGTGGAAAGTATCGTTTGATACATGCTTTTGGAAAACGAACTCCGAAATTTCGAAATTTTGGCTCTTCAGCCAACCACAACGTTCTGGCCGAGGCAGGATTTGCAGATTGCGCAAGCAAGACTCTTGCATGCACTTGTGGACACTTTCTTCGCTTGAGAGTCGGGCGTGCGCGCGCAGTTATCTGCACGGCGCCAACATCAGTGATTTTAGGACATACTTGAAGCGACGGCGCACAAAGCCCGAAGCCTTTCGTCAACACAACACAAAGGCGGGAGATACTTGCCCTCGCTTCCCGGGTGGTAGATCGGCTTTTCTGTCTGGAGGAAGAAATGCTCTCCAGATGCTGGGCTGACCAAGACCTGCGTTTGTTTCTTCCATAGCCTGCCGCAAGAGACCTCCAGCGTGACGTAGATTTGGTCGTGTTCGTAGTGTAGCTCAGGTAAGTCGGTTTCTTTTACGACGATGTCCAGTATTTGTGGAGTATCTGGAAACGCAAAGCGAGCTTAGATGAGCACCCGTGCGAAGTTGTGTCGAAATTTATTTATGGTTCATTATACCTTACAGGCGCCAGGGAGCTCAGTAAGTGGGAGGACGTATTGAAAGTAAACACAAAATGCGAGTCTAACAAAACAAGGACTGAAAAGAGGGAAGGTAAAAAGGCACTTGCTTATACAATGCTACAAAAAATACAGGTCGTCACTGACGAGAAAGAAGCCAACAGCCACCGAAACCAAGAAGCATAGGGGAATGTTTCCATTATTTTTTTATTTTATGTTTTTGATCAATGGGAGATTAATAGAGTAATCATTTTATCACTTCAGATAATTGATTAGAGAGCAGAAGAAAAAAGTGCTAGGATTTTAACGTAGTTAAACCGAGTAGACGTGCGAAAGCAAGGGACCTTGAGGTTGGGCAAGGTCGCCCTCAAGGTCACCCTCTCATTGGCTACAGCTGGCGCGACGCTCCTCCGAACTAACACGAGCTTACCTGAGTTACTCTGAGGCTTCACACGAGAGTTTTGGTTGGAACCATTCTATACAACCACATGCCGCCGGTAATGTCCGAACCCAGGACCTCCGAATTCCGCGTCCAGTGCTCTACCAACTGAGCTACGGCGACAGCTCTACAATATTCTGCTTGGGGGGTATTTATGTTACGTGCAATTTAACCTTGGGAGTGTTCACCAGCGCCACCCTCGTCCATAGCAGCGGGCATAGTACGTCCTGTATTACCGCGAGTGTGACGTAAAACGTCATAGAACGGTGAAGGCGGAAGCTGTGCGAGAGCCCTCTTATGCTACCTATGGCATCAAGGCTGCCAGAACAGAGGCCCTCCTTTAGCTATTAAGCAGGCAAGGGAAGGGAAATAAGGTGCTCGTAATGAGATACATAAGAAGGAAGCCAACAGTCACCGAAACCAAGGAGCGTAGGGAAATGTCTCTATTATTATTTTTATTTTGTGGTATTGAACAATGGGAGAATAATAGTGTAATTATTTTATCGTTGAAGGCTAATTGATTCGACAGGAAAAGAAAAAGCCACATGCCGCCGATGGGATACGAACTTACGAGATCCGAATTCGGTATAGAACCGGACGAGAAATTTGGAGGGCGTGGGTTCGGATTCCACTGGCGACACGTATTTTTTCTTCTACTTTCTAATAAATTATCTTTAAGCGATAAAATAATGACGCTGCTAATCTCCCATTGATCAACACCACAGATTAAAAAATAATAGGGACACTCCCCCATGCTCCTTGGTTTCGGTGGCTGTTGGCTTCCGTCTTACGTATGTTATAGCGAGCCCCTCATTCCCCTTCCCTTGTCTGCTAAATAGGTCGTCACTGAATCACATACAGAAGCACGGAATTTGGAAGCGACCCTATAGCTGGAAAACAAATGCGGAAAAGAATAAGCTGACGGTCGAAGAGCTGTTTCTCAAGGGCGACTGGTGATTGCGGCTTGCTTTGAATCCCTGTGGTTTAGTAAAGTGCCGGCAGAAGTTCACATCTGAGGACATTTAGGCGTCGTTGTTCCTTACAGGCCTGGCTAGCAGGTGGCTCTAGCACTGTGTTCCGCGAGCTGCCGCACTACAACGCTCGTTGCACATTCCACGAGTGTACAGTAGCACTTGCTCAATGGCTGACTAATTTACGTGCTAGGATTGGACTGCTCTGCCTCGAAAGCTAGCACTGTAGTTGTGTTTGAACCCTAATAAAACACGGGCGTTTAGAGAAGCAAACGAAACGATGTTATATCCTAAAGAGCTGGGAGTAAGGAAGCAATGCGAAATAACATAGTATGGCCATCAAGAATGTCCTACGTCCCTTAGTGCCTCGGCGGAATCGTATGCGTCAGAAGGCTTGAAGTATAACCTCCATAAGAGCCATCAATCGGCACTGTAAACCAGGGACGCTAAAGAGTTCTCTAAGTGAGCCATGAAATATAACCGCGCGAAACACGAATTGATGCACTGAAAGTAGTATTTAAAGCCAGGGGTTGGCAGCCACACGGTCTTAGAACAAAGCGTCGCATACAGGCGCCGCTCTTTCTATGCGCGCAGGATTGCATTTACATGTAACGCCTGCCAATGCATGCTTGAAAGAGCATCAGATACTGAACACTGTCTTCGGGTACTCACCACTGGCCACGTCCTGCGTCCAATGGAAAAACGCTCCCCTACTACTCGGGTAGTTTTGAAGCGTGACCGTCACTTTTTTCTTAGCACCGTCCACCATCACTGCAAAGGTTTCGTCTGTGCCCAGCCGGAAGACGTTCGGTGCCACCACGAAGCAGTTCCTGAAAAGAATTTTGAAGTCAATGAATAGGAAGGAGGCGTATAAAATTGGAACAACGCTGTGGTCAGGCCGCAAAGAGTAAGGTTTCGTTTGGTTTGGTTTATGGGGGTTTAACGTCCCAAAGGGACTCAAGACTGTGACGGACGCCGTATTGAAGGGTTTTGGAAATTTCTATCACCTGGGGTTTTTTAACGTGCACCGACATCGCACAATACACGGGCCTCTATAATTTCGCCCCTATCGAAATTCGACTGCCGCGGCCGGTGTTGAACCCGCGTACTTCGGGTCAGCAGCCGTGGGCCATAACCACTGAGCCACCGCGGAGGCGCAAGTAGTAAGGGTAATAGGAGCCATATTTTCCAGCGAACTTCTTTTTTGGTGGGGGGGGGGGGGGATGATTCTTTTTCTTTTTATCTTTTATAAATATAAGTACCACCTTTGACAGCAGGGCGTATGACATACATGGTCTGTTCTGAAAGTAGTAGGACTCATTTTTTTAAACAAAATTTATTCAAGAGAATAGCACAAACGATTACAATTTTTCAAGGTAGCACCCTTCCGCACCTACACGCTGCTGCCAATGAGTTTTCCAGTTTTCGTACGCCTCCAGGAACGCCTAGACCGGAATGCTGTTTAGCTCCCTCGTCACGGCCTGTTGAACCACCTCTACCGATCCGGTAACAGATGCAAAGATTACATCGTTGTCATCAAGTGCGAGAATAGCTTTCATGCTCTATCCTGCCAATGAATTCGAAGCCACAGCGATTGACAGTTGGCCGGCAGCTACGTTTGTGATGTGGATGCGTTTGGCGTTAAACACAGTGGTTGCCTTTGAGTGTACCCGAATGAGGGCACTGTGCGTGTGCTTTGAAAATGACTGGCGTTCTTCTAGCGCGCCCCTGATCTTATGTCCCAAACTTCTGCATCACTGATATGCAAAGTATGCGAGTCAGTTTAACTCATTATTCTAATGAAGCTCTGAGTAAATAGTATTTGGTACAGTTTGTTTCTTTATTTGTTTCTTTTTTTACCACATACAGAGGGTTCAAAATTAGGCCTTACGGGTAGAAAAAAATACCAAGAGCAGTACACAAATGCCATTATTGTAAATGGGTTATGCGACCAGGCGGACGCAAAGAGTGAGAAAAATTGTAATCTTAACCTGACTAACTATATAAAATTCATCAACTCTTTATTCACTGTAGTTAGCGGGCATGTTTCTATCGAAAACTTAGATGCAGCGGCATTCAACGACTGTTATATTTTGTACAATGATTTTGATGTGACGCGGTACGGCGCTTCGCCTGACAAGAGTGTGGAGCTGCAGGCGACGGTGGTAACTTCTCGTTCTTGGCCAGGGGAACCGCAGAAACACTGCGCCGGCGACGTGAGGCGAGCACTGCTTCTTTAAGCGATTGCTACTTGAGTGGGTGATGAAGCGTGGTGCCGCTTTAGACTTCGCATGCAGTCAAGAGGAGCGATAGAGCACTGCTGGCCAAGAGCGAAAATTTACAACCATCGCCTGTAAGTGGGCATTCTTGTCATGCCATAAGCAACAGCTGCGTCACACCAGGGAGGAGCTTCATGCCGAGCGCCGCGGTCTCGCATGCGTGCTTACACGGATAGGGCTGAAATTTGAGACGTATATATACCGCAGGACACAGGCGCGTTTAACTAAAACTGTACAAAATAGAAAAGTAATAGAATAAAATAGTCTGAATACCACTGCCTATAAGTTTTCAATATAAGCATGCGCGCTATACTGCAATGAATAAAAAGTTAATGAATTTTAGCTAATTACTTAGGTTACGATGACATATTTTCTCACCGTTTATGTCCGCCTGGCCGCGTAACCCATTTACAGTTGTAACGTTTATGTACTGCTCTTGTCATGTTTTAAAAATCCGTGAAGGCCAATTGTAAGCACCATGTATGTTATATGGTAAGTTTTAAATGTATTGGCTTTATGATGCACCGTCGCGTTGGCTCAGTGGTTACGGCGCTTGGCTAATGACCCGAAAGACGCGGGTTCGATGCCGGCTGCGGCGGTCGTATTTCGATGGAGGCGGAATTCTAGAGGCCCGTGTACTGTGCGATGTCAGTGTACGTTAAAGAACTCAAGGTGGTCGATATTTCCGGAGCCCTTCACTTCGGCGTCCCTCATAGTCTGAGTCGCTTTGGGACGTTAATCTACGTAAACTAAACCAAACCAAGCCTTCATGATGTGTAGTCCTCAGCAATAAACCGCGAAATGCTCATTATAAAGAACGCGAAAGGGTTCCTCGGTTTGGAAGCATTGAATATCCTGACGATTTATTTATAGTTCTGGCCCTCATTATTGAAGCGTCGTAAGCATTCGGTTATTTAATAAAAAAAATGTTGTTTTATGTAGTCTATTCAACGAGGTGCTTTTAAATAATTTTGTTCAATTTCTTCTTTTTTTTTTTGTCACAGATATGCACATGTTTTTTCCGCTGATCCATTGCATCTTGGAGAAGGATTTACTGAGTTACGTCTACCGACATCTGCCTGAACGCGGTCGTACGGCTCCAAAGGAAAGCTGCACAGCTTTGTCGAACCTTTGTAGCTAAAAAATCCCCCCCCCCCCCCCCCCCCCCTCAGTAAACAAACCTGCGTTCCGAAGCTGCGACAAGTCCCGTGCTGCGGAAGTCACTTTGCATTACTCTGTGGAAGCAGTTGCAAACAAATCTAAAGGATCATGAAGATTTTAGAATTTTTAAGCTTCAACAGTAGCACTTTTCAGGAATGGGGCCGTCACGCTCTGTCCTCTTGGCTGCCGTGATAGATTCAAGGTGGTGTTCTTAACTAGGTGCCATCCTGTCTCGGTTCCGGTGTCCTGTCGGAGAGTGGCTTGCTCGTCTGCTGCTACGAGTGTGATGTAATTTACCATGTACATGACTAATTTGTCCTCAGAAGACGGGATTGCGTAATTTACCGTGAACACTTAGGGCAGTCACGTTCCTGCCACCTTTACTTGTTGCAGCAATCAGCGTGACGTTACGGTTGGCATTGCGCGTCTCTGGCAGTTGAGGCAGGTACGGAAGTAGCGTCACTGCAATTCGACTGTAGCCTGCACGTATTGTGGCGATTGTGATGGTGACCACCCGTTGCCTAGCCGCAAAAACCTGGCAGGATTTCGCGCAGAGGTGCGCTGGAACGACCAGTAAGTAGCTCTATCCCTTTGCAGTGAATTCGTCTTTCTAAGAACGCGCTTCTGTAAACAGCAGGGCGAAAGTTTCCTGGCGAAAGAACCCCCACACGAGCGTATCTCTGGTTTCTAGGAACTCTGCGACTGGCAGCGGGTCCCGTTTCTCTCGTTGCTTTTGCGCATTAGCGGCTTCGTTTTACAAGCTTAGCAGTGCATGCAGACGTTGCCGGCCGAGCAAACAGGATGAGTACTTCAGAGAGCGGGTCAGAGGATCTATATGCCTCCCACTGAACGCAAGGTCTGCCCTAAGCGAACTCCTCGTGTTAACCATTTTTTTTTTTAAACGCAGTTGCTTCGCTCAGATTTAATAAGCACTGCCGATGGAGGCTTTGCTTTCCTTTCGATTTAACGTGGTATGAAGCCTTTATTTCCCTCTATGAGCAGTGCCCATGATGGCCAGTAGTACAGGACGAATAGAGGTATTAATCGGTTATAAAATCCGTGGACAGAAATTAAATAATTTGATGCAGTAAATCGGGTTTACTTGCTTTTATGTAGACCCGAAAAATTGTTTCCTTTACTTTTATTTTTCTAAGTGGCTGTGATTTACGAAATCGGAGTAATACTGAGAAGCATACACAAGTTTATCTTGCGGTAAAGCCCACTGCAAAATTGCACATCGCATTGTGATTCGCTTATGCACTGCAGGTAACTAATACAGATCCATTAGCCGATCACACTGCAATAACTTCATTGTAACTAAGTTTACCACAGGTAATTTTGTTGCCGAGTTTATGGAAGCACCTTAACTAAATGATATTCGCGTTTTAAGGGAAAGTGATCTTTCCAATGTCTTACTGGAATAAAAATAAATTGCGGCATGATTATTATTTAGCGACGACAATTTTCTTTCCAAGGAGTTTTGGCCTAGTAGAGTATAAATATTATTGCCGTTTAGAACAAGCCTACAAGATTTAGCAAGGTTCTAAAAGTACCGTGACGCGACGTCGGCGACGAATTGCTCGCGCTTCATGACGTCGGCGTTGAAATGGCCAGCCAGGACGATTGGCGAAGTGCAAGGGAAACCGACGAGGGAGGACTTCACGAATTTCAGCGTGTTTTTCCGAGAGACGTTTCGTAGGCGTTTAGCGGTGTTCTGTTGCGACAGTTCCCCCTTCCCCATCACAACGAAGGTGTACGAGGTGCGCGGAAAGAGCTGCGTGATCGCGTGATAGCGGACACGCCTGCATAACGGCGACGCCACTGACAGCGAGTACGCGAGAACCGGGGAACAAGGCTGAGAGGGCAAGAGGACAAGAGCGGTAAAAAAAAAAAGAAGATTTGTCTCTCCACTTTCTAATTACATACCCAGCAATTCTGGACAAAATCATTTTTCAGCGGAAATTATTTCGTGAAAGCAATTTTTTGCATATATTGTAAGATTTCACTATAACTGTCTCCGTTCGATGACGTTCTACGTCACACCTGCGGTATCTCAGGACGTTCTACGTCCGCCGCTTATGAACGTGGGTGGCGCTGATGAACACTCTCAAGGTTAGGTTACTTGTAAACATAAATAACCCCGAAAGCAGAAGATTTGACAGCCGTCGCCGTAGCTCAGAGGTGGAGCACCGGACGCGGAATTCGGAGGTCGTGGGTTCGGATCCCACCGGCGGCAATGGTTGTTTTTTCTTCTGCTTTTCTAATCAATTAGCTTTAAGCGACAACATATTCAGTAATATTCTAAATTGATCAACACCACAAAATAAATAAATAGATTAAAAATCCCATGTGCCCCTTGGTTTCTGTGGCTGTTGGCTTCTTTCATAATATATACGAAGATCTATCGTCATAAACGTTCCCTATAGGTTTCCTATGGAAGTCTCAACCGCCTGATGCGAGTGACGGAAACACTTTAAAATAATGATTTTGCTACTCATCGCAAGAATGGGCCATTATCTTCAATATTTACGTAACACTTTGTTACAATATTGTAGTATAAAAAATTTTTCTCCAAGAAAGGTGGACATAAGTGTATTCGCGGCAGCCAGGCTATCTTGTTTTCACACGGTGTCTCTTGAAGCGCCTTACCGTATTTGTAATGCAGGAAAATATAAAATTAAAATTGAGAATGAGGAAAGGAGAGGCGCAGTAACTGTCTTACTTCGGTTAGACACCTCAACCGCACTGTGAAGAAATGAAGCAGTGAGAGAAAGGAGGAAGAAAGAGGCGCCGTAGTTGAGGGCCGCGGTTTAAGTTAACCCGTTAATGTAACGGGTTGTTTAACGTACAACACACATCGCACAACGCATAGACGTCTTTCTCGTTTCGCCTTGATCGAAACGCGGCGGTCGTGGCCGAGATTTGATCCATGCGTCCTCGCACTCGGTAGCCGAATGCCGTAACCAGTGAGCCACCGCGTGGTAGTTTGCGCTTCTTTTCTCTGGCCATAACCTCCGCCTCTTTCAAGGCTAAGCGTGAGTGAGCTAACGGGCTCAAGTGTCGCAGCGAATTCCTTTCACAAGCGCCTTACAGGACGCCTGTCCTCTCCAATAAAGTTCCTTGCTTTTTTGACTCATAACTGCAGCGCGAAAACCACGAACACGTAAGGAAGAAACGCGAACAGACACGGACCATCGCTGCGGAGGTCTGCGGAAATCTGTACGTGTCTCTTTCTTACGTGCTCGTGGTTTTCGCGCTGCATTTATGTTTCCAATCGATCCCCCAACCTCGTACCATCCTTTAAATTCTTTCGGTGCTACACAGTAGAAAACAATGTCATTCGGTGAGTATCCCTGAAAAAAGGTGGAGAATAAAAATACGGCTCTCAAAGTAATTTGTAAGTGTAAATACAGAGCGTATGAAATCTGAAATTTACTTTTTTTTAAAAACTGCAAGGCTTTTCATGTAAATGCAGTAGGTATAATTCGTATTCACATCCCTTCTGTAACAACCCATCCATTGTAATTAAAAAAGAAAAGTCAACTCCAGAGCCAATGAACGGCGACAAATAGCGTGGCGGAGCAGGGCGGCAGCGTCAAGCTATTGAAGTGGCGCCAAATCTGTTGGGTATTGACATATACGAGATGCAGGTCTTTGTTAACAGGCAGAGCTGTCACGAACTTGTTGAATAACGAGGGAGTTGACAACTGTGTCCTAAGAACTGGTGCGAAAGAATCGAATATAGGCTACTCACAGCACACAACTCGATCTGGGTTAGCTGGTGCAGACTGTCATCTAAAAGCAGAGCGACGGATTGTATGTGAAGATACAGAAAGGGACAGGACGGTCGCTACCCTGCTCATATATGGGCTGTAGACGCACTAGAAGTTGTTTATGCATGCGTACGCCAGGAAGTGCATTCATCATGCGTGTGCTAAAAGAAGCACGTCCTGATAATGAACCGGCAGCCATGAGTCCGAATCCTGGCGTATCGTTACGGCGCCGCGGCTGTCCGCTTTGAGCCCAATAAGTAGCATGGAGTGTATCCGTCACAGGGCTGATAGTAGTGAATAATGGAAAGTAGATAGCTGATGACCGTGAAACCTCATGTCCATTTCGCGCTTGGAATTGCGGTTAGCTTATTTACGACAAAGCTAAGGTCATATGTGCATAAAAGGTTGAAAATTAAGAAGGTGTATAATCCTGTATAGACAGAACAGAACCGGCGGAGCCATCAATGTTTATAAATAAGCGCAAGGTAGCCGACACAAGGAAGTATAATATGGAGAGAATCGAGCACGCTCGAAACAACGGAGGCAGCCTAAAAGCGCTGAAGAGGAAACTAGGCATGGGTAAAAACCAGATGTATGTGTTAAGAGACGAAGACGGCAGTGTCATTAGCCATATGGATAAGATAGTTAAAATAGCCGAAGTGTTCTGCAAACATCTTACAGTAGCCAATGCAATCAGAACGCTAATGAGAGAGACAATGGGACATGCCGCCAGTAACGAAAGAGGAAGTAAAGAAAGCCTTATGGGAGCAATGCAACGTGGCATATTGACACGCATTTCTAAAAATTTCTTTTGACAATTCTCTATTAGAAGAAGTTGGCACTATAAAATATCTAGGCATTCTTTTGGATTACAACCTGAACTGGAAACCACACATTGCGCATGTGTGTTCCAAATTAGCATCATCATGTTATGCTCTACTCAGAAGTAGAGCCCACTTTCACAAAACTGTCCTGAAAATCATTTACTCCATATTTCATTGTCACCTCGCTTGTTGTTGCAACTCATGGGGCTCTACCTTCAAAACCTGCTTGGATCCCGTTATACACCTTCAAAAACGGGCGATACGTATTGTGACATTAATTCTCCAATCGACACCAACCAAGCCGTCCGCTTTATCAAGAATTTAAAATACTTACGTTCATGCTTGTGTTTCAGGTTAAGGTGCCATGTACAATCCACAACATTACATCCAACAACTACCCACTCCATATTTTTACTATACCTACCAGTAACACTAGGAATGCTAGCCATCTCAACTTCAATCTCCCTGTAACACGGGATATTTATGGTCAGTGACTACTGCAGTTTTATGGTGCAAATATTTGGAATGACATCCCGCTGGAGGTGAAAATATCCGCGAACTTTGAATACTGAGTAGAAAGATTTGTTCTTAGCAGTGTATAGTAATTACATGTAGTGTTTTCGATTTTCTGTTTGTTTCTTTTTCTTTTTTGTATGATGTCTGGGATGCATTTGCACTATTTGTGCTTGTGATGGCAAGTGTGCGCAACTATGGGCCCAAACTAGCTATGGCTATGGGCCCAACAGATTCTGATTTATGATTTATTTGTTTTGTTGAATAAATGACTGATGACTGACTGACTGACTGAAAGCAGCTGGTCAGGATCAGGTAAAAACAGATCGCTTGAAGGACGGAGGGGAAATACTTCTAGAAAAACTAGCCACCCTGTATACGCAATGCCTTATGACCTCGAGCGTACCTGAAGTTTGGAAGAACGCTAACATTATCCTTAGTCTTAAGAATAGAGACATCAAGGACATGAAAATTTACAAACCGGTCAGCTTACTGTCCGTTGCCTGCAAGGTATTTACTAAGGTAATCGCTAATAGGCAGTCAACCAAATGATCAGGCCTGCTTTCGTAAAGGATACTCGATAATGGGCCATATTCACACTATGAATCCGGCCATAGAGAAATGCACAGATTATAACCAACCCTTATATATGGCCTTTATTTATTACGAGAAAGCATTTGACTCAGTGGAAAATTCAGCAGTCATGCAAGCAAGCATTGCGGAATCAGGATGTAGAAGAGTTTTATGTGAAAATACAGGAAGATATGTACAACGACTGCACAGCTACCATAGTCCTCCATGAAGTCAGCAATAAAATTCCAATAGCGAAGGGTGTCAGGCAGGGAGACATGAACTCGCCAGTGCTGTTCACATGTTGTTTAGAAGAGGTATTTCGAGGCATGGGCCTGGATTGAGAAGAGTTGGGGATAAAAGTTAATGGAGAATAACTAAGTAATCTGCGATTCGCTGATGACATTGCCATGCTAAGTCACTCAGGAGATGAACTGCAAAGCATGATCAACTTGCAAAGCCTGATCAAGAGACGTCAAGGACTCGAAAAATTTCAGACCGATAAGCATACTGTCCGTTGCCTACAAGGTATTTACTAAGGTAATCGCTTATAGACAATCAACCAAATGATCAGGCCGACTTTCGTAAAGTATAATCCACAATAGGCCATATTCACTCTATGAATCAGGTGATAGAGAAATAGATAGTTAGACAGGCACAGCAAAACGGCGTGTCTGAAAATTAACATGCAGAAAACCAAAGTAATATTCAATAGTCACACAAGGGAACTGCAGTTCACTATTGTTATTGAGGTGCTGGAAGTGGTAAGGGAATACACCTACTTAGGGCAGGTAGTGACCGCGGATCCAGATCATGAGAGGGAAATGACCTCAGCTGTGATGTAGACATTGCGGAATCAGAGTGTAGAAGAGTGTTATGTAAAAATATTAGAAGATATCTATAACGGTTGCACAGCTACCATAGTCCTTCGTAAAGTCAGCAATAAAATTCCAATAAGGAAAGGTGTCAGGCAGAGAGACACGATCTCGCAAATGCTATATATTCTGGGGCCTGAAATGGGAACAGTAGGGGATATGAGTTAATGGAGAATACCTAAGTGATCTGCGATTCGCTGATGACATTGCCTTGCTAAGTCACTCAGGACATAGACTGCAAAGCATGATCAGTGAGTTAGACAGGTAGAGCAGAACGGTGGGGTAAAAATTAACATGCAGAATGCCAAAGTAATGTTCAGCTGTCTAGCAAGGGAAGTGCAGTTCGCATATGGTAGCGAGGTGCTGGAACTAGTAAGAGAATATGTCTACTTAAGGCAGGTAGTGACCGCTGATCCGGATTATGAGGGTAATAACTAGAAGAATAAGAATGGGGTGGAGCGCATATGGCAGGTTTTCTCACATCATGAATGGCAGTTTACCATTATCCCTCAAGATAAAAGTATACAACAGCCATATCTTATCGGTGCTCACCTATGGTGCAGAAACAGGGAGGCTAACAAAGAGGGTTCAGCATAAGTTAAGGAAAACGCAACGAGCTATGTAAAGAAAAATGATAGATGTAACGTTAATATACCAGAAGCGGGCAGGGTGGGTAAGGGAACAAACGCGGGTTAGTGATATCACAGTCGAAACCAAGAGGAAGAAATGGGCTTGGGCGGGGCGAGTAATGCGAAGCCGCTGGTCCTTATGGGTAGCGGAGTGGATTCTAAGAGATGGCAAGCGTAGCAGGGGGCAACAGAAAGTTAGGTAGGCGGATGACATTAAGAAGTTTGCGGGAATACGGTGGCCGGAGCTGGCTACGACAGGGTTAATTGGCGGGACACACGAGAGGCCTTTGCCCTGCAGTGGGCGCAATCGCGCTGATGAAGACGATGATGCTGATAATCCTGTATTCTCAAAAAATGAACAGTGAAAGTTAAGACAAGAGGATGGGGCCATATTGTAATCCCGCCATTCCACTGGTGCCGTACGTGTAGGAGAGAAAGTCACCGCCCACCCATTCCATTCCCCCCCCCCGCGCTTCCCCGATGAAAAGGTCCTATTTCAGCTGTGTGTAGGCTACTTTTGCCCTCTCCTTCTAACTGGTAGCTCAGCAGCTAGTCGGAGACTTGGAGACGGGTTGCCGTGTACCGTTGCGCCTAATTCAGCCCTGGCGCCTCGTTGGCGTTGTCAGCTTCTGACAAACTGCAGTTATTTTTGCAGTTGTTTTTTTTTTTAAGGTGAGGCGATCGTTGCCATTCATTTTTACTGAGGCGACAACCATCTGTACCTTCTCGGTCAACGATTATCGCGGTTGCAGCTGCCCTGCCATTCCTACCCGCATTCAGAGTTCATATGTATAGTATTGCAGGAGCCTTGTTCGTTCTGTTAACGGAATCGGCAGCCGGCAGCGGACCAGTGGGGATTCCGGTGAAAAATAATACATCACAAGCCGATAAGCCTCCGCACAGGCAGTTTGTGGACGGCCGAACGCCTCCACCGTTATCGTGGGGCTCCCAGTGCATTGTGCGCGAACTGCGACAGCCATGACGTCGAACCAAGCATAACTGCAGCTTTTCGCTTGTATACCCAGGCTTAACCACAGCTAAGCCACAGCCTAATTTTTCGAAGCCGCTGACGGCAGGAAACGTGCCTCTAAGTTCAATGCCAATAACAAAAAAATTCTGGGGGCACTTTGACTGTCTATAGTGCATAGAGGCGAAAGCGTTTTCCGCAAAAAGCTTCGCCTTTAGGAGTGGGAGGCGACATCGTGTTGTAGCGCTGCCAGGGAGTCCACGGAACGCCACCACCCGATCGGCGCGATGCCTTGCCCTTTGAACGCAACGCTTTTGGAGGCAAGGAAATAGCGCAGTAGTTCTCTGTCATCTCTGTGGACACCCGAACCGCACCGTACAGGAAGGTAGGCAGTGGGAGCGAAAGAAGAAAGTGAAAGAGGGGCCGAAACGAAGAAAATGAAAATTGTATTTGAGGAAAGAAAATTAGAAAATTACGCAGTAACTGTCTCACATATCTTGGTGGACACCGTCAAAAGCGTGACACCTCTGCTGACAACCTTCTGTTGACAACGATGAGGCATTAAAGGCCTCAAAAAGAGCGCGTGCTGCTCACGGAGGCAGTACGCTCTTCTCGAGCGCCTTCCTGCCGCAGTCGCAGCTAGTCTTGGTGCCGTCGAGTTTTGTCATCATTATCATGGGCGGGATTTCCGGCGCACTCTAAGCGTTTAGTTCTCGAATCGGATCAGAAAAGTCTGAAAATTCAATCGCGAATATCTCAATATCAGTTGCACTTAGAGACATGCTGCAAATTGTATTAGCTTTGAATCTTTACAGTCTTCAATACTGCGATTTTAATATTCAGCGTAAAGTGAAGAGTTAGAAAGGTATTTAACGAAATTTGGCTAATTAATTAAATAAATTTGACCGCTATGTCCTTATCTTGTGTCCGCCGAGCCGAATACACATTCCGCGAAGGCGGCATTTACGATACTATCAGCGTCTTTTTTTTTTTTAAAGAAATCTGTAAACGGTTAAAAAAAAAAACCCTGTATATTCACGGTGGCTCTGTCCAGGAGTATGTAGCCCGAAGCTTGATGCAGAATTCTGCTACGGGGACGAGGAATTTATAGTAAGCGAAAGATAGAAGTTAGTTGCTGGCTGGCCTCTCTGCTGCGTCGTAAAGCTAAATTTCGCTTCACAGAAGACACCTCACCATAAACAGAAACACGTCGTGACCAAAACTACTTTATAACTTCGAAATGGTAAGAAGGGCTTATGTGTTCTCGGTTGTCGTGAAAATTGTTCTGTCTGGTTTTCAAAGGAAGTGGAGAAATTTCTGTAACAAAAACAAACGAGGCTGGTTTTTTTTTTTTTGAATACCAGAATGCAGTTGACACACAGGTCCACCACGTAGCCAGTGGTATATATTTAGAGCATTTATAACGAAATTTGATATTTTCTTTCTTTACTTGCCAGAAAAAAAAGCCAGGTATATAGGACACAGTGTTAGGTGACGTAGAGTATTTTGCCCCACCTGAAGTTGTGATATGCTGTCAGATATATGAGCAAAAGCGAGGGATGTAAAACGGCAACAAAATTAACCTACAAAAGATGGTGCCGGGGATTGTTCGAAATGCGCGCTCACAATCTTTCTTTATTTCGTGGATATTACTACAAGAAGCGCAAGGTTTTGCCCCGAACTTCTAGATCTAATATACAGATATTCTGATCGGTTTAACGAGACTGGGTTCATTGTGCAATTCGGAGTTTTTTGTTTTCTTTTTTTCGAAGTGAGTTAAATCCACCTAAACATGTACTGAGAAAAACGCGAGTTTCTTATCCGCATAAATCGTAGTGCTTTGCAAGCTGCTATATAATATGCGTTTCGTGTAAGTTAAAGGAGCTCTGCACCACCATATACTGAAAAATTACCCGAATAGTTTGGTCAATATCGCCTTGTAAACTTCGGGTTTGGCTCTTTTCGAGGGGAAGCTCCACATTAGACATTTTCTTCCAAACGTTTATTTCCGCAGTAGTAATGCAAAACTTTGTGAAAATAATGCGTAATATAAATAGGCAGTGAATTTAGAAGAAAAACAAGTAGAATCGTTATTGTGTGCAATTAAGGGCGCTGCTGTGCTTCAGCAACACAAGCGAGTAAGTGTGAATAGCAGGTTTCAGTCACTAGCGCGGACGTGATAGCCTTGTCTCGCTGCGTTCTCGCTTCAGTAGTGGAAAAGTGAGCCAGCTAGAACGTATGGGATCTAGAATTTATTCTGCTTTCCTGTAGTGTCCTAAATTCATGATTAGTAGCAAAACGGTAGACGTAGACAGGACACAAAACGATAGAAAAGCCGTTAGCCCTGTCTTTTCCTGCCTGCGTCTGCGTTTCGCTATTAACAATTTGTTATTTATTTATTTATTTATTTTATTTATTCATTTTTTTAGGCAATACAAGTATTGCCCACGAGGCAAGACAAAAGGAGACTATTAGTCTCCTGAATAGGTCTTGGCCTCGCCGGGCGCAGCAGAGGCAGTAGTACATAACATATCACCTTAAGCATACATCCTAATCACGATCAGATCAGATGATTATATAATCCTACATGCAATATACATATGCACAAGCTGCGAGACATAAATGGCACTTTGCTTAATAGCGACATGAAGAAACAGGAGTATTTAACAAAAACAAACAAACAAGAACATCAATGACACAATAGGGCACGTGCTCTTTGCCTAAACTTATGTACAGATGTAACATTTTTTGTAGTAGCTATTATATCTGGATAGGAATTGCAGAACTTTGAAATTTGATGTTCGATAGTTTGTGTACCATAATTTGTTCTTGGCCTTTCTGTCAGTAAGGTAGTACGGTGCAATGAATAACCGGTATCTCTATCAAGGTACAGATTACAAAACACCGAAGAATTTGTTGTCATCTCTTTATATATATACAGACTCAGTTTCAGGTGATATGAAAACATGAAAGACGGTAGATTTTAGTGGATCATAAGCTCAGAAGCACTAACTTGTCCATTTGCTGGCTGAAATAAACGTGCAGCTTTCCGAATGAGCACACATAGTCTTTCGCGATCAGTTTTTGTGGTAGTTCCCCATACCAACAGACAATAATTTATATGAGATTGAACAAGAGAAAAATACGGTCGTTTCTTGAGCCAAACGGGCAACAGATTACGAAGCCTGTATAGCATGCCAACTGAGTTTGCAACCTTGATGCGGACATTATTAACATGATCTGACCAACTAAGTTTCCTGTCAAAAGTAACTCCTAAAAACGAAAGATTTTCAACCTGTTCAATCTCAGAAGTTCGAAACGACAGTCGCACAACATGGGATATGGGCTTATTTTTTGCCCAAAACAACATAAACTTCGTTTTATATGTATTTAATTCAAGTTTATTCAGGAAAAGCCACGTTCTAAGTTCCAGTAGCCAAGTATTAAAAATAATTTCAAGTTGTTTAAGATTTTCAGCATGAAAGAAAACGTTAGTATCATCGGCATATAAAATTATGTCATTGGTTAAAGGAATGTTTACTATATCATTAATGTAAATAATGAAAAGTAAAGGCCCTAGTATAGATCCCTGTGGAACTCCATATTTTATAACACTCATTGCGGATGAAACACCGTGCACTGATGTATACTGCAGTCTCGACTGAAGATAACTGCGCATTAGTTGGTGTGCAATACCCCTCATTCCATATAACTCAAGTTTTCGTAATAAAATGCTGTGTTTAATAGAATCAAATGCTTTTCGAAAGTCTAAAAAAATTCCTACTGTAAAAACCTTGCTCTCTATATTGCTAAGAATGCTATTTTTAACTCGTAGTAATGTGGATTCAGTCAACTTGGCTTTTTGGAACCCATATTGACAGTTCGTAATTACATGCAGTGACGAAAGAAAGCTAGTCAAACGGACATATGTAACACGTTCTGCGACTTTCGAATAACGCGGAAGAACCGAAATAGGCCTATAATTACTTCGATTATTACGCGACAAACACGTAATAATCACATACACACTCTAAACGAGTTTTCATTCCGTATTGTCACTTTCAAATATTCATACTTCCCTCGTGCTATACGGGAATGGAACACCTTGAACACATCCATTGTTAGTAATCCATCATTAAATTCCTTCAGCACACGTGTGGAAAATCAACTAATTATATCTTAGTATTTATTGAGTTCATATATGTCGTTGCGAAGTTATTCCTTCCGTTTGTGTTTTCACTTATGGTATTATTTGTCCGCCAAAATCTTGTCACATGCTCCTCATTCTGGTTTATTTGTTATACGTATCTTCTAATGTATAATCTCGTGTCATATTTTTTTTGTATACTTCGATTAATTACCATTGCTATTTTTGTGCCTCTGTACTTTTGAATGCCCTCCTTGTTACGATCCCTGATGGGATTGACAGTATCGAATGAATGAATAAAATAATAAAAATTATTATATGGTCCTCTTTTGTGAATTACAGCAACCCGAGCGATTTTCATTTTTTCTGGAAAACAACCGGTCTCGAACATGCGATTGCAGATGTGTGTTAAAGGTCCTGCTATAAATTCAGCAACTGCTTTGATTGGTATCACTCTTATTTCATCTTCGCCAGCTGCCGAACTATTGTTTAAGGAATTAATAATAGAAATAATCTCATCCTCTGACGTGGGTTGGAAGAATAAAGAGTCGCTGATTGTTTGCTTAATATACCGTTCACAGCTGCGTTGTGAAGAAACATGAAATTTGGAGGTCGATGCCCCCGCGTCTAAGAAGTGGTTATTAAATGCGTCCGCAAGCGCTGCACCTTTATAAGCCTTTCCATTAAGAATAAATTCAGCTGGTATGCCAGTCGCGTTGCTGGCGGTTAGTTCGCGATATGTTTTCCATATTTTACGGCAGTCATTTTTGCAAGCTTCAAATTTACGTGCATAGAATTCTGAACTCGCCTTCTTTAGGTAACTGCTCAGTTTGTTTCTGATTTGTTTAAATTCCTGCAGTAGTACTGCATCACGTGTACAAAAAGTTAAATAATCTATCCTTGTGTTTAATACGCTTGTAAAGCTCGCCAGTCACCCATTCTTTTCGAGCCTTTTTGTGCTTAATCACAGGTTTATAGGGAAATGCATCTTTATAGCATTTTTTCATTCTAGTAATAAATACATTGTAGGCTTTAGAAGGATCCATAATATCGTATATATCTGCCCACTTGTCCTTCTCAACCATAGACATAAAGGCTTCAACCTTCTGCGTGTTTATGAACCGTATATGAACAGTTTCATGCACAACACTCTGTCGTATTGGAAGAGCCGCAAATATTGGTAAGTGAAAATATTGGTATTGGTAAGTGAAATATTGAAATATTGGAAATATTGGTAATATTGGCAAATATTGGTAAGTGAAATATTGGTAAATGAATTTAGAAACCCGATACAAACTAGGCCAACTAAACGGCTTAAAATTCAATGTAGCAGAGTCGCATCCTTGTTTCCTTGGTGGTGGGGCTAATAATACTTTCATTATTGTCGCCTTTAGGTTCCTATTTTCCGCCGAATCCTTCGTATTCTACGCACTAAATCGTAAAGTAGCGCTGGAGCAGGAATAAATCAAGCCATGCTCCTAACAGTCCAAGCTATGAAACTGAAGTTTACAAAAAAGGTTTTCACGAGTGGATTTGATTCATTGTGATTCGTACATCAGCAGGATCTGGCGCATTTTTATTTGAAATAGGATCGGCGGGCAGGTTTGCTAAGCGTTAAGGGGCCAATTTCGTTATCAGAGTTTTTCCAACTGAAAGATGTATGGATGTGCTTGCTATTACAGTTTAATCTTACTTCTGGATTTCTGGTTTCCGGATTTTGCTCATTTCGAAAACAAGCTCCTCTAGTAATCATCATTTCCTTAATTTAAATTATGATTGAGTGTGTTAGCAGCAGTTCCGTAGCCTTGTGGCAAAATATAGGAAACAGAATTTAATTGTAGGGACATGTAAATACATTTCAGGTTAACCTGAAAACTAAAAAGTCCACTCAGAAGTGCAGTTTTCAGTTTTCAGCGTAGCTGTTGGAATCCTTCTCTCGGAGGATCATGGAAGGCCGCCTTATGGAAAGTTATCTTCCGTATACATCTGCGCACCTAAAATATCGACAAATGTATGCTTTGGGATTGCTTTGTACCGTGAGAAAACGCATGAAAAAGCAAAAGGAGGCAAGGATCATAGCAAGGAAATGTGCAAAAATGAGGGTCACGTATGCAGGACGTATGCACACAACCTTTTTCTGAGCAACGGTTCTGGCGCTAGTCGACGTGTCTGAACGGAACGTTATGGTAGAACGCTGGGACAAATGCTTTGAGGAAAAAAGCAAATATTAGACTTTTGCTGAAGCTCATTAATATTTTTGTTGAGTTTCAAAAATAAAACCATTAGCAGGTGTTAGAAGTACGGCTAGATTATTCCCCGTTTCTTTGTTACGCTCTCCGATACACTTCTATTACGAGTCGCCATCGCTTAAAGAGACAACTGCGGCTCTATGTTCAGTAAAAATGTAGTAAACTGCCCAAAGCTAGATGGATGGGATACAACTTGAACAGAGGGCTTCTTGCGTACTCAAAGTCGAGCAAAATGCGGCGGAGTCGTACTTACTCTTCGGCAGACACCCGTGGTGCGCATAAAGCCACGAAGAGGACACACACCAGTGCCAGTGTGCCCGCCATGTTGGCTTGAGGGCGACTAGTTGGCCGGACAGCGTGGCAGCCGACTTATAGGCCACAATCGACGAGGAAGTTTCTGGTCAGCTTAGCGTGTTGCCTTCCAGTCTGTGGGAGATTGCAAAACTGGGCGCAAGAATGTTAGGTGGCGGCAGGGGCCCCCTATCAGGCCTAGATAGCGCGTGTCCTGTTCGCCTCTCGAGGGGCGCCGTGTTACACACGAAGAACTAAAACTCGAAAAAGTAACGAACCAGTTCCGTTTGACGGAGGAAATTTTTGTTGCAGTGTGTCGAGAAACTTGTTTGTCAGCCTGTAAGATCTACTGAAGTTGGTTATGAGAATTTTTCCGTGAATCCCTGCCATCGTTATACGATCGCGCAGCTGACGCGTGGTAAAGGCACGGCATTTGGTCTTGTGTCCCAGCTTTTGAACGCGATTTCCGCTCGGATGAACAAGACCATGTAATAAGAATTAACCGTTTTCCGGTCAACTCTATTGGTTTATTGATTGAAAACACGTTTATTTCCATTCAGTTGCATTTATGGACGTTACAATCAAAAGGATGCAGGCTGAATTTGAAGGTTGCGATAGCTTGCCTACTGTTCATCGTATCAGTGTCACGGCGGCAGCAGCGTGACAGATGCTACGCAGCTAATCGCCGACGGTGGCGCTACTGGATTTGGGAGAAACAGGAGGAGAGTACGGCGCAGGATCTGGGCATGCTTGAAGCGGCGAAATTAGCTTTGGGAAGTACCTTGTCCGGAATAGGCAACAGTTGACTGAGCTCGCTGCTGCAATGGCCGTGGCGAAAAACGCGAGTTTTTGAAACTTTAATCCATCGACAATGGCTTACTGACGCTTGCCGGAGCTCTTGAAGCTACGCGAGAGGAAAAGTGCAAGTTTATTCTTAGACTATTGAAGATTTTTGCGACCTGAAGCGATAAATGATTAGTGTTTTAATCGTGTTACATCCTTAATTATTTAGTCTGATTGGTGTAGCGCAAGACCTATTTGAAAATTAACTAACATGACGGGGTGCCATTGCGATCATGTTGTCGTTCAGCGTAACTTTGCGTGTGCATTGTGCGCGTTCTAAAATGCACACACATCTCTGCATTCCAACAGTGAAAATAAGAAATCGATAGCTGCGATTGTGGTGTGAAGGCAAAAAAGTGTACGGAAAGGCAGGGCAAGTCATCCAAAGATGGTTCCGTTTGACTGCCTGTAAGGAACGGGACAAAGACTTGAAAGACGCATGTTATTCGATTGACATTCGCTTTGATACATTTTAGGGAAATGAGCAGCGCGGACCGGACACCGCAAAAGAACATAGAAGAAGCGCCATTCATATCTAGTTCCTGTACTGAGGAACGAAGCTTATGTTATGAGCAAGTGTTTGTCACGGTGTTTCATCTGCGCTGCACTTTCCGTCTCTTCGGTCACGCAGTGCCATTCACAGCCGAGAAGGCTTAACAGGGAAGAGGGGCGTACATCGGGCTCCCGAAAGGGACACGTGTGGACCCCTCCCCTACTGGGGATAAGAATAAGTTGAGGAGGCGAAAAGTGAAGCCAGGGGGAGAAAGGAAAGAAGCTGGAATCACCTTCCCGGATCTATCGTCGAAATTTCTGATAATTCTACGTTTAAATCTGCTTTAACCAACCTGCTGCTGTCATAAACTCGAGAATCCTTAACACTGTCATCTTTTTTTTTTTACGGTTGTTCAACTTGATTTATATGCGCGCATGTTACTGCCTTTTGAACGTGATTTCTCTTGTCGTTTTGTTTTTCTTGTATGCTGTTGCTTTTTGTTGTTGTTTTTATTCTGCGATATGCGCTGTTAATTTTTTTAATGTTTTGACGTAACCTGTTTGTTCGTTTTTTCTGTGAGCTTCATTTATGTCTAATTTTTAAGTGTATTTACAGCTGTATTTTTGTTTCACTTTCGTGTGTAACCCACTCCCCTCTGTAATGCCCTCTGGCCCTGAGGGTAATGAAATAAATAAATAAATAAATAAATAAATAAATAAATAAATAAATAAATAAATAAATAAATAAATAAATAAATAAATAAATAAATAAATAAATAAATAAATAAATAAATAAGTAAGTGCGTAACGGCAGGAACGTTGGAGAAGCAAAGCCAGAGACTACTTTCAACTAGACCACGCAGAGAAACTACTTTGCGGCAACCAAACCTGAAATTTCTTCGAAAAGCAAATGTGTGTGCACGTCCACGTATAGCAGATGCTATTCCCCGTCTACACGCTGATGTGCTTGGTGGAGCAGCATCCCACCGCTGCCACGAGTTGATGTGCTAGAGGCAGCAGCATCCCACCGCTGCCACCAGTTGATGTGCTTGAGGCAGCAGCATCCCACCGCTGCCACCAGTTGATGTGCTTGAGGCATCAGCATCCCACCGCTGCCACCATTTGAAGTGTTTGGTGGATCTGGACCGGGGTCTTCACTGCATGAGGCCGAAGCAGGCAGACCGCGGAGAGAAGTCTTCAGGAGAAGCAAGAAACTTGGAGATTTATTTACATTATTTACAGCATAGCAAGGAGACCAAAAGTCAGAAAAGGGATTCTCGACAAGAGGCCAGGGAGGAAGCTCTGTGACACACCACAGATTGCTGCGTAAATGCAGTTTACATTCCCCAGGCACCCAGCTAGGGAATCTGATCTCTGGTTGAGCGTCCAATGGGCCGTTAGCTTCTTCTTAGGCTCCGCCCTCCTCACGTGACCGCGCCCACCGCATAGACACACACTGGCGAGGAGGAACTTGGCGCCTCACAGTCGCGAACTGTTTGGTTTGCCGCGGGCCGACCAGGCCCAAAAGGTCGTTCGCTGCTGTGCGGCGATCCCGATCGTGGGAGACGCGAGTGCTGACGGTTCACACCGGTGACCTCTTCAGGTGGGTGGAAGGGACAAATCAGCCGTGACCACCCCCGCTTTGTCGGCTGCTCAGGGCGCACGCGGGCAATGGGTTGGCGCCGCCGCCACCGCCTCTCGCTGTCTCCTCTGCTTGTCCCCAGGAGCGCAGTTCGGCACCAGAGCCGCATTCAGCATCGCCGGCGAAGGGGATTAGAGCCTTTGTTCACGCCGACGCCGTCGCCAGAAGCCGCCCCCAGGCCAGCTTTTCGTTGCGTTTTCTCCGAAAAACAGCAGCGCTTTCCGAAAGGTCAGCGTAGCCCGATGGCGCCAGCCCGGCTGGCTTGTCTCCGCTGGCTGGGCC
The DNA here is from genome assembly GCF_055824585.1 of Amblyomma mixtum. Classification (NCBI taxonomy): domain Eukaryota; kingdom Metazoa; phylum Arthropoda; class Arachnida; order Ixodida; family Ixodidae; genus Amblyomma; species Amblyomma mixtum. The sequence continues at coordinate 72,617,273 of NC_143014.1, read as the reverse complement.
TCCAATCACAAGAACGCACCTATCCACGCTAGCACGTGCACACACAACAAGTAAAGAACATCCTGCCTAAGGATCCTCATCTTTCTAGGAGAAATTTCCCGGTCGAAACTCCGCCTGCTCTCAACATTTAGACAAATTTCTTGCGATTTTACACGACCATAATTTCCTGCTTACACGGTAGTTCTCTTTAATTACTGGCGTCTACATGGAGGATATTTTAATGTTTGGTACTTCAGCGCTCAAGAGTGGCTGCCAACGAGCAATTACACGCAGTGCTATATGCCTGTGGCAATGCCAGCAGCACATCTCCTGTTGGGACACGTGCCGGGGAAAAGTAATAGCCTGACTGAAAGCGAATAGAAGCAGTTCCGCAGCAATACCTACTCTACCGAAGTGGAACGGTTTCCCGCCTGCGAAGCAGGGGACGTGCAGCGATGCGATGGTTCGCAAGAGGTGTGAGCCAATTACTGAGAGCAAATACTAAAGCTGGACTGTAAACGCTTAAGCTGCGCAGATAAAGAAATTATTGAAAATGGTTCTTGCGCTATGAAAGAAAAAAGATAAAGCGGAAGAAAAAAGAAAATTACGTAGAGAAAAAAGAAAGATGGTTTAGCGTGCGCTTAGCGCCCCTTAAATAGCGACATGACTTTAGACAAACTTTGCGAGATTTTAAACGACGGATGCATCCAGTATCCTTCGGCTGTGGATCATGAAGAGAAGGACACATCAGCTGAGGAACTGCACAAAGACTAGAGGAATGCCCGAGCTAAACGTACTGACTACTGCGCAGAACGATGATTTCTTTCAACCGCATTGATGTGCCAGCGTTGCTACGTTTTGTGGCAACTTCTGAAGTAGTGCCAATTCTTTACGGGTTTACAGCGCCTCTATGTTAGTCTCGTCCTACTTTGTGCCATTTACTCCTCTTTTGACAACATGAACCGATCGTCCCGGTTTGTCCCTCTTGTGTGCCTTAGGCAGCCGTATTGCTTTGTTGAGGTTAGAACTGAGAGAAACAACACTTAGGAATTTTTAGCACATTGAATTCAAGCGCACGGTAACAGAGCTTGTTGCTGGGCGAGTTTGTTGTGAAACCGGTTTCCGAACACAGACAGGAAGACGCAGACAAGCGTCGCGGGGCTTGTTTGTGTCTTACTGCCTGTATTCGCCTTTGTATCGTTCCTCGGTTTTACAAGTGCCTGAGCATATACTCGAGGCCACTCTTCCGATTACTCGCCGTACTGGTGCCTGAAATAAAGTGTTGAATTTAGCTTGTAAGTATATTTATGAAATTTAATGCATGTTATTACATTGCAAGCCATTTTACGCAGTGCGCGTTACACGGTTCCAGAAAACACCATTTTATTCTGGTCACACAGTCAAATAGAACTATCAAAGCTGCCAATACTGTTGATTCCTTTCCATTTTTTCTTGTGCGACAGAGTCAGCAGTCTGCTACCTGTACCGTGTCTTACCTGTCTGCAGATATGGCGATGTCGACATCAGCCGCCATGCGTCCTGGTCCGAAGGCATCGATGCGCTCGTAATGGGGACGACTCCAGTGCCCACGTTGACAGGGGGAGCCTGGACGGCGACTCCCTGTGGCGTTAGCAACGGCGCTCCTCTGTCTTGCGTAACCAGAGCCTGTGCCAGGCGCTGTCGAAACGGTTGGCGGCGCGCTGCAGTCCTTGGGAGAAGATGTATTTGGCAAAGCCACGAGTGTTCCGCCATCTATGCGACGGTGTTTGCCCGGCAAGCAGCATGAGCCAGAACTGACAACACTGCAGCGAGAAAAAAAAATTAATAAGAAACGACAGTTTATCCCAAGAGGCTCAGGCGGGACTACCATTAGAGACAAAATAGGGAAAAACAGCGAGCTTGCTATCTTTCCACCGCTTCTTTTGTGCGTGTTTGGCTTGGGGGAGAGAGAAGCCGTTTAAATTTAACGTGACCGGCTTCTCGGCTGTTTACTAAACGGCGCCGCCAGGATCGCCCGCTCAAATGACAGAAAAGAATATTATAGTTGGCAGGTGACCAAGATATCCACCAAGTGTCAAAATACATGCTTATACCGGTAGTAAATGTACATCGAAGGAATTAGGTACCCATGGGAGGTTAAATATGTACTATCAGCGTCAAATGAAATGCGAACAAAATAACTGAAACGCGAGCACAAAAAATCAAGCATATTAGAGGCTGGAGGTGAAATACAGTCGTGGGCTATTAACATTTAAGAAGAGCGGTCTTTTCGGCTTCAATGGCAAAATCAACTGCTCATGTATTTTGCCTCCCTAGTATAATATCTGCGAGTTGTTCTGTTCGCGTTTCAATTGGCTTGTTCGCGTTTCAATTGACGCTGATAGTACAGCATCTGTAATTGCTGATTTCATCTCGTGACTTGATCCACATTCTTTACGGCTAAAAACTACGTACGCTGTTCTATACAAGTCGCTTCTTTTTCCCTATGTTGCACAGAGAAAGTTCAATATGATCAAAATGCGGCTACTGTAAAAATGACACGACACGAAATACGAGGTCTGTTAGAAAAGTATCCGACCTTTTGCCGAAGAAAAAAAAAACTGGCATAACTGGAGCGTTGGAAACCTAATCACCTTCAAAGTAGTCTCCTTGGGACTCCACACACTTCTCCCAGTGGTGCTGCCATTGTTGGAAGCATTCCGAAAAGGCCCCTTTCGGAATGGAGTTTAGCTCAGCTGTCGTTGCAGCCATAATGTCCTCTCTTGTCTGAAATAGCGCTCCTTTCAATGGCCTCTTGATTTTGGGAAACAGCCAGAAGTCACAGGAGGCCATATCAGGAGAGTAAGGAGTCTGTTGTACTACAGCAGTCTCGTTTTTCGCGAAAAAAGTGTGAATTTAGTGCGAGGAATGTGCAGGACCATTGTCATGATGGATGCGCCAATTTCCTGTTGACCTCAACTTCGGCCTCTTGCGCCGCACAGCACCACGCAGGCGACGGAGGACATCCCTGTAGTATTCTTTTGGTCAATGTTTACTTTGTGGGGTGCGTACGCGTGGTGTGCCACACAGAGGGAGTCAAAGAAAGCAGTCAGCATCACTCTGACTTTGCTGCGCACTTGGCGGGCCTTCTTTGGTCTTGGTGACGTGGAATGCTGCCATTGTGACGACTAGGATTTAGTTTCCGGGTCGTACCTGTACATCCAAGACTCGTCACCAGCGATTATGGTGTTGATGAAGTCGGGGTCGCTGTTTGTGGTATCCAGCATATCCTGTGAGACATCAACACGAAGCTGCTTTTGCTCCACCGTGCGCAGCTTCGGCCCGAATTTCGCCGCATCTTTCTCCATGGCCAAATTTTCGGTGATAATGGAATGTGCAGAAAAATTGGTGATGTCCACCTCTTCCACAATTTCTCGGATAGTCACGATGGTCCCGCGTCATCACAGCGTTCACTTCGGCAATGACCTGGTCATTTCGGCATAAGCATTTGTTGGGCGAGTTGGTGTTTTTTTTGATGATCCATAACTACAGCGCAAACGACAGGACAGAGATGAAGAAGGGACACCACATAGCGCTGTAGCAGCGCTATGTGGTGTCCCTTCTTCATCTCTGTCCTGTCGTTTGCGCTGTAGTTATGGATCATTTCGGCATGTTGATGGCCGACCGGAGCGTGGCTCTCTCTGCACCGATGTGCGGCCGTCTTTAAACCAATTGTACCACTGCTTAATCTTTGTGCTGCTCATAGCATTGTCACCGAAAGACATCTGAATATTCCGAATGGTTTCCACTTGGCTGTCGCCTAGTTGCTGGCAAAATTTGATGCAGTAGCGCTGCTCCTGTCGCTCCGCCATTTTCCTTGCAATAAAAAACCGACGAGAGCACTGCGCACTGCCTCACTCAAACGCTGCGTGCCAGCGACTGACGCTATCGGCAGGCGAGAAAAAATGTGTGCATGCGCGCGAAGGTTCAAGGTAGGCTGGTGCAAGCGTGCTTGTTTCAAATCCATCAGGTGTTCGTAAAAAAAAAATAAAGTCGGATACTTTTCTAACAGACCTCGTATATAAACCTCAAGCCTATTCTTCTTCCATAAGCTGAAAAGTGAGGATATTTTTGCATGCACTCCCAGCCGCTTCACTTTTACTTTGTTGAGGTGTATAAGCGCGGAGAAAATAAAAAAAAGGATGGGACGGTCTTAACTCGCAGAGCAAACACGGTTGTTTGTTTTCTAGTGGCGGCTACGAAGAATGTGTTTCTTTAGTAATCATGGCTACCAGAAAAAGGTATGAATCACGTATTCCAACCAAAAAACTATGCAACACTGACGGCATCTGCAGCTGCTTAAAACGGCCTTTCTGTCGTTAGTGTTTAGAATCGCAAGTGCAAACTCGGTATTACGCAGAGCGTTCTTACTTTCACACGTGCGCTGGCACCTTGCAGAGAGAGAGCTCATTAACGGCGCCACATAGTTTCACCTTGCTGCTTTTATTTACCTGTTATTACGGAATGAAGGCAGAGGCATGTTTTTTCTTGTTTTTCGCGGGTGAGCACACCCATTTATTGTAGTTAGTTGCGAAAGAAAAGTTAGCAGCTTGGAAGGTTCGTGCTCTTCCGCTTTGCGCGTGCGGTCCTTTAATTCGTGGAATTACTATTCTAGCCGAGAGAGCACAACACAGCAGAAATTATACATTTTCTCCACGCCAAGCGTGAAAGTTACACTTTGGGACTAATTTTTGAAAAGAAATTTGAAAAGAAAAATGTTGTACAGACTGTAAACTGCGTATTATTGAATTGCCCGCCGCATACTGCCCGATATGCTCTGCCTGAGCAGTTTCTGCGGCACTGATTCCCTTAAGTTTCTTTTAGTTCTGCGCGGTGGTAGTCAGCGTTCCTTATGCCTTGTTGGAGACGAGGGGCCCTTGAGTTGACTGACTCGTTCAGCCCCGCAGGTCCCGGCTCCGAAGGACGGTGTCGAACTCCGTTATGGAGGAAACTATACAGTCGCATTATTTGTACATATTTATAGTCGACATAGTGGTGTCTGGGTCACAAAGCAACATCTCGTTAAATACACTTCGTATTCCCCAGATCCCTGACTGGGGAATAGAGTCCAATCAGGTGGGCAGTTGTGGACACTGGTGGTACCACCCACGGCAGGGGTGGTGCTTATGCTTTCATGCTCTCTCGCAGCTCGGTCGATGGAAAGGGGTAGAGACAGATTCATCAAACATTGATCGGTCACTTTGATCACTGCGGCAAGTCTTCTGTTCGATGCCTCCGTGGGAGACTAATTTCCTGCAGTCTCATAGCAGGCGAAAAAATGACCTCTGAGTCCCCCGCCGGATGCCCGAAACACGAGACCTCTGTCGAGGACACAGCCGTATTTCAATGAACGACAACAGCTTGACCTTCCGCGGTATCACTCCGTCACGCCGCCGCCGTCGCCGCTGCTTCCGCCGCTGCTGCAGCCGTCGCCAGTCCTTGCCGCATCCTTGCTTCACAATGACTCATGTCTGCTAGGAATTCCCCCCAGGCCCGTGTTCGCCGATCTTAACAGCCTGCAGCAATGGCCGTTTAAAATGTATATTTCCTTGCTCGTCGTCTCAGCAATCTCGGTTCGTGGCTCTTTCAAACGGTTTCATTGGTGTTCACTGTTGGTCACCGCGGCTGTAGTTAACAAATTCGTATTCATCAGCAAGGCAGCGCGCAAGCTATTCAGTGCTCTTGCAGTTCCCTTTCTTCGTGTCTTCAAAGCTGGCATGTCCATAGGGTAGGTAGAATAAAAAGAAGGAAGCGCCTGGCGTAGGGGACACAACAGGGTCACAATAGACAAAACGATGGGGGAGAGAGAGGAAAAAAAAAGACATGGTAAGTGCACGCACGAGCAAACAACCTCGGCGCGCAGTCAGAGGAGTTCGAGCAGGCTTATCGACTCTAGGAGGCACTATAACGGCCTTCATTGCCTTGTGTGAAAGGTGGATCGAGGTTACAAGTATCAGCCGACAGTGGCCACTTGTCCAGACGTCCTATTGCAGTGTAACGGACCGTTTAGCCAATCCAAGCCAATTTATTGCGGAAGGAAGCGTTCGTAACGACAGCTCCGAGATGCATTCTGACTGCAGAGTTGTCTTTAGTCGGGAAAGCTAAAATAATGGCTATAACTTCTGGAACCTATAAGCTAATGCGCCTTCGACTTGTGCGCGACAGAATATTACATCAAATCGCACATGTCAGTGCTCCGAAAAGCTTCTCTTTTAATCAGTGGTGGCAACAACTTCGTCCATAAGAGGGTTGAATGTCCGTTTCGTATAATAGTTACAGAAGTTTTGTTGCGTTAGCAACACTACGCCAGGTTTTCGCCTCGTCGCGTAGCCGGTAGCCAGTAGGCACGAATGACCTTGAACAGCCGTTGCCTAGCAACTGTTTCAGCCGAGCTCCGCCAGGTGGCGTCGCCGTCGTCGGCGCCGCGCCGCTGCCGCGCGCGTAGTCGCTCGCTCCCGCCAGATGCGTGCTCTCCGCCGAGGTAGAACCTGAGGAGGTGTAAAGTCTGGAACTCTGAAAGTACCGCAACCAGCGGGCGGCGCGCGGGCAACATTGGGGTGTTGTTGCCAGAGGTGGTCCAGCGCGGCGAGCGCGTCGTCTGCTAGGCGAAGAAGGTCTCCTTTGCGGCCGCCTTGCTCATCGGTTTTGAGCGAAAATTAATCAATGAAAGTATTCATGATTGAGACCTTAGATGAGGTGAGGGTTTCGAAAACCTTGAAGGCGTCGCACGACAGCTGCGCAGCCTCTGGTATTCTTTAGCCCACGGGTGTGAGCTAACAACGTAAGAAGCAGGCTTGTCCTATTTTGCTTCCGTGAGAGGCTCGCAAATGCATGTTTTCGGGGCCCGGAAAACTTTAAAGCCGGCAGGCTGCGTACATACGAGCGAGATATAGCAAAACGTTTAGTAAATCGGTTCACTTGGAAGTCTGATGCGTATAAAACGTTCCCTGTGCGCTTGCTGTTTCCTGCCTCCTGTTCTTCCCTCGGCGTGGTCAGTCGCCGGTCGGAGGTTTGTTGGAGGTAGTTGGGCGACCCCAAGGTCGACGACGGGTCCAACGCTCTAACTGTGCGGCCAGATAGCCAGATAGCATGCGGTCGCGCGGTGGCTGTATTTCGATGGAGGCGAAATGCAAAAACTCCCGTGCGCAGTGCGATGTAAGTACGCGTTAAATAACTCCAGGTGGCATAAATTCTTCCACTGCGCTCCACTTCGGCACCCTTCATAGCTATCGTGTCTCTTCGGGACGTTAAACTCTGCAATTTATTATTTTTTATTTAAACCTCATTAGGCAATATCGATGACGAGCAGGGAAAAAAATCTCGTAAAGCAACGTCTTCGAAGACATTTATTGCTGTCACACTCACACAAACACACGACGCACACAGACACACGCGCACACAGATACGCACGCAGACACACGCACTGACAGACACGCATACACAGACACGCGGTGCACAAAGATACGCACGCAGACACACGCGGTGCACAGACACGCGCGCACACAGATACACACGCATACACAGACACACGCGCGCTCACAGATACGCGCGCAGACGCACGCACTGACAGACACACGTACGCACACAGACACGCACGCAACAGACATACGCTCAGATAGAGGCACAGGCACGCGCGCACACGCACACAGACACACACGCACGCACACAGACGCTATACTGAACGTGCTACTCCATAAAACACGCCGTCCAACCGCCTCGGAAGCACTGCGCCCCGTCGGCGAGTGGACCATCTATGGAGGAGCCTAATCACGTGATCAAAACTGGCCAATAGGCGGCGCGGCGGCGAAGAGAAAACAGCTGCGGTACCAAGGAGGTGGCGCTTCGCCTCGGTGGAATCTTGTCGTTATGGAGAGCGCTAAAGGCCGATTCACACGACGGTCCGTTCGTCCGCGGCCCGCGCACTACGTGTTCATGCGTCAGCACATTGAGAGGCGCTCTTCTGCCCGCGGCCTGATCAGCGCGCCTCTCAAAGTGCTGACGCATGAATACGTGATGCGTGGGCCGCGGGCGAACGGACAGTCGTGTGAATCGGCCTTAAAGAGAAGCAACGGCGACAGGACCAAGCTAGTAAGAGACAACGCGCTCGAGAGACAGCAGAAGAACGCGTTCCACGACTCGATAAGCGTCGCAGCTAACGCAACTGACCAGGCTTAGCCAGAGCTAAGCCACGCCTAATTTTTTTGCGACTGTTAATTTTATTTTCATTATTTTCTTGATTTGCTAGAGCTTCGCAGAGGCAACGTGACGGCTTGGAAAATATAGAAGCACTAAACTCGGAAATAGCATTTACCATGTATATAAACAGAGAAGCTGGACTGTAGGGCTGGCCAAATGATAGAGGACACTGATTGGAAATAGGCGCTAACGGGGTGTTGGCAGCTTACATAGTAGACTTCCGAACATGCAGTATTTCTAAACTTTGATAAATACTTAAACCCCATGTGACCTGGGAAAGCACTCGGAACAGTTCAATGAAATCGAAGGTTCTAGCATTCCGCTCCTGAGATAAACTTTATATCCGTAATACAAAGCACGGTAATTATGACTAGCGGAAAAAGAATTTGCGGGCAAGCCACAGCACTTTCCACCCCTCCGAGTTTTTGTCAAAGTTTGTTCCCTTCGGAGCAGAGAGTTACGATTGGCGCGTTCCGCCCATAGCCGCGGCTATAGGATGCAGCGTGGGCAACGACGGGGCTTCGGTGTGTGTCGCGAATGAAGCAGACGGCGCCCTCTTTTTGTTGCTTTCGTTGTCTTCCGGCAGCAGACAAGGATGGATCAGCGAGGCGAGAGGGGCCGGACAGCCAAACAGACGGGCTCCCGACGCACCGTCGAAACACAGTGCCCCAAACTTAGGCGGCCGCCGCCGCACAAGGAAAACAAAGGCGCGGGGTGAAGGACCCCTCATTGGCGCCACTTGGCTTCTCGCAGGGCCTCAGAAATAATGGGGCAGCGAAAAAGCTGCTAATTGCAGCAGCCAGCGCCCTGTTGCTATACGCGAATGCGGCTGCCAAGCATCTGTCCACGGCGCCGGGCCTACTTATTGGTTTGCGTACTGCGACGCCCGAGATGGCTGGGAGACGAAAACAATCCCTCAGAAATGGCCGGCCACTGCGGATGGGCCTTATCAGTACGGCGGGAAACGCTGGGGCGGTTAGGCTTGCACAACGGGCGAACAACGTCGCTCTTATCGTGCACGGTCTGAAACAGTGCTTTTTCCGCTCAAACAGCGTTGATGCCTTTCAGTTTATTGCAGAAATTTATCCCGCTATTGCACGATGCCGTTTTAGACTTGTCGCTTCCATTAGACGAAGTGTGTGAATATCGAGGCACCGAACAAACTAGTGAATTAGCTGATACCGTGTGCGTTTTATTGAGACTAATTGTTCACTTAGGAAAGTGGCTGGAGCCACTTTTATATAGGAACCGTCAGTTAAGACGAAAGTTTTGTACAAAACCACATGCCTGCTGTTTGAAACGCCTCCGTAGGAGTAATTTATCAAATGCACCTTAGGCGCGATGCGGGCGAGGCAGGATCCTTCGGGCAGAGCGGTGATGCATGCCATAAGAAAAAAAATGAAGGACGCTTAAGTCTCGCCTTTAAGAGAGGGAACACGCCAGCGTGTTGCAGAGGGTGATGGTGTAAATGAACGCAGTTTACTTTTTTAATTGTTTCAATTAATTAATTGATCAATTACACAGTAAATTTTCTTAATTACCGTCATCAAGCATTCGCTTTTCCTTCTGAGCATTTTTACACCTTTCAACCTCCCTTTTCACATTTTTTTTGCATTTTTCATTTGTTTGATTAATCAATTAATTACGGTGATTTCATTAATTCGTCATCGCCTTTCACACACCAATCAATAATCAATCACTAGAACCACAAATTACCATGATACGACTTTTTTACGCAGCCCCCGGTTATTTCCGACACGCGGTGCCGACTGCTACTAGGCCGACGGCTTTTCGACCGAAGGAGCTATATACGCTGCCGCGTAAAAAAAATTCGCCATAGCCGAGGTCATCTGTACGCAGGTCGCCGAAGCCCATTGGAATAAGTATCTTTTTTTCCTTGTGGTGCTCTCATTTAACAATAGGAACAGCCAGCTCCGCCTGAGGATGCCAACACCTCGTACCTACACATTTGAGTCGCTTCGATTTCAGATTTCGCTTCTAAAAAAAAAAAAAAAAAAAAAACATCTCATTTAAGTGTAGGATTCTTAGCAACGCTACAACCTGAAAGTCAGGGGGTCGCTCATTTAGGATTGCAGGAAAACGTAGCAAAAAATTTAACATATACGATTATACTGGCTCTCCGGCCAATTTTCATTGCGGCCTTTTACTTTTTTTTTCTTTTTTGTTGGTGCAGTGATACTTGTGCTTGAAGCTTTCACTGGGGTGTATGGCCCCGTTATTTGGAGCAGTAACCCTGCGCAACTCTCACGTTCCCATACTGTCCAATTAAAATTTAGTGCTAAGAGTTTTATGGGGACAATTGTGGGAGTTTTTGTTTCCTTTTTTCGGGCCCCATTATCCCGGCACCTCTTGCACGCTTTATAGGGACCAGCGAAGCTTGCGTAGGAAAGCCTGATTTTCCACACACGTCATTTTACACCATTACTTACCGTAGAATAATTGCCTGACTGAAAGTCTCGCTCTTCTTGAAGAGTGTCTGTGTCCGAACGGCGTGGTAATCTGGGCGGCCGCATGCTGGCTTTCGTATCAACTTTCGCGTTCATTTTTCGTCATTTTCCTGTAGTAACGTCCGTGAGCGAAAATCTCGTTTCAAAACCCGGGAAAAGTCGGAAGCTGCGGCTCTTGAAGCTCCGGGCTGTCAATGGTTCCTCAAACGACCTTTGTGTATAGCATAAGGACGAGCATGAGCTCGCATGACTGACAGGTCGCTCTTTACTCGCCGTTGAAGTCCGAGGGGCCCCGCACGGAGCGCAGTAAAGCTTAAAAGGGGTCGCTAGCCTCGTCTACTCCCTGCGTCTCAAAAAGCAGTAAATTTAGCCCGGCAGAAGAATCAAAACAGTGCAAGGTGGCAGCTGCAGCACGCGCACTCGGCGCTTTGTGGTATAGCTGGAGGGCTGCTCCGTGGTCTGCCGCCTTATTTTTAGGAAGCGACCTGAAAAGGCGCCCCTCTCCCCTCCCCCCTTGCAAGGAGATCCTTTGAACTTGCCGTCTGTTCTTCCCTGCGTCTAGGCCCCTTCACCAGCGAGAAGTCTGCCCTGCGCCACCCGGCTTCCACTCCGCTGCGCTCGCCGAATGAGGCTGGCGCTGTGAGGCCGAGCTTCGGCTACTTAGCCTTTCTTCGGCGTAGCCTCACGGGGCAAAGAATTAAAGAAAAAAAAAGAGGAAAACGGTAAAAAATTAAAATGAAATTCAGTGGCTGCGTAGAAGCACCGGTCATGTGATAACGCGAGAGGTTCCTTTTCTTCTTGTTTTATTGTTACATCAGAAGGGCAACTGCGTAAAAAACAGAAGCGCGGCGACTAAAACAAATAGGAGGCTCCCAGGTGTTGAACGGGCTACGAGTCAAAATGCTTGAGCTAAGCGGAAATTAGTCCCGGCAAGCCAACAGCAAAAACGGAGCGTTGGTTGCGCAGTGTGCCTTCACGCATGGCATAGAGGTGCGACGCAGCGAACAGAAGACGCGCCATGTCCCTGTATGGGTCTGCATATTGAACCACTTAATGATCATGAGGAGGTTAAAAAAATATAGAAGCCAATTAAAAACCGCGCTTCCTCACCAAGACTTCAGCAGATTCAGCAAGACTTCAGCAGGCAACTTTGATGCAATCAACGTTGAACTTGCACGGTTTCACGAGTGCTTTCGTGAGTCATATGCGTCACGAACGATCAACCATAACTGGGAACTATACAAAACAACAATGATAAACCTAAGAAACAAATACATACCAAAAATAAATATTACATCCGATCATAGCAATGAGTGGTTTACTGTGACTTTGAAACGCCTCCTGAACAGAAAGAAACGCCTCTACCGGTCAGCAAAGTCGTCTAACTGCCCTGCAAGGTGGAACAAATACTATCAGTGCGCAGAAACCTATATCGAAAGCCTGTGTGCAGCAAAACACAAATTCTTTTCAGTTGACCTTCTCAAAATCCTACAGTCCAACCCCAACAAATTTTGGCGTATTATCTCTCCTAGGTCTCGGCCGAACCAAATAGAACTCATGGGAACTGATGGTGACCCAGTGGACCTAGATCAGTGCGCTACCGTACTGAACCAATATTTCACATCGGTTTTCACTCCCACACACAACTCTACCACCTCACTTCCACCAGAAACTTCACCGGTTACGATGCGTAAGATACTGATTAATCCCGACGGTATCAGCAACCTCATTGATTCTCTTAAACTGTCTTCCTCGGCTGGGTGTGACCACATCAACAGCAAGTTATTAAAAAACACATCATCAACCTCGTCCCAGATATTAGAATTAATCTTCACCCAGTCTTTGCAATCGGAGGAAGTCCCGGATGATTGGAAAGTTGCCCAAATTGTTCCAGTCTTTAAAGCAGGTGACCGCAAATCAGCCTCTAACTACCGTCCTATATCATTAACCAGTATCCCGTCCAAACTTCTCGAGCACATTATATCCACGAACCTAATGGAACATCTAGAATCTAACGACTTCTTTTATCCTCACCAGCACGGTTTTAGGAAACACCTTTCATGCGAAACACAGCTTGCCGAGTTCATACATGACTTACTCGAATCCATGGACAATAACCTTCAAGTAGATGCCATATTCCTCGATTACTCTAAAGCATTCGATCGCGTCCCCCATAACCACTTACTTCAAAAGCTTTCATTGCTAGGAATTCCCGCCAACCTAATCCATTGGATCGAAAATTTTCTTTCAGGACGCAAGCAGTTCACTTCCGCAAACGATAGCCACTCACCCTTCACCAGCGTAACATCAGGGGTCCCTCAGGGCGCCGGACTGTCACCGCTTCTATTCCTCATTTACATTAATGATCTCCCTTGTAACATAAACTCTAATTTACGGCTTTTTGCAGATGATTGCGTCATATACAGAGTTATTAAGGCGACCAATGATTCATCTTTACTACAAACCGATCTTAACACACTCGCCTCATGGTGTAATAAGTCCCTACTTTCCTTAAACATTAGCAAGTGCAAATCTATGTCTTTCACGAGAAAACGCACTGTGAATCCGCATCAGTACAGCATTGGCTCACTTCTTGTCGACCCCACATTATCATACAAATATCTCGGCCTCCACCTAACACCATCACTATCATGGGTAACCCACATTCAAAAGATTTGCGCAGAAGCCTCACGCACACTCGGCTACTTACGACGTAACTTGAAGGCCGCATCCCCTGAAATAAAAAAACTAGCATACATGACATTCATTCGCCCGAAATTAGAATATGCGTCATCCATTTGGCATCCATCTCAAGCTTATCTCGCCGCCGACCTCGAAGCCGTACAGAACCGCGCCATCCGCTTTATAACATCTTCCTATTCAAGAAAAACCAGCATCACTGCACTGAAACAGTCCGTCTCCATTCCATCGCTCGTGTCACGTCGCATCATATCTCGCCTCTGTCTTCTGCATCATTTCTATTATCATCCGCGCTCACGCCACGCAAAACTAGAACCCCCCCATAGGACGTCTAGCCGCTTGAACCATAATCATAGCATCGCTCGCATCAACTGTCGCACGTTAGCACTCAGTTCTTCTTTTTTCCCGCACGCAATAGCTCTATGGAATGCCCTGCCAAACACC